>NC_084946.1:8480547-8798275 GCF_949316205.1 Platichthys flesus | reverse complement strand
CATTCAAACTGTTGAATAACTGCGCAAATGACTCATGACCTGACTTAGCTTTGTGTAAACATGGAGCTTCTGTTCGGCCCTCTGCTAACGCTGCCATATCGGAGGATGCTCCTCTGTCAACAGGGAGAGGGGACTAGGCCCTCACATTTACACCCATTAAAAATCTAATCCCCGCTGGCAGCCATGGACTGAGATTTTGAACTTGCTAATATTCTCACTGTTCTTTGATACTGTGAATGCTTGTCCTCAAAGTTCAATTCTGCTGCCAGTATTCTGTATAGAGCTAGCAAAGTATAACGGAGATATCAAAATACAGAGGCAGAACATTTCATCACTATCAAATTAAAAATGAACGATTATGCCAAGGTGCCAAAGGAGCAAAACGCCCCAGCTGGATTAATGAGGGTCCAGAGTCAGCGGACGTGGGATGGACACAAGCAATATATTTAAAACCAAACAGAAAGGCCGGGTGGCTCTGTATCACGATCCTTAGTAATGCTGCTGTATCTGATGCTCACACTCCATTAATCACACAGCCTATGGGGTTGTGTGCTGGGTGGCACTGTGGGAGTGTGTCCGAGACTCCATGTGGCCGACGCCGTGCTTACCCAAGTGCAATAGCAGTGGTGGGCCTCAGGCTGGGATGGCCTGGCGGTGATATGCCACTGTGAAATGTGGGTGACAGAGGAAGTGCAGAGGGACCAATGCAGTTTTGTGTGTATAGTCTGCTGTAGGCATGAGCATGATGTATGTCAACTCTCAAATAATGATAGGTTTCATTGGTTTTACTGCACAGTTGGCGTGTACAGTTTATGTGAATAGATCATGATGTGTCAACACACAGAGAGCTGCAACTCACCTTCATTTTATTCCCTCAGTCAAACCACAAGAATGACCTTCTGAATACTGAAGGGAGCAATGGGCATGTAGCTAATGGCTGCACAGAAGAGAAAGGGAACGATGAAGAGAGAATGGTAATAGGGTGGGAAAGGGGAAATGAATCAATGGAAGGCCCTGCCATCCTGGCTTACTCAGAAGGCCTCTCTCCCTCCCTCCTCGTCTGTCGTCTATTTTCCCCCCCTCTTTCTCGTTCTTGAGCTCTTGATCACTTCTCTTTCCCCTCTCCACTGCATTCCGCGCAGTTTTGTCATCCTGCCAAGGAAACGAATCAGAGAGCCCTCTCTCAGCCACCACACTTTTCCTTTGTCTCACTTTGCCTTTCTCTGCCTCTGTCCGCTCGTGGTTGGTCTGCACCCTACTGTCCCAGCACACTCCAGTTTGACCCTCGCGGCCGGTGATGTCACACCAGGAGCAAAGGGTGCTGGGGAGTGACCCGCGTCTGAACGAGCTCACGTCCCGCAAGCATCCCTGCCGCCTGAAAGGGTGTCGTTAAAAAGCTCATTCTTCCCTCTCAGGAGAGTGCTGCTCTTGTTTGGAGAAAGTGTCTCCTGTTTCAAGAAGTCTTCCGGGTCCTTTTTAAAGAGTTTCAAAGTGGCTCCCTTTTTTTCTGCTGTGCTAAATTGATGTGTCTGTACTATGTGCCAGTTATCGTGCTACGGAGCTTGCTATTTGCACCAATAATGAATGAAGCCGTTTACACCACTGACTTTTAATTAATTTTCATGTGTTGTTTTCATTCTGTTGAGATGATCTCCAGTGAACCATGGCCGTGGTGACATGTTTTAATCAGGCGGGTAAATGGAATAATTCTATCAGTCAATTTGGTCTTGTCTTTATTTTTACATGGGTGATTAACCATTACCAGTCGTTCAACTGGCAGGGTGGATTAGCTGGATTAGATGCTCAACGTGCGTGTGTTTAATGTGTGTGTGTGTGTGTGTTGGTGTGTGTGTGTGTTGGTGTGTGTGTGTGTGTATGTGTGTGTGTGCGTGTGCGTGTGCGTGTGCGTGTGCGTGTGTGCATTTGTGAGTGTGTGTGTGCTTGTGTGCGTGTGTGTGTGTGCCTGTGTGCGCTGGTATGTGTGTGTGTGTGTGTGTGTGTGATGCCAATTAATGATGGTTTGGGAAGCTAAAAGTCAATCAGTGGCCTACACATAACAGAGAGAAAGAGACTCGGATCCAGCGAGAGAAGTGAGATTGTACCTGTCCACATGACCTTTGGCCCTTTAACAACAAGACCCAGTGGGCTGAGGAGTTGGGTTGTGTTAGATGTTTTAGTGGAGCTGTTTGATTCTTTCCTGTTGTTTGCCTGCATGTGAACCTTGTCTCAAGTCGTCTGACACTTTCACCATCAACTCTGTCTTTATTATTTGAAATGTTTAGCAGCTCTGTGGTAAACGTGTCGCTCTGCTCTTTCCCCACTCTTATCAGGCCAGATAGCCTCAGACAGACTCTCATACCTGCACAGGCAGATGCTCAGCTAGCCACAGCAACTGATGGAGCTGATGCAAGGCCGCTATGACTTATACAGAACAGGGCCTTATCTGTCGTCATGGCGATGGCTGCGATGGAATGATGACAATCTTACCGGTCTGCCAAAATGTTCGCTTGTGCAGACATGTGAAGGCGGTCAGCATTCAGGTGTGCTATGACGTCCACATGCATGAAAACTGCAAAATGCAAGTGCTTGATTTTGCAACTGTGTCGGATGTGTTTGCGTTGAGTGCTCCCTGCCTCGCTGGAGAACGCAACACAAAAACATCGAGTAGAAGCAGACAAGAAACGATCGTGGAGAAACCGCAGGGAAGTGAGTTTATGTCACTGGGCCGTTTTTTGACTCATCACGCTCTCACCGCGGTGTCTTTCTTTCTGACAAATATGACAGATGCATATCAAGCTGTGCAGTCTGCTCAGGGGAGATAAGGACCAGTTAGGTGCTTGGGTTGCAACATCCCACCATGCCAATGAGTGTGCACGATGCCTTTTCATACCGATCATCAGCAGATAGGCTCACAGTGCGTGTGCAGGGGTGTGTGATGCCCCTGATAAATTCTGTTTTGCCTGAACTCTGGCATCTACTGTGTAAAGGTTGCAGGATGGCACACATCTACTGGTTTAAAGTAAACAACAAGGGAAAGAGTACATGAGCAATCTTATTGAGTCCTATTGATTTGACTGATCATAAATAAAGGGCTTCAGTCTCAATTTGCGGATCATCTGCTAGAGAAGAATAGAAATTTGATACAGTGATACATATCACTACTCATTTATGGACTTTTTGGATTTAATAAAAGTCTTCACATCCCAAATTTTGCCATTAAGATATAATATTTTTAATCTTCCCCATCCATCTCATCATATCACACTTGTTTCTGAAAAGATGCACACCGTGTTTCATTAATTGTTCACTCTCTGTAAATACTGGTCGGAGTTTGCTCCTCTTTGTGTTTTGATGCCCTCTTATCTGTATTAACCTGACAGCTATTGCATGAACAAATCCAGAGACACAGCAGAATGTTAAGGTGGAAATAAACAAACAAAATGATGAAGGAATGCCCTCAGCTCATGCCGTGTTTGCGCATGAGTGACAAGATGAGCAGGTTTGAAATGAGGCCGGCTCCCTGCTTCTGTTATCAACCAATCATGTACAGAGCTGCACCTGAATACCTCGGGACATTAAGAGCAGCCGTGTTGTGTTCCTTCCATGAGAAGGTTTGACTGTGAATTCAGAACCTCCGCAGAGCAGCTCTGTCACTTAATCCACCGCATAAGCTACCATCGTTGGTCCACAATAGCGAGCAGAACAGCTTGGAAGTCTGAGCAGGGCACGCCAGGTCTCTGTGGGCTTCTACTGTCCTCCACTGTCCTCCCATTCTCTGTCTGGTCATCAGTCCCTGTGGGAGTGTCCAGAGGATCCATCCTGGGGTAGGCACCTGGGTCCCATCCTCTCACTCCTGGCCCTGAGCCAAGGTGCCCTCAGCTCCCCGACTGAGGCCTTTCTCCAGTTACCTGCCAGTGAAAGCAGAAAAAGAGTGAGTGGAGCGGGCGGGGGCTGGGAATGGCGAGGGACATTATATGGGTGCGGAAGAGGATGGCAGGTCCAGACGCCCTCTCCCCTGAGCCCTCCGAGGCATTAGCACTGTACTTGCCCCCCGGTTAGTCAATGGAAGCCTCCAGATGAATGGGCTCAGTTGTCCTCAGACAGTGGGGATGAATTTGTCTGTTGCAGCAGGTGAGCAGGAGGGCCTCGGCACAGCAGAATGAGGCATGAATGAGACCTGAACACTACCTGTCCCAGGTGAACGTCCTGAATGCTCCCTGTCCCAGGTGAGAGGAGACTGGCCTCATTTTGTGGGTGAGTCGTGGGAGGGGTGCCCTTTATGTCCACACCCTGTTACCACACAAAAAAAGTGTGAACCGAGCAGATGACGGACGGCAATTCATAAAAGTTTGGTGTTTCAGCAAGTTCGTTCGATTAGTGGGAAGTGAATGTATCAGCGCCATCTCCGCAGGGAATGTGCGCAAACAGGAGAACCCAGGTCAACATGACAGCAGCATCCCCAACAGCAGAGAGAGAGAGAGCGAGAGAGGGGGATTATCACTGGGATCTACAACATAACAGCCATGAAGGGCCATAACTCTACACACTACTCATGAACCCTTTCAGTAATAATGCACTCTACTTTTTAAAGCCACAACTGTGGCAATGAGGTTTATCTTTGATTAACGATAAAATACATTCTCCCAGTTTTCTATTTAAAATTGCGGCAAACTTGTTTTTCTAAAACCTTCACCAAGGAGGTTATGTTTTTGTTTCTCTGTCTGTTAGTAAGCAGGATTGTTCAAACACATCAGATGACCAAGAAATTTGGTGGAAGGATGTGGAATAGGTAGAAAAAAGACTCCAATCAATGTTATATTTCTGGATCCAACAACTTGATGACAACAACTTGATGACAACAACTTGATCCAACAACTTGATGAGTTGTTGGATCCAGAAATATCTTTTCACTTTCTTTAACTTTGTGAGATAAGAAGTTATTCAACATTTCCTGTGATTTCTTAGAAAATAAGCTTTTGTGTCGAAGCGTAGTGTGTGAGGAAAATGTTGATTAGCCCAAATGATTCTGCAGCTGTATGTTTTAAAGGAAGTGTTGGTAAGTTTTTGATGAATCACTTTTTATTTTAGTTGTTAACATCATTTCCATTTCTCGTTTGTCACAACTTAATAAAGTCTTTTAAAAAAAGAGGAGCTGGTGTCTGTAGCTCTCTCAGGACTGTAATGAACACTAGATGAGCTGCCTTCCTACATAACCTGTCCGTTTTCTTAGTGTGCTTGAGTCTCCGCAAGCCAGGTGAGACATACAATGCAATGCACATTCAAGTGTTTTCAGGGCATAGCTTTCATTACAGGGCTTATGGGAGGGGGTGGGATACAGTGGTGGCATATTGTAGCCCCTTGCTAACTTTTCCAGGAATACCAACCCTAGCTTTAAATAAAACCAGAGGTACACTGGGTTGATTTTAGTTATGCATACAACGTGCAGGATAAAAACCTATTACACCTAAATTCTGTGCAAGAGTACAGTGTCCCTTATAAACAATCTCTTTGTAATGTCTTAGTCAGACCTCAATGGTCTTAATTGGTGCTAATAATACAACACAAGTATTTCCTGTTTGAACCTCTCACTTCCTGTTTTTTTCTTGTTTTTAACTACTTTGGAAACCCATGTTTGGTATGGGGCTGTAAATAGCAAGCGTCATTTCAAAGTTTTGGAGGGGGTGGGGGGGGGACAGAAAATGGGACATGAACAAATTATGAGAGATCAGAACACATTTGACTTTTTCTGACTAATCTCTGACATTTGTGGAGATTTGAGGTTTCGCAGGTCAGGATGCTGGTGTTTCATGTCAACAGAGGTCCTCAGTGATTATCTGCTGCCAGTTCTGTGAGAGAGTTATTTCTATTAAAGCTTTTCAGATCGCATAACTGGTTGATTGATTTTCAAAGTGTTACAGTGTTCAAGTGTCAAATGGTGTATCTGTGGAGGTTGCCATGAATAGTGCTCCCCAGGTGCTTTCTGAACGTGCCCACCTTTTCCCTTCAGCCTCTGTCAAAGGGGCATTTCTATGAATTCTTCTTGATCCGTGAAAAAGAGGAAGTTCACATGTGGGACTCTTTGTAGCACAACCGCTATGACTTTGTAGTAATTGCATCTCCGAGTTAAGAGCTCAGTTAATGCTTCATCATAGCAAAGCGCAAGTTCTCTTTTTACTCAAGCGTCAACAAGCAAGCTACTTATAGGTGACTTTATGGCAAATAAAGGCTGGAATATGTCCCGTGTTTGTATTATCTAAATACTGTCCCGTTTTGCAGCCTTAATATCCTTCTAGGGGTCTGAGGAAGGAGGGATGCTTTTTTAGCTAGGCCCAGGCAAAGGTCAACACCCCCCCTCCTGCAACACACACACACTACGAGACCTGCATCTGAACCGCACTCCACTTCCTTTCATCTTCTACGTGTCTCTCTCCCTAACTCAACTTTGTGAGGGGATGGTCGGGATACCTTTTGATTCCACTAATTCAATTTGATGGAAAAACAAATACACTAGGGGAGCGGGAGGCAAGAAAAGAGTGGGAGTGAGGAAAGAAATGGAAATTTGCGAGGAGCTCTGAGGGGGGAATGAACGGTGGTGGAGATGGCGGGGGAGGACAAACGGAAGAGCGGAGGGGAGAAAGAAAAGGAGTATAGGGAGTGGAGATGAGTTGAAACATCGAGTTCCAGGTTGAAGTCGTAAACCTCTCCATGCTCTGATCTTAGGTGGCCACCACCACGTTCGACCCCAGTGACGCATCTGAGATCACTCGTCTTCATCTCCTCTGTGCAACGCCACTCTGATAGAGGAGATAAGGGACTTCCCATTTTACGGCTCTTTTCGTGTCACATAATTCACAAGTTAGGAGGGGAATGACTTGTTCTACATAGCTGCTTGTGGTTCCTGCGTAAATTGAATGTTGCAGAAAATGGAGCAGTGGTGGTACATGATATCAACCAATACACTGAGTTAAAGATTCACTTTAGGAGCCAGTGTGCATGCCATGTCTCTCACCGGTATCTTCTCAGGCCTCTGCTGAAACATGGCCCGACTTCCTCCAAACACAACCACTGCCTCTGCAGCTTTGTCACACACCGTTTTTGTTTGTAAGTGTTTTGTTTGAGTATGGATAGGTGTGTTCACGAGAGGGCCGCTCTGGGAGTCACTAGCCTGGCCGACTGCTTTATTATTTTTGGGAGAGCTGCTCCTTCCCTCTGGAGGGCCTCATTGAAGAGTGCTGGCTCTCTCTGTCGCCCCCTCTCAGGCTGCGGGACCGCAGCCAAGCCCGGCCGAGCAGGCTCGCTGGCTGCAGCAGCACACAACCCGCTGGAGCCGTGGTCTGTGCACGACCCAGCACCCACAGCACTACACTGCACACAGATGGCTAGACTGCTTATTGGCAGCCAGGCATTGCATTTCCACTGATGCTCAGCAAGTGGATATGGGGGGGAACCCACCCCTACTCTGAAAAAAGACCCACAGAGGCAGTCGTTCAGTCTTGTAACTGTGTGTATACAGTGTTGTGAGTGCTAAGATGTAGCAAAAGCTGACGTCGGAGTGCTTCAGCCAAACTATTGAAAAAAAACAGCAATTTCATAAATCCCTGGATAAATACTTTTTCCAATTTGAACTGATCGAGCCGCTGGGGAAACCCCAGCAGATCAAGATCCACAGCAGTCCAGCAGATGTGAGCAGGGTAGAGGGTTCAGGGAGGGGTAGTGGTCCACTTTTAGCTCGGACTGTTTAATCGGATGGTTTGTGCTGTGGGTGTGTGAGGGCATGCTGAACTCCACGATGATGACCTCAAATTGGCCCTAATGGAGCAGACTCATTAGCGGCTGGCTCTGTTAAAAGTCTCTCAAGTCATTTTACTTTACTGTAATCGTCCAAATGGGCGGGAGAGGCAGAAAGAGCAACACAGAAACACAGAGTGGAGGAGAGTAAAAGACAAACAGAATAAATGGGAGAGCAGAGAGGGGGAGAGGGAAAAACAAACAAAACAACCAGAAAGAGAAAGAAAAAGAAAAAGAGGACGAGATGAGACGAGACGGGGAGAAGCAGAGTCGACGCCTGCTTCCTGGCAGCCTCAGCTGCGTGCACATCTGTGAGCAAAGGGCCTGAGCAGACCCCCACGTGTTTGCTCAGGTCGCCTGATTGCCTTTCCTTCCTCTTCCCTCTCCCACTAAAGACCCGCTGTCCTTCCTCTCACTCCAATCACCACGGCCAACATAGAGGGCAACTCCGAGAGCGGCTCCCGCTGAACTCATGACTCAGTATTTGTCGCATATGAATTCAGAAAAAATCAAAAAAACTAAAAAAACTTGCCGCTGGAGCTAAATGAGAGACCTTGCGCGGGTTATTTGGTTACACAAGGGTGTGAATTAGGGTTTGTGTTTGTTTTTTTTCCATGTCTGTGCGTGAGCATGTGGTAATGTGCATATGTATGACTGTGTGTGACTCCGGAGCCTGCTGTCTGGGTACAGTGGTCCAGCCTGGGGCCTCAGCTTCACAAAGAGGCCTTCTCTTAACAATCGCACATAGAGGAGGAGCCTGACCAAAGCATTACCACGCTCAAGGGATCAGAGAGTTTTCCTTTATACATCTGATATCACTTATGATTTAGATAATCAAGCACTCTTCATTAGAAAGGAGAGTTAGCCTTGATGCAGTATTGTTTGTGTACATGTATGTGAGAGTGATGGAGACAGACTGAACTGAGGAGACAGTGACAGATTGAACTTCAGTATTAAACTTTATTTACTTTACTTTTGTGAGATGGAAAAATGATAAAAACATACAGCTCAGGGCCTTTTTATCTAAGACAGGTCAGTGTTTTTCTTTACGTAATAACCATGAAATTAAAATCATAACAGTTTCCATGTGTCTTTGACGAAAGCTTTAAGAGTGAAAATAAATTATCGTAGCAATAATTATAACATCAAATATGACAACAATAATAGCAATTAAGCATTTATAAACACTTTATTTACGGTGTCTTTTTTCCTTAAAAGTCCATTATTAAAAACAGGTGAGCGTTGTGGTGGTGTACAATCCAGCATGTGAGGAGAGAACTGGTCTATGGGTATTGTAGTCTGGGCCTGACTGGTTGGTAACAGAGGCATACGGGGTGCTGCAGCTGAGAGCCAGTCTTTAGACCTCCAGCACTGAAGTCTGTCTCTCTGTCCGTCTGTCTGTCCATGGCGGTTGTGGACAACAGCATGGGGGCGGACAGGGTGCACGTATCTCAGCATATAACGAGATGGTCGTGAGGTGGGAACAGCGGTTCTTTAAAGACCTCTGGAGTCTCCTGTTACAGGGTCATGGAGAGGTGGGTACCAAAGTGACTCAGTAAAAATAAGCAAAAAGAATCAAAAGCATCTTCGTTCTCTCCATTCCTGTAAGCCACAAATCACCCAGGGACCAGGGAAGCCCCGCGTCACGTTTGCTCTTCACAGAGTCCGCAAACGTCCCGCCTTCTGTGGCGTCCCATCAGTGAAGTCAGGCATAACATGACCTTCAGTTACAAAGTCCAACTGAAAGTCCCTCCCCTCCCAACCACTGTACATAACGCAACAAGTCTGCTCAACTTTTGGCGTGATGTGAAAGCCATTTAGTGTCAATGGCGGCGTGGCGGCTCCTACAGGCAGAGGAGTTTTGGGTCTGTGGGAAGGGGGGGCCCTCAGTGAGGCTCGGCCCAGACTGGCGAGCGATTAGAGTGGTGGGGGTGACCGAATGAAGGATGAATGGGCGTGGGAGTAGGCAGCATGTGTCCCGAGTGGCTGAAGGGGGGCAGGTGACCCATGTGGGTCATGTGGCTGGTGAGGCCGGGTCCCCCGCCGAAGGGAGAGGCCTTGTCGTGCATGCACTTGGACAGCTCGTCAAAGCCGTCCCCTGTTCGCTTGTTCCTCTTGGACTTGCTGGACATCTTGCGGTTGCGTGTCTGGATGCCTTCCTTCTTCATGGTCAGGGGTCTGTTAACCTGTGGAGAGCAACACATTAGCTCATGACAGACCAAACAAAAGCTGCACTGATGGCACGAGCACTATAGAGGCTAGGGTTTGTTTTACTGTTAGTTCCAGCTTGTTTACCAGGCCATCATTTAAAATGTCACCAAGAGTATGTCACATATCGCTTTGCCAATTAGCATTAACATGGCTTTCTTTCATTAAGAGTTATGCCAATGTGAAATGAAGGTTGTAAATAATGAGCAGCTGTTTTGCATATATAGCTGCATTATAAGGCTAGTCAGGGGGCGGGTTTTCTTTTTTGGCTTTTGTCTCATTTAAAAGCAAACAGAACCGTCCTGGGTGATATGAATACATAGGGATGGGGAGCAGGCTTTGGGCCTCAAAAGAGCAGTTCCAGACAAATCCTCATCAGTGTAACCGACGCCGTTACACTGACTGACAGTCCCACCCCGCAGCCTCTCCTGGGAGTAACGCCTCCCATTGAGACAACGATGGATTAATAAAAAGGAGAGAGGACCGGTGGGTTCTGCTCCACAGGGTGAGCAGGCTTTGCCTCCACACTCCTAAATCGATACAAACTGTCCGCCCACTTGACCAGTTAACGACCAGCTAAACCCTAATACCCCTCCCCTAGAAAAAGACCCACCAGTTTTGTTTTTTTTTCCCCTGTTCCATGCAGTCTACTTACATTGTGCAGTTTAAAGTAAAGGCCGCAGGCGTTACACACCGGGTCTCCGTTCCCGTTGCGCCTCCACAGGGTGGTGGTGGTGGTCTGGCAGTTTGCGCAGCAGGTGCCTGCACGTCTCGCAGCGGACTGTAGGAAGAGGGAAAACACCTCATGAATAAAGATCCATTCACACTGGTGCAGCGAGGTCACACGGCTGCACACACACGTATTCAACAGGCAGAAAGAGCCACAGACAGCACAGACAGACCAATAAGGCCGAGACAGTTTTGTTTTTTTCAAATGAACCGGCGGCACGTGGACGGTCGTGAGGTTTGAGCTGTAACGCGGAGCCATGTGCGGAGAGGCATCAAAAGGAGAAATGACTTAACTCCTCATATTAGACTAAATCAATTACGCAGACCGCGACAACCATGATCGAATTGTCTCATTTGCGCAATAAGCTGTGGAGCCATTTTTCTCGAAAACGTCTTAGTCCGTCCACGCCCGTCGGTAATTATCACATTTAATGAATTAAAAATAAGTGCGCCGGTTTTAACGGGTCATAATAGGGCCCTTGCTGTAAAGCCCCGCCATTTATCCGGATCCAGGGAGAACTGGCCGACAAGTCGTGTAAGACCCGGTGTCCTGTCTGGCAATGTGCTCCCTGCGTCCATTGCGGATCAATTCTTCACACATAATAAGAAACATTAGCCTTACATGCAACAACCCCGCGGCTCAGCGCTTCACAGGCAGCATCCAGCTTTTTTTGCCTTTTAGTTAATTTCAGGTGGAGCCGGAGAGCAGCCACGACCCCGGTCATTTTGAACACAGGCTGACCCGACATCAGAAATAAATATATTTATGATGTAAATTAAAAGAGCGGCGGCAGAGAATGGCAAACAAGAGGGGGGGGGACATAAATCCATGTATTTTCCAGTGGCCGCCCCTCACGCTCCGTCCCTTCACACATAAGCGGCTCCTCCAGTGTTGTGATAATCTCTTTACACTATATGTCAGTCTGGCCGCGCACAGAATGCAGCGCGCTGGTTGAGGGCGGAAACAGCCGGGAGCCTGACTTCCTTATCTGGGCCGGGCAGATATCCGGATAGGAAACAACTGGATGCCCCTTTGAACACAACCCCGAAAAACACTTGAAGCTGCAAATGCAAAAAGCTGCTGCAGCCGCACAAGGGCCGAGCCATGCGGTGGAAAATCTAACGCGACTTTTCAGGAGCTGCAGGAGGAGCGACGCGGAGGTGCCCAAGGAACACCACGAACCCGCCTGATGTAGAAAAGCTCAAGCGGTTTTGTTAAAATTGTAAATAGTTTTACCGAATTATGGCAGCCAAATAATTCGTGAGTCAAATCACCACCGAGTAAAAATGAAGTCCGTTATAGAGTCAGGATACAAACTATGCAATTAGAATTAGCTTGGGTAAATTAAATAGGCCAGACCCATTTTTATTAGGTTAACCCACTACTAAAATTGTGTTATTTATTTTTAGAAACATTTCCACCCATCATTTGTATTATTATCATTAATAATGGTATTATTACCCTGTAAATAAAGGATATTAGTAGTAGTCACCTCGTGGTATTTAGTAGATGGCTATAATTTTTTTCCCAGTCACTATTATTACCAACTACCAAGTAATATGCTTATTTTTATTTCTACTATAACAGGAACTTGTTTTTATTTATATAACTCTAATGATAATTGTGACGATTTCAAAAAATGTTGTTTCTGAACAAGAAACAACATTTAACAAGAAATTGCTGTAAACTATATATATAGATCTATAGATACATAGATATATACATCTATAGATCTATATATAAACCCTTAAAAATAACAATTTAAAGAGGCTATAAAAGATATATATATTTAAATTTGCATGTAGTTGTGTAGAGAGATTGATAGATAGATAGAATTTGAATACATGGATGAATAAATTGAGATATATCCAGCTTCAGTATATGGTTGAGTCCTATAGTCTGTATGCGGGGGTACATCAACAGTGTTGTGTGTCCATGGTGCTTTTCATCTACTCGAGCGTGGTGTTAACTAAAGCAGCATGGGCATTGGTATCAGTAACAGTATCAGAAGTACCAGCAATAATGATAGCAGGAACAATGGCAATAGTAGCAGTATTGTAACAGGCCATGAAGGCGGATCGTCAGGGGGTGAGAGGGACAAACAATTCCAGGAAGATCATAGGGAAAATATAACTTTCCTGGAATTGTGCTGCCGGCATCTGCTTTGTGCTCATATTTGGGTGCCTGCTCTCATAGTAGAGCAACAGAGTGAGAACTCACCAGTCTGCGTTTGGGCTTGATGAGCGGTCGGTTCTGGCCGTTCATCTTGTGGTACAGTCCGCAGGCATTGCACAGGTAGTGGCCGGTTCCGTCCCGTCGCCAAAGAGGGGTCGAGGTTGCCCCGCAGTTTACACATTCCCGTCCCTCTGCGTAGAGTTCAAGAGGAGAGAGGAAGAAATTTATATAATTAAAAAGTTCACCCTCTGCCAGAGGCACCATACAGCAGCTGTGCTGCCTCCATCACACGACTTGTATGACATTGGATGACCCTGTAATATGAAGTCAAAATCTGGCTCGTGGTGGTGACAACCTAAAGGTGAGCTCGCTGGTGTACCAAGTGTGCACATGGCTGCCATGGACACAGACACCTCTATGTAAACCGATCCAGAGCGAGGAGGCCAGAGACACCCAGAACATGTCCAGAGGTGTCCGACAAGAAGAATGAGGCACACCATCAAATTAGAACTACATTATTTATCAGATCAGTGGGCACCCATGAGAGGAAACATAAGTGTGTGGTGGTGGTGGTATTAAATGTGGCGGGCAGTGTTGTAGCCTGTGGTGAGAAGCTTTTATGCCAATTGTCTGCAGATAATAACATAGAAATTCTATATTATTAATGGAAAGTTCGCACTTTTATTCAACTGTAGATACCCGTACAGGCCTTCACATAAAAACCCGCTTTTTTAGTTCTTTCCACATGCACTCCTCTCCCATACAGGTTCGACTTCAAACAGCCTCTTGCTAAACCAACCAGTTATTTTAATTCAAGTATCCCTCTCTCCCTAGAGCATCCCCTCATTATTCCTGTCATAATGCGAGCGACACCCAGAGTCCCACCCTCGCTCCACAATGGAATCTGACCTGAGCGAAAAAGCTAGGTTCCTTTTGAAATGCACCTCTCGGCTTTTTCTTTTTCTTCTTTTTTTGTGCCTCCCCTCTCTTCCTTGTACGTATTTCGTAACAGCAACAGCCACATTAAAGTGGGATCATTACAACTTTAAATATTCATCAGCAGTGACTGGGGTATTATGTCTTGTGCAATAGTGTTGAAATAAGAAACAAAATGGGAAGATGAAAGCTTCATGAGAGAAGTTAGAGTCGAGAGGAGGAGGAGGAGGGGTGCTCTGGTCGGAGGCTCGCTCAGCAGGAAGCTGAAGGTGTACGTGCTGACAGCTGAAATGTCATTGTGGCATTTTGTACAACAGTCAATCACCATTACTGGCCCTGGACAGGGACTTTGATAGATAAGAGCCTTTTTAATGCCGTGGCTGATATGTTTGTGTTACTGATTCAGGCATAGTCGGGCCAACTTCTTTTAAATGTCAAAGTATAACATTTCTCTACTGCAACAGCTCACACTCACATTATCTCCAAGCAAGTATTAAAAAGAAGGTGTATTAAAAAGCACTGGGACTATTGATGACAAATATTGATAAATGCACAACTACATTTAGAGCAACGTGCCTGTTGTACAACAGCTGGAACAATGTGGGGAAATTACAGAGTCATTACCAGACTGAGTTGTTTTTTAAATGCCTGCACATTAATGTCAGGCATAAAGTCTAAATATTCCTCCCAGTACATGCAGCATATTGAATCAGGTGCTTGTTCAGACAGTCAGTAAATAGGCCCCGTTTCATTATAAACAGTCCCACTGGCTTTGAGGATTTTAGGTAAGAGGAGGACCGACTGTGCAGTGCATGTTTAATCAGGATTACCCAATGCACTGCAGTCTGCAGACCTGTAGTGACAGTGTTATTAAATATATGCTCCCATCTATATACATAGCAGCAGATCCTGTGTGGACTCTGGTTGCCTCCACTTTGTGTCCGTGCTGCTGGGCCAAGGCCATGCTTAAAAACACAAACAGCAGGGCTCTGTCGCCTGTGCTTTGTTAGGACTGGGGAGAGCGGGTGGGCGGGGTGGAGGTCGTGATTTGTTCACTTGGAGGTATACAGGATATGGCAGGAGCCAGGGCGTCGTGACTGGCTACTTTTTAGAGTATTGTTTTTTTAAAGTGCCGTGAACGTCACATAAAAACACCTCTGACGGTCAGGATAAGTCACTGTCATCAATAAGTAAATGTTAAGTTATTGTGGACGAATTTTCAAGTTGAATCCCTCACTATTAATTTGATACTTTTTTTTTTCTTCAAACCAACATATTTACGAAATCCCAGTTACTTTAATTGTGATCACATTTTCCTTTCTCTCAAGTCAACGAGCCTACTCTTCAAACCGCCCCATCACGCGCACACTGCCCTTAACTGGTCATTAAGTAAAGTTGAACCCGATTAGTCTGATGAGTTTCACCTATGGTTGGTTTCTCTCTAAATTGAACCCGCTCGTCAGATAAGACCAGTCCGGGCAGCTTTGTCACAGGTTAGATGGGTCCCACGTGGAAACCACCGCTGGTTTTATAAGTAACAAAGTATAAGTTACTATAATAGTGACGAAAGAGCTTACAATATGGAGTACATTTTAGAATTTAAAATAAAAACCGTGGCACAATTCTAGATGATAATACCCACACATTTATATAAGAGTGATTCACAAAAGCGGGTATTTTAACTTCGACATTCATTTATCCATCAACGTTCATTTGAATAAAGCAGAATAATTTAGTAAGACTTTATCACTCAAATCTTTCATCATACACAGACCCTAACACACGTGAGACTCACCTGAGCTCGATCTGGCTTTGCTTTTGCACTTGGGCGTGAAGCTGGACCCGCCGAGCAGGCTGCCGGGGTGGAAGAGGCTGCCGCCGTACTCATGTGGATTCGGCAGAGAGTAGGCCGGGTATGTCGGGATGGGGTGATGCGTGGCCTGGCCGTTCATCGAGGCAAGGCCGCTGCGCAGCGGACTACAGCTCTCCATTTTCATGCTGTCCGTCAGCGGCCCCTGGTAGGACTTGATCGAATCCTTCTCGTCCATCCTGGTCGAGGTGGAGGTCGGGGAGGTGGGGCCGGGGTCCGGCGACACGTCTTTCGGAGGGGTCGGGGGGAAACTGTAGAGGTGCGAGCTGGAGTGGGACCCCGGGGTGAGCGACGACACGGGGGCCGTGCCGGTGTTGCTGCTGCAGGGGTAGCCGGAGCCGGTGGGGTGCAGGCCTGGTTTGCTGAAGTGACTGACCGCCCATGCGTTGTGGTGGTGCGCAGCGGACAGGGCAGCTTTGCCGGGGTCCAGCCAAGGGATCCCGGGGCTGTGGATGAGGTGTGGTCGGCAGACCTGGTTCCCAGCGAGACGAGCTGAAATGCAAGATAATCTATTTAATACTCGCTGGATTTTTCAGCCTCCTTTCCATTACTTTCCAAAGCAGAACAGAAAGATCTTACCTGACAAATACTCAAAATTACTCAAGTCCGACATTTAGTTTCAACAATCACAGATAGTTAATTTAAAATAAAGTATTTTCCTCACAATTACCCCAAAATATTTTCCGTTATCTGCCAAGAGCCACGGTGAATTAATCTATTTAAGATAGAGTCGATAAAGGCCTGTTGGCTGCAGAAAAACACAGTAAACGCAGCTCCTTGTCCGGACAGTATCTTTTCATCGGCTGCAGCTCTCGGACTAGTAAATTTGCGGTTTTAATTTTATATCCGGGAAGTGTCTCTCTCTCTCTCCCTGTCTCTCTCCCTCCAGAGCCCCTGCCCCAGTACACAGGGGTTAAATGACATACTTCCCTTTCCCCTCGCTGTCATTTGCTATAAATCCCTTTTATGTTGCAGGATTGGCCCAGAGATGTCAAAAAGAACATTTTTAAGCAAATCACTGAATTGTTAAAGCCTATATTGTGTAAGCTTCTAAATACAACCAGTACACAAGCAGACTCACACATACAAAGCAAGCTCTGTTCGGACGTGAATTATATAAAAAAACAAACTGAATAATGTCTCAACAAAACAGGCTGTGTTCGTTTTAAACACTGTTTTCGTAGCTGAGGAGTCAGCGCGCATCTTACCGTGCGCTTGGCTGTAGGTGACCCTTGCCCGGGAGTTGGTGTAGTAAGGGTTCCCCTGAGAGTCCAAGTGGTTCAGAAACATGTCCACCTCGTCCTGGGGCAGCAAAGGCGCCATGGGCTCCATGTAGTTGTGACTCAGACTGTGGTGGTGAGAGTCCGGGTGCTGGCTGTTCAGCACTGCGTGGTGGTGCGCCATCCACCGAGACTGATCGGCCGCTGCGACCTCCATGGCTGAGCTGGTCGTCTGCTTCTCCTCTGAACGCGCCTCTGTCTGTGCGCCGGGCTACTCTACACACTCTCGCCTCCAAAATGGAAGTTAGATCCTCCTGACAATATAGTTCCCGAGCTGTGGGGGTCTCGGCTGTGTTTATTTACTGCAGAAATTAAAAAAATCCTTTTACAACCCGGTCTCCTTCTTTCTCCTCAGGAGGGGATACCTGCAATGAGACGAAAACAAAATGTTAATTCATTCAAACGATGGACACTCCACCTCTTCGTCCACGCAGGGACTGAGCATCACTGTCTAGTCATAGCTGTTGACTATAGAAATTAACTTCGCACACTTCAGTGTCCCTTCTAGTGGACAGCTGTCTGAGAGGAGTCATTGCGTCCGTGCGTAAAGGAGAAAAGAGAAATGTCCTCTGGTATACCTGTTGCGGTCTCGATCAGCTGACGGCGGACACAGCTCGGATGTGTAAACCTCCTGATCCGTGCTCTGCTCGGGCTCATTAATGAGATGTGGCGCAGACTGACGCGGCTGGCGCCAGTAAATTCCCATATCAAGGCTCGCGGGGGCGGGGCCTACCTCGGAGCCAATGACGGCCAGCCTCTGCCACAATTGGCTCGCTGCATCCCTGCTCTCCTTTAAATTTCCATTTCCCTGCACCGAAATACTGAAAGACTTATCAATCAGCAGCGTCATTTCTCTGGGGATCTTTCTCTCTCATGAAGATCAGCAATCGGCCCCTGACGATCGGTTTTTATAGCACCAGTTCTCAGCATGAATGCAGACACTAAACATGGAGGCAAAGTCATTTTGCACGATACATGTCTCACTGTCACGAATGAGAAATGCAGGTTAATTATGACGTGTCTTGCCTCCACTTGTATGCTCCCCTCTGTAAAAAGGGCGACAAGAATATGAACCCCCTCCAACACGTCAAGTTGCTGATGGAGCCTCGCATTACCGTCAATAATTGTAAGTGTCGTTTTTCGCATGCTGTTAGGTAAATAAACAGGGTTTTCAGCACCTCTAAAACCAACAGAGGAGGAGTCGATTTATGACCCCGAATTTGGTCCCTTTGTTGTGAGGAGCCTAATTGTCTTTAATTAGTAGTGGGCCATTCTTCTTGTGAAAACAGAGGTTTTGTCTCGCAGACAGAGCAACCAAACACAGTTTGCATACTAATGGCGCCACATTCTCTCTTGGTGGCACCAGCGATGAGCGCAAGGCCTTAAAAAAAACCGGTTGGTGATCATCAAAGTGTCTCATGACACCCCCCCACTGAGAGCTCGCAATACAAACCCAAACAGATCACAACCCTTAACACACGCTTAATGCTCTTATTCACTGTTTTTACATGATGTTATGATAACATTATTCTTATCATTATGTACTATTACTGATATTCGCTGCATGTAAGGATAAAATCACATTTTGGCCTCTGTGTGTGTGTGCGCGAGCGTGTGTGCGTGATTGACAGGGAATAATTGGAGGGTGCTAGGAGCCCAGACTGGCCGCCATACCGACGCCGAGCCCTGACGTCAGAGAGTCACGGTGGGTGCGCATTTGGCAAGGGTCGTCACGTGAACCCTCTGATACCTGGACAAATAACTCCCCCAGGTAAAAGACCCCTGATAACTCCACCACCGTGCATTATAGTGCGACAACTCGTGCTCTGATCTTCTGGAATACCTGCAGTGTGTGCGAGTGTGCGTGTGTGCTTATGCGTGTGTGTGTGTGTGTGTGAGTGAGTGTGTCTGTGTGTGTGTGTGTGTGTGTGTGTGTGTCAGTCATAAGTCATTAAATCGCTGGCATGTTGCCAGGGGTAGTGAGTTGATGAGCTCAGCCCTTTGAGCTTGTCAACCCCTAAAATCAACAAATTAGTGCATGTGGGGCAGCAGAGGTCCAGCTACCTGAATAACTCACATTCCAGTGTAAAAAGCACAGCAGATGGCAGGTGGAGCTTCACCTTTACACAGTATTATTATGGTATTTATTGTTCTTTGCATAAATATTTCATTATGATACACAGACATCAATAATACAGACTTTGTATGTCCACGGAAATTAGTGATTTTATGCTGCAGAATAATTGCTGTCACACAAGGTTGAACCTGAAGCAACAACGACTCCCTCTGTTCAGGCCTGAATAGATGAGCATTGGGGCTCTTGTTCATGAGGCTGGTGGTAAAAGGACTTTTTTTATTTTTTCTTTGCTCTACAGCATGTCACTGTATAGCCTGCAGCAGTGGTCGGCCTGTGTGCCTGGGCTGTGTCCTGACTGTGCATGCCTATTGTTGTTTGCATGTTTGCCAAATGGATTACTCAGCAGGATTTAGCCCTCTGTAATTTATACCTTCATTAATCCCATTTGTATCTCCGCTGGAACAAAAGATGGGAGAGGGTTAGTGGAGAGGGGCTGGGGGGGGGGGGGGGGCTGATGTTGATGCGTTGCCTCTGTCTTTTCTCAAGGACACAGCCGTATTGTTCCAGCCATGGGATGCTACATAAAGACTGGAGAACACTATCCCTCTCCCAACACCTCCTGCACCGGTTGGGAAGTGTGTGTGCAACAACTGTATGGCTGTGCAGCCACAGTGGCTAATGAACAACAAGATTATCATTCCGATCCATGCTGTTATTAAATGGGATAGGCTTTATCTACCTGTTTGTTCCCATTGGGCATGGTCATCCATCATTATCCAGAGTGGAGGTGTGTGACTGTGTGAATGTGAGTGTGTGCTTGACGGTGTCTGTATTGTGTGTGTGTGTGTGTGTGAGTGTGTGTGTTTGGGTGTTTGGGTGTGGGGCTGGGGGGGGGGGGGGGGGGGGGTGAAGAGCCACAGTGGGGCTCGTGAAGATAAGCAGAGCCAGAGAGAAGGAGAATGACACAAACCAGCTGAAGCATTATTGTCCCCTTTACTCACGGCTAATTAGATCGAGCTCAGGCACTGGGGGGCTTTATAGACACAAGCACCCAGACTCAATGACCATATGACTGCTGAGAGAGGGAGAGGGGCCTGGACGCTGCTGTACGGCAGCAGCACTCACTCCCATTTAAAGAGTTTGAGCTCAGAATAATAACATTTCAAAATAGGACAGGACGTAACACATGGTCTGCAAAAGAGATTATGGAGCATACAATGATGCTTGTGTTCATAACATAAAGCACTATTGGGGTTATATAAATAATGGAAATTAATAGAAGTTCTCCATAGTATGAAGATTGGTTCTCCAAAGAAAAACTTTGATAAAACATTAGAGTGGCATCAACATCTGTGTTAAAATGTGTTCATCCAGTCAATTCATAAAACACAGATGAGGTCTTTATGCACTCAGAGCTTTGAACTACACAAAACCCTCCAAGACCTCATAGTACTTTACTGTTATTTGGATCATTCTATAGAAGCCTCCAGCAGACAACAGCACATGCAGGTAAGAGAGAAAGAGGCCAGTTTATATATATATTAAAAAAGAAAAGGTGCTGTGTAATGGCCCCAGCTCAGCCGCATGCCTGTGGAGACCCCAGCCTGCCCCTGTCTCTGTCTCTATACTCCACCATTGTAGCCCGGTGATTGCTCTCTTTGCAGATGAAAGAGGATCGCTCCAGTCATTACGCATTTTTAAAGCCGTGACAATTGTCGTCGCTAATATCACGCTGATGATACACTAATCCATTTCGTGATCGAGGGGTTTATTCCCGGAATGCAGCACCTTGCCCACGGCAACATAAAGCGCCCCATAACAAAAATTATTATTGGTCGGATTTATATAAGGACATTCTTTTCTAGAAATACCCTACAATGACGCTATAAATCTGTTGGGGGCGCAATGTTTCCATCCGTGCCTGCGTTAATTATTCAGTAGTGGTTCATTTTTACTGTTTTATCATTTATAAAATAATAAAGATCCAAACTACAATAAAAGTATGCGTGTGAGTGAATATAACAAAAGGCATAGTTACAGTAGATCACATGCTTCCAAGATAACTCGCTATTCAGAACTATAAAGCTGAATATGAAGGTAAATAGGCTGTTATTAACGAAGCGTAAAAGTAAAAGTAGCATTAATGGAAAGTGTAGCCTATGCGGTGTTGCAGAAAATAACATTTTGTTTCTTTTTTGTTGCTACAATAAAGCGAATATAATACAATGTGAATGTGAGTCCTTATATATCTGAGCATTAGCCTGCGGGACTATTTTTTATTTTCAAGCATCAGAGTTCCTGCAGCGTATTTAGAAATAACGCACCGTGTGAAAATATAACGATTGACTGACCTGAGAGGAACGGTTGCGCTTTCAGAGTCAAACCAGACACGGTGGCTCCATCCAGCTTCAGCTTCGATCGGCGCTTTTCTCCAAAATAACCAAACAAACAACAAAAAAAGAATCTGATCGGAGTCAGGACGAGCTGCTTGCGTTTTAAAGATGAGAAGTGTTGAGACGACGTGAAGGAGCCGGAGGGCCCGTGTGTTTAGTCGCTGTTGTGTGTGTCATCAGCACCAGAGAGCGGAGTGTGTCTGTGTGTGTGTGTGTGTCTCCTGCTCTCCCCGCTGGATCCTCAGCTCTGTGAATATGAGAGAAAAAAGAAGTTGTGTGGCCGTATGAGAGGCTGCAGCCACACAGCAACGTAATGGCACGTCAGCCAGCAGCCTGTCTTCCGGGTCCTGGTGAAATAGACTCAATCTGGCACCAATACCTGCTCCCAAGAGCTGATTAATACAGTCTTACACGGAGTCTGCACAGAGACTCCCAGCGTTATGTTTCCGTTTGTTTTTATTTTGAAGGTCATCCAGATGTAGTTTCACCAGTAAACCCATCTTACGTCTTTTATCTTTGGTTATAATTTTGTTTTATTTTTTGAATACTCAGTGGGTGTGATAAGCTATAAGCAAAATTCAGCTCACACACGTGACTTTTGCACAAAGTGAAATGATAAAGAAAGTAATACATGCTCATTTTAATAACGATCCATTGGTTCTTCAATCATGGTGAAGAATACTCTGTCCATCCGCTTCTAATAAGAGCTGGATCATTGCGCAACTTGCACACAGGCAATTAATTTACATTTTATTTGTAAAGCTCCGAATCACAACAGACATTATCTCAAGATACTTCAAATATAAGGCTCTAGACATTACAGAACTATAGAGAGACCCAAACCAAAGTTCCAACAACGGACCAACACTTGGCAACACGAGAGCCTGACCGACTCCTGTGGACGGCCACCTGCCTCGACCGGTTGTGGTGAGAGAAGAAAAAAAGGGAAGAGCAGAGAGTGAGAGAGGGGATACGGAGAGAGAGGGAGACCAGAAACAACTGCGTAGCTGTCATACTTATAGGTATAGGCTACGGCTGGTTGTTATTAAGAAATATATAATAGTGATACTTCAGTCGATAACCATCATAATAATAATGATGTTGAATAGTAAATATAAAATATTATAATAAACCTTACTTTAAATTATAAATAATATGTTTAATAGTCTCTTTCTGCCTATATGTCTGACGTTTGTTTATTTCTGATATTAAGGAAAGTGTGTGACCTTCGGCCCTAGTTGACTTATACTGAGACCCCCGCCCCCCCCCCCCCCCTCATTTCTTTAAAGAAGAATACTGAAGCTCTTTCTCTCCCCCTCTCCTTCTCTCTCTCTCTTTCTCTCTCTCTCTCTCTCTCTCTTTATACCCCCACGATACGCAACAACTTTGTAAAACATGCAAAGCCCCTGAAATCTCCTGCACGCGACTTGCGGGCTCGTGCATGCGCAGCGCAGGAGCCGGGCAGGTGCAAGGGGCGCGAGAGACCTCTGCAACTCGGGGCTCGTGCTCCCCAGAGTGCAAACAAAAAAACAAGAGAAAGAAAAGAAAAGGATAAAAAACAGAAAAGAAAAGAAACGTGAAGTCTGACTGAATTAATAGTATTTGTTTCAGTGTTTAAAATCACCAGAGTGAAAAAATATCAATGTCTGGCGCATAACGCTCATCTGCGGAAATAAAGCACAAGTACAAGTAGAGATTTTTCAAAGATCAAAATCTCTCTTTTTGTTTGTGCACTCTGTGTTGTTATTTTCTGCACGCATGTGTAAGAAGTGTAGGCTGTTCTTCAGGAGCAGCATTAATAGTTTGACTTTTGATACTTATCTATTTATACAAGTTTGTGGACGATAGTACCTATATATTTAAATCGTCGTCTCAATAGCCAAACGTAATAATCTACATGTGACTTCACATTTATGTATTTTAACATGAGTCATTCAATGGAATATCATTAGGAATATGACGATGTGTTTTGTTATCTGTCTTTAAAGCTGAAGCAGATGATCAAATAGATAACAACCAAATAAAACAACAACCGGTTTATTATTATTATTATTATTGTTATTATTATTAGTACGTAGAAGCCTATCCCCTTCAATAAATCAAATTCACAGTGGTAGGCTACAGCTTAATATTATATTTCTGTCTGCTTGCACTTGTTTTGTTGCCCAATTTTCTGTATTTTCTGCTCGAGACTGTGGTTGTGTACGCGCGCGCTCGTGCACGTTTTTCGTCAGCCACGATATTATATGCACACCGCATTAGATGCCAGGGCCCTTCTCCTTCTGATTATTACCAGGGGTAATATTTCATCGGCACCACGCAATCTTTGTTCTGTGTGAAGATAATAAATGGCCTAATCGTTATCAGCAAACTGCTGGGGGTGTCAGCACCGACCGAGGCTGGGAGCGGGGTCCAAAGTGCCTCTGAATAAATTGGTGTTCCTTATCTCTCGCTCCCAGATTATCGCCGCCTTTTCAAACTTGCACAACAAATACATTCAATGCATCTAATGCATCATTTGTGTGGTGGGGGAGATCCCGCAGGTTGATAGAGACAGATAGGCGCAGGGAATGAGAAATATTTACACGTTTTATATACGCTGCTGCTGCGGTGTTGGCCCAATACAGGCTGTGTTTGGCACAGGGGCCCCGTGTACTGGCCACATGCACCAGTGTGTGTGCGCGCACTTAACATATCAATACATGCTATATTAAACACACATCACTGTCATAAGATGCCTATCTGTCTGATTAGCTCCACCCGCCCCACCTACTTTAACATTTAGAGCACCTTTTACAAATACATATTTTATTGTGGAAGATGATTATAGCACCAAAGAAAAAGAGAGTGAGTTTTTTTATGATTTTAATATATTTATAGTATAGGCCCATCTCTATCATAACAGGATAAAATACAAATAATGTGATGATAATAATATGAATATATTTTATTTGTAGACACACTAGGACACCTTATAATATCATAAATACCGCAAATAAATAGTAAAATAAATAAAAAATCAGATCAGGAGATTTACCTATCAATACAAAAGATGTGGCACAAGAATAGTTAAAAATCAAAAGATTAAAATAGGGTTAAGAGCCCAAACAGTATGTACAGTATATGTGGACACGAGGAGGGAATAAAAGTAAAGCTAAAGGTTTGAATCTGATAAGCTCAATTTCCTACTGTAACTGTACATGGCATAATGATGCCCTGCTAATAAACACATCGAAACATGATAGTGTTCAGTTTGTAACATGCCCCGTGAGTTTCCTGTGATTTTGGTCAGAGCAGGCCCTGCAGTTATGGCACAGGCCTCACGTTATATATAGGCCCGTGTTATCATGGGCACAGCACTTTAACAGTCTATAATTTAGTACATAGAAGACCCACTAAATTTTATAATTGATGTCAGGCCAGTGCAGTTTAATTTAACGACCACGCATCCCCCTCCTCTCCTCCTCCTCCATTCACGTTTCTCATCACTGACCTTTTCCCGTGTCTTCAGAATTGCATTTACAGCCCATATATTCAACCCGGTGCAAAAAGGTAATGATGCTGCACAGAATTTGTTTTTTGGAACGTGCACAGTCGAGCATGAGTAGTTATGATGGGCACTTGTGTCAAAGAAGAAAACACGTTACAGCACACACGCGCAAACGCACACTCTTCCCCTTTTAATACCGCGGCCTCTCCACCGGCCCCGGTGCTCTGATGGTCTCCAAGACAACCGAGATAACGGTGCAGCAGTTTTCCATATCGGTCCCGGAGTCTATTATAGCTCGGGATTAGCTCTTTTTCCGAAAAGGTCACACACAAAGTCACCAAACCTGCCTTTTCCCTGTCTGCACGCACCCTGCCGCTCTCTGTCCGAGGAGCCACATTCATAAACATGCATGTACGTTTTATTCAATGCCATTAGACTAATAGCACCGCGTCTTTTCTTTTTCTTTACACTGGTAATAAAGATGAGAGCCGTCTGCGGGTGTAGAGCAGTCAACACAGAGGGATAGATCCCCACTGCAGGCACAGCCAGTCAAGGGAATATGCTGTCATGTAGCGACCCCTGGTGGCCGTGTGCGTATGTGCACGCTTCAACACCGCCTGTCCAAAGTTCCAGAACACCTCCTTTTTCACTGAAGTTTCAGCAGGAGTGGTCCAGCGAAAAACATTGAAATTGCCCAGTATTTTTGTTAATAAAGTGTAGGTCTCCAAAACCTGGGAAATCATGTACATATTTTGGAAAACCTGTACTTGTCTGGGATTCAAACGTGTCAACTCATAGCTTTCCTGCAGCAGTGGGAGAGAATGAAGCCTCGGAAGTTAAAGCAATTCATCCATGAGACTTGTGTTGATGACATACAAACCCTCTGTGTGAAGACTGTGATGTGTATTAAAACTATGTTGCATTATTAGGACAGCACTGCACTGCAGGATGTAGTGCTTGTGTATTGCTGTAAGAAGAGTGAGGAAGTCAGATGCTCATCCAGTCAGCAACACTGAGAACAGAATCAGACCAAGGCTTCACATTAGGGGAAGGATGCAGAACTCACTCCAGCCTCATAATCAACAGAGCTAGTTTAGATTAACTGAACAGAGGGCGAAAGCAACACAAACTATGTGATTTGCTTTGCTTTCAATAATATGTTCATTGTTTATTGCAATATATGGACATATTGTAAAAATACTAAATGAAATTGTGTTTATAATTCAAACTCAGGGTCAAGACAAATATTTCTCTCACACTAGTTTTATCAAGCTTGCTTTGTTGTGGTTTGACCACAAGAATATGTTGCAAGCAGGAACATCGCCAATGTTGGGATAAACTGTCCATCTATTTTAGATTTTTATTCTAAAGAGAATGACTCGTCTTTTTGGGTTAGGGTCAGTTTAACTTATTATTTTTAAGATCCTGGTTTTCTAATCTTCATTTTGTATTTGCTATGTGTTTTAATGTCAGAAACTCTGACACTTACACTATAAAGGTGTTCTAAATCTTTTGACTGGTTGTGGCAGGAGGGTTTCTGAGGTATTGAGCGACTCAGAAACTGTAGTAATCAAGCAGCGCGCAGACAGAGACTAAGTGCACAGCTGGAATGTTCCAGCTGGGATTCCCGGTGGCTGGACAGGAAGTTAGAGGAGCTCTGGCAGGAAGTTTGTTCTCAGGGAGGGCCAGCATCGAGCGGAGAGAGAGAGCGGGGGATGTTTCCTGTTGGCTCTCTACACGTTCAGACGCCTCGCTTACTCTAACTGCCCCCATTTCTCAGGTCAGTTCACACCCAACGTGAGAAGTACATAATGAAGCATCCACCTAGGTTCACTGTATTAAATGATAGGAATGCTATGAGAGGACAGTGGTGAGCCAAGACCGTAAATTATGTACACAGGGATAGGATTGTGTCACAGGATGCAGATGTCACCACATAGAGTGAAACTTCCTGCCCATCAAAGCAGTCAGTGCCACTTTAATGGACTCACCATCTGCTGCCCGCAACAGAAAGTGAGTCTGGCCTCATGGAAATAGGGCGAGAACATTCAGGAGAGGGCGGGAGAGGAGAGCAAGTGGAGAGGGAGATTGGAGGTAGAGATGTGATGGAGCGATATGTGGATTGCAAGAGGAAAAATCTCTTTGTCTCTCCTGAGCTCAGTGGACAATCAAAGTTTCCTATCAGCTCTGGAGTAGGGGAAATTGGCTGCCCTGGGAAGGAGAGGGCCACTCGCACAACCAATGGGAAGTGCCCCTGTCACTCTAATCAGGTCCGATAGAGAAAGTAGGAAGTGTGTGTGTGTGTGTGTGTGTTTGTGTGTGTGTGTGTGTGTGTGTGTGCTCAGAGGTGTGTGCTTTTTCACACTTGGTTTCCCTCGCCCTCATATGATCCAAGATGATACAAACTCAAAAGGAGCGTCAGACCTTCATCTGCTGCTGATCCCCTGCACTGAGGGACATGTATGAGCCACGTGGGCACGTTGTTTGGCAAAATGTGCCCTGAGACCCATGACCATCAGTGCTTTGATGGAGTGCCATGTGGCAGAGATCAGTGGGTCTTAGTGGGAGCTGTGGACAGTTGAACACAAGAGCTGCAAGGGAAGAGGATTACTGTCTCATCAATACAAATCCATACAGAGAGGGAGGTTGACATCAATATGCACAGATACACGCAGAGCACAGAGGCCTTGAGCAAAAGTGTGCGTGTGCGCGATGTAAACATCCGCACACGACGGTGGACTTTGATGCTCGCCCTCTTTTGTGCCGTCCATCTTTCCCGCACTCCCTCCTTCCCCACCTCCTCCATGCCAGACAAGAATGTGTCTCTCGGCACCCAGGGCCCAATCCCCTGTTTGAAGTCCCATCTCCAACTCTGCTCTCCCAACTCAGTCCTTCCCTTCTCGCGTCTTGTCCGTCTGTCTGACTGTCTGATCTGTCAACCCTGCTGCTCTCCACCTCCTGCAGCTGCGGCGAGGGCCACAGACGCCTTCATTGTCCTCCTCTTCCTCATCCTCACGCGTCTGCACCCGGCCTGATCACACCTGCCACCTGCACAGGACGCAGGGTCCCGGGGCCTGAGCCGCAAGGCTTTCATCCACCCCTCACCTCGCCCCTTCAGAGCTTCTCATCCCGGCACCCTGTCACTGAGGAATGGCCGCTGCACAGGGCTGGGGGAGAATGGGACACAGAGCTGCTGTTGTAGGGCTATATGTTTTAAGCAGAGCCAGAGGGAATCAGCGCAGGTGAGGTGTGTGTGTGTGTGTGTGTGTGTGTTTGTGTGTGTATGAGGGCAAGTATTGAGTTTAGATTCGCTTCATATTTCTTCTGTTCTATGACAACCATTTATGGACAGCAGGATTGACTGAATTGAATGAATGCTGTGAGGAGCGTGTGTGTGTGGGTGTGTGGGTACGTATAATAACATGCTGACAGTGAGGGTGGTGGCTCTGTCTCAGTGATTTATGAGAGTGTGCTGTGAAGGGTCTTCTGAGCAGGATATTGTTCTGTGACTGGTGACTTCTGCCTCTCTCTTTGTGTGTGTGTGTGTATTTTAGAGTGAGAAAGATTAAGAGGGGGAGCGCTGCAGGTGAGCCCTCAATGTAATCAATCACCGCCACGTCACAAGGCCTGGGGCTTGTGGATTACCCCTTCAACTGATACCTAGTCTGACTCCACATTTTTTTGCATATTCATTATTTTTCTGGCAGATAAAGAGAGAACACCCTCTGCATCATTACTATACTTCAGGAAAGGAAGATAATAATCAGCCATATGCCTGAGCAGGGGTAGGGGGTGGGCATGAAAACTCAACCACATGGCATAACCAGTCCCACACCCTCCATATACCCCACCATTTACCGCACACACACACACACGCACACAGACACACAGACAAACACACACTTTGTCACATCAGGATACAGTGCTGCACATGAATTCCGGTTTAAACAGTATTCTGCTCGGCTCACACCAACAGATAAACCGCAGCTCTTCTGCGACCAGTAATCACATCCTGGGCCACAGGACACGGCTGGAACTGAAAAGACTGAAAGGTCTCATCATGACCACTTTATAACTGTGGCTGATGGGCTACATCAAGCAGACGCCAGGTTCCACCCCTGTCAGCCAGAAATCTGAAGCTGCATTCGGCACAGGATTGGCGAAACTTGACAGTTAAAGACTAAATGTGGATTTCTGCTGAGGCTGCAGATGGTAGAGTCAGAGTTTAGTGTCAACAGCACGCATCTACTAACCCAACCAGGCTTATTCCAAAAGTCCAGGCTGATAGTAGTTGTGTAAATGTGTGGGGAATGTTTTCTTGATTAATTTTGGACATAAAGACACAAAATATATATCATCTCAAGCTGGGTTCAGGAACACGAGCAGACTACCAACAGGAGATTGGCAGCATGAATGTGCAGCGGACAAATCTGCAGAAATGATTCCGTCATGGAAAAGGATCTCGACGTAAAGTTCTCAGCATGTGACAGCAAAGCGCAAAGGAGGGAACGACCCAGTATTAGTATGGTGTCTTTAAGAAAGTGCTCATTGAGTGTAACAGCTTATTAGAGGGGCCTATTTCAGGGTGATTATGACCCTTAAAGGTCAAATTTTAAAGACTTACGCTGTTAATAGTGAACTGTTCTCATATAAAAGTGAAGCATGAGACACAATTATTAAAAATGTTGTCCTTATAGAGGATGATCAAATAATTCATAATTTTAATCAAATAATTTATCCACTGTGTAGAAATACCCAGGTGAATATTCTGCCCCACAAAGCCAAAACAAAGAAACACTCATTTTTCTATAACTAAGTCAAGACCCTCTTTGCTTTGGCCTCCGTCTCCTGCCTCTCTCCATCCGCTCTCCAGATGTCTGTAGACTTTCTAACCCACTCAGTTCCTCCTGCTCACCTGTCTCCTCTTTCCCATCCGCTGAGCTTCCCGGCCCTCAAACACTTCCCTCTATAAATCAGCCATTTCCACCAGCTCCTTGTCAGATCGTCTGCTTATGACTCTGTGTTTCACTGTGTGCCTGCTTGTAGTAGCCTGTTATCTCTACCTGCCTGCTTGTCCATCCGTCTGTCTGCGAGCCGGCCCCTGTTAATTAGATCTATCAGGGTTCCTTCACTGCACTCGCCTGCACCAGCCGGGACACAAGAAAGCTTTAGAAAAATACTTGCATGCTCTTTTTGGAGCATTCTCGACATGTTTCTGTCGATTTTTCTGTCTGGCTTTGTTAGCAAATTTCTGCAGTTAACATTTTAGAGTCATTTTATTCTAATATCTCCACTGTTACTTACCTCAAGAAGTAAACTATCTTTATATTCTGTCTCTGTCCATTATAGGCTGCAGCTCATATCTTGAGGGTGGTCGGGGAAGCTGGGGCCAATCCCAGCTGATACTGGGGCGAGAGGCGGGGTACACCCTAACAGTCGCCAGCACATCACTGGGCCAACGGACAATTTTAAACAACCATTCTTTCTCACATTCACAACTATGGGCAGTTTAGAGTCTCTAATAAACCTAGGCTGCATGTCTCTGGACTGTGAGAGGAAGTCAGAGTACCTGGAGAAAACCCTTAAACACAGGGAGAACATTTAAACTCCACACAGGGAGAACACGGCCTGCCATCAGGTTCAAACCCTTTTTGCTTTGAGTTGACAGTGCAACCCACTGTACCACTGGGCCACTCCTATCTTTATATTTATTAGATGAAGTAGAGTTGATATTATATGAAATTGGTGAAAAAAATGTACAGGGTTGTGGAATACTTCAATGATTGTGTAGATAATGTGAATGCTTGGAAAGTGGTTCAGAGCTCAACCATGTCGACATTTTATTCTTATGTTTTTTGTTCCCAAAATCCTGTGGAAATTATTCAAAGGATGGAAGGAGTATCCAGAGAGCTGAGGCTTACTGATGAATTCAGATAAAGTATTTCCAAATTTGCCAATCTATTCTCCAAAACCATTCAGATCTGCTCAGGTTAATCAAGTCCTCCCTCCCCGTGGGAATCTTTACTTCTTATTACTCTAACAATGATACATGCAGAGTGAAGAGCAGATGTGAGCTCAACACAGTCAGTGGTGTTGAGGTGGACGTGTGCGAGCAGCAGCAGTCGGCCTGCACTGGTACCCAGTGAGAATCAGGCTCTCCACAGTCTCACTGCTCCAAGTCTCCTGAAGTATAAACAAAAATGCCATTGTGTGGCCTTTCACCAGCCTCGAGCATCAGTGCTAACAGACATTGTCTTTGCCTTCCCCCTGGTGTGTATTTTCAGAATGATTATTGTATGGCACATACAATATGTTAACATTGTCATTGTGAGGCAATGGGGGGCCTGTTATTATGGAGCAGGAAATGACCTGCCAGGACCCGTGGTGACCTCAGAGGGAAAGTGGCGACCTCAGACTGACCTCGAGTTTGTCCTGGACTCAGACTGTAATCGAGGCAGGTCGACTGCTCTACTGACTATGGAGGGAGACGGTGATAGGTGGGGTCTCTCTGAAACAAGGAAGGCAACAATGTGCTGGAAATTCCCTCTGAGGTGCCAGTTTTAAAATGGGCACTGGTCACAGTGAACGTGTGGCCTGATTTTATATTTGGTGGTTAGTATGACAGTTACATTTGTATCCGTTTTTCAATAGCATGGAAAATGAGTACAAATGCAGGGTAAAACTTGAGGAAAATAGTCCATCAAAATCTCGTGGTGTTTCTTGACTCAAGTGCGCCCTCCTTTGTTGAACCAATGTCACTGCTCCTCCAAATGAACTAATATAACAGCAAATAAAACCAACCAACTCCATCATCCATTTTTATACACCAGCTGTGTCATCACAATAACAATTATAACTTTTTCTCCACATTTTTATTTCAAATTTGAACGCATTCCATTTCATTGCCCATTTCACAAACATCTGTGTCCCATTTCTCATGTCTTTCCTCACATACAACCTAATCTCATGTTCACTAATCTCATGGGAACCAAATTACCACTTACAAAACAAAAATCATACAAGATGTAGAAAAAATGACGGCAGAAGATCAAAAACAAGCATTTGGGAAGTCGCTTAAATCAGAGCTTTAACATTTGTTTTCCCCAAATATAAACGTCAGTGTGGGGCAAGTAGAAAAAGGTTGTAAGTGCAAGAGAGCAAAGATTGGACAAGACGATCCCCTTCATTCTAAAGAGCCAGAGAGGATTCAGTCTTAGCATACAGTAAATCTGAGTAAAGACATGAGACTGAACACACTTGGGCCCCTCAGCTATTCATTAAAAAAAAAAAAAATCCCGTAACCGTACATTCTTTAATGGGAAAAAAAATAAAAATAATACAGAGTCCAGATTTGAAAATGAAAACTAATGAAGGGTCATGTCTGAGCAAACGGTGACAAACGTAGCAGACACAAACAGAACCAAGGAAGTTGTGATGTAGCTGCTGTGGAGCAGAGCATGCAGTGACCTCCGGTTTATCACAAGGCACAAATACACACGTGTTTGGATAAACCCATCACCACTGTACAATGAGATGCAAAAAAGTCCACGTCTGGGTTCAACGATAGTAAAAAAGGTTTAAGCATTTGTGTCACATTTATTTTAATTCTTAAACACACAAACAGTTGTATGGTGTAGCAGGGATGGTATGTGTTTGTTTGTGTGTGTCTGTATGTGTGCATTTGGGATTTGGTGTGGCAGGAGTAGTTTACAGAGCATCCAGCAGACTGTCGATGCGACTGACAAGCTCTTGTCTCTTGCTGGTCAGAGTCTTCTCGCTCTCGATGTACGCCTCCTTCTTGACCTTACCCGCAACCAGCCGCTCCGCCTCCTGGCAGGAGCGACACACCAGCTCCTTCACCTGGCCATCGAGCTTCTGCACCTCGCCAACCTGAGGACACGAAAGAGGCGAGTTAATCGGGCTGCACACACACATTTTATGTAACTCACAACATTTCAAATACACACGCCCACGTCACTCACCTTATCAGCCAAGTCGGAGCCCTCGGCTTTGAGGCGGGCCTGCAGCGAGCTGATTTCGTTGGTGAGAGCCCGGTGGTCGGCCTCCAGCGTCTTCCGGCCGCTATTAAGCGCCCCGGTGTCGCGGGACTGCTTGTAGCGGTTTACCACCTCGTCCATGTGTCTGTACAGACCCAGACGTTTGTTAACCAGAGTCAGCACCTGCTCTGTGATGGAGGCCACCTTCATGCGTACCTCAGCAGCAGGGTCCTGAACAAAGAACCACAGATTTCAATTAAAAAAAAAACATACTCCTAGCACATGTGAGTGAATCATATAAAAGGGTGGATGTAGACAGACAGACAGACAGAGACCACCTCCTCACCTTTGTGATGGCAAAGTCCAGGCGGACATAGATGATGACAGTGAAGAAGAGAATGTAAAAGGCCCCGACAACCAACAAAGGCTCCTGCAGCATCAGGATCTTATTGAAGTTATAATGAACCTGGCAACAAAAGGAAACAAGTTACTTATTAGTTTAGATATGAACATCTTCTCACAGTTCAGTGTTTCCCATTAATTATCCAGACTGTCCTGCAACACTTTCATAACGAACCAACATTTTTGAAACAGCTTTATAACTAATAACCAACCTAATTTCAAGGGCTGAAATAATTCACACAATAACTTAAATAAATCTTTAAAAAAAACAGAGGGTGGAACTGAACCTAAGATTTGGAGAACTGTTACAAGCCTACATATTTGTAAAAAAAACTACTGTTTAGAAATGAAGTCATATTCTCAACTATGAGGGAGTGGGCCAGTATCAATAATTATAATCAAGCTTTAGAGATTGCATACAGAGTTAAAGCATCCATATTCACACATACAGCCCATAGAATCTGTGATCCCACAGACAAAATTAGACTGGCAATTTAGCTGCTCTCACAGGCCTCCCTCCACAAAGCAGTACTGCTGTACTGATATATTTTTTAACTTTTCAGAATAAAACCCTGATCTTACAGACCTGCTCTGAATGCCTGGACATGTTAATAACAATTATTATTTTCTAGTCACATATTGGAAAATAAATGTTGGTAAAATCATGCTGCACTTTCACACAATTACTTAAAATAATAATGTTATGTTGGCCTTACCACAACATCCTGAATGTGCTGCTCCACCAGGTTGTTCTTGCTGGCCACCAGCACAGGTCGGCCAAAGGTATCAAGATATGTATAATGCAGCTGGTTTGGCATCCGATCAATTTTGTACGGTGTGTCCACATGGATGTTTCTGGTTGGATGAGACAGAATAAACTTTGATGCAAAAATCCACAACTCAACTTGACTTTTCAGTAGATTTTCTAACAAACACCGACCTAGCTCCCTCTGGAAGGATGATTTTCACCGTCATGGAGTCGATGACCTGGTCATCGTACACGTGATCAACTAGTCTCATCTTCAGTGCATATTGGTCACCTAGGAGACAAAATGATGCGACATGTTAGCAACAAACCCTTGGATTCAGTGGTTATGATGGAGGAGTTTCTGAAATTTAGGGATGGTGTGTTCCTCAGAAGTTAATGCTAGGCTAATCAACTCACCCAGGGTATAGAGGTACTCGTAGCTGGGCAGATTGTAGCCAATGATGTAGTGAGTCTTCCAGCCTCCGAACAAGGGGAAGCGAGGCCTGACCTCCACCTCCACTGAGTCTTCCAGAACCTGAAGGTGGGAGGTGGAGATGTTCCCGATCTCATCTCTGTAGTAGACATCCTGGGCTGAGGCAGGGAGGATAGTCTGAGGAGAAAAAACATTCTTTGTCATCATCATCACCTAAACAGTAAAAACAAGTCAGATGACAGTTTGCGTTTTAATGGGGCACCTTGAAGGATTTGACAGATGAGATGCCACTGTCGGACTGACGCTGGTAATCGTAACGTGAGAACGGGCCCTTCAGGGCGGCTCCTGTGTGCCTCAGATCGACGGTCTCCTCCACAGCAATGTTGCCCCAGTGAGACACCTCGATGATGCGAGTGATGCTGCTGATGGTGAGGAAGGGGGAGTTGTTTTCGAAATGGAGTTTCATCGCGTCCTGAACAGAAAATAGCAAACAGCACAGAATGTTTCAGTACTGTTCCTCAAGGCTTCATTTGTAACTCATAGAAATGTTGTAGGAGCCGCACCTCACTGAACGGGGCCACATCACGGAAGGGTCCGTACTCAATAAACTCATCCGTCTTGGTGGGGTTGCCGAGCTTGGTGTAGGTCTCCACAGTTTTGGTGGCCAGGCGGACACGCGTGGTCTGGCTAAGTGTGGGGTACGGTGAGTACAGGTAGTGGTTTCCCTGAAACACCACCAGCTGGCGCTCGGCTTGAGTGATTTGTGTGGGGAAGGGCTTCAGTACATGGCTAAATGTCATTTCCACCTTCACCATCAGCTGAGCACCAGCTGACAGAGTGGAGGGCAGCTGCACTCTGTAAAACTCCCCACTGCACAGGAACAGATGACAGAGAGAAGCATGGATTAGGTACAACTTTCTGATGGGGTTCATGTTTGTTTTCAGGAGGTCATTCATTAACAGAAAGGGAGGAACTCTAGCACTGAAACCCATAAACGACCTAAATATTTATTAATGAGCGTTTTCAATGACCTGACGAATTGATGAGTGAAATGTTTATCATTAACCAGTTGATCAGTAATTGTCATTAGAATTTACACTAATTAATACTGTCAGTTAATCTGTATTAAAAAAAATCGATGACGTTGGTACGATGTGAGCAGTTACTCACCCACTGTGGGTCTCCCAATAAACAGGCTGTGCACAATGTGGAGATCTTGCTATGTCTGAATCAGAACTAGTAGAAAAGCTTTCTGAGGTCTGATTAGGCCAGAGCGGCCCATCTGTGACTACCTGCTCATCACACGCTCAGCTAGAGTAGAAAGGAATGCAGACACTCGCCTCCCTAAGATGTACAAACTTGAAGGACTTGATGTTTCCAATGGATTGACTGGATCTATTCAGACTATGACATTTGGGTCTGTGTTTGTGAGAGAAGTGAGAGAGGCAGAGAAGAGCAGGGCCGCAAGTTTGTAATGAGCGAATCATAGTTTTCTCTGTTTATGCTGCTGTTACTTAGTACATGTAAAAATCAAACCCTTAGATGAATTTGCATTGGTATTTTTTTAAATGCATAAAACACCATTATAAAACATTTTAATCTTTTGGGTTAGTGGTTAATAATCAGTCAACCAAATATTGACCAGTGGGATAACAATGTCTTCCATATGATTATAAGGAATAAAGTTCTTTATCCTCGTCTGAAGGCAAAAGGAACCGGATATTGAAGAGTATTCCCTTGGAATTGAAATGCATTTTTAAAGTATGCCTTTCGCTTTGACACAGTTAAATAAAATTAAAAAAAGCTAAATAATCTGCTTTGATGACCATTTAAGAGTGTGATCTCTTACCGTTGGCCCTGGATTGATGTCTGCTGGAGCTCGAGCATGCCATCCTCTTCTTCATCACCCTTCACCTGTGAAGACATAGCTGTTTGATCATACTCTCCTTAACATGAAAACACTTGCAGACAAAATACATGAATTGTGATTCATTTACTGGATGATTCAATACATAACAATCCCTTTATGTAAAAGTAAGTAGCATATTATCCTGCATACAGAAAAGTTTAATTCATTGAGGAGGGGGGCAGAGCTGCGCAGTCACACACGGAAGTGATCTGTCCAGCGCATACGTGTCATTCAGCCACTGATGGAGCGTGCAGCACTGCGGAAGTCAACGTTTTCCAACCCACATTCTCCGCTAACATTAATGAATGAGGCTCATGGGTCCCGAGCTGCTCGCACACACTCACATTTCTGCTGATAGCAGCTGAGCTCATGTGAAGGTCTTGCACAGCGAGTGAACGTCTATAAACTGAAGCTAACGGTGGCTAAGTACGGCTGTCGGCTAACACAGCTCGGTCACAATGAATCGTATCACACAGCTACAGACTGATTTAATGCACAAAGCAATCGAGTTAATTCTCCACTCCACTATTACTGTTGTTACGCACAAAGAAACACGTGAGAGCTGCAAGACTTAGCGAGCAAGTGCATGTAGCATCATACCGACTAGCTAACTGGGTGAAGCAGCTAATCGGCTGCAGACCACAGATGTGCAGGCAGGCGCCGTTTCAACTCGTTCATTGACGTTTGTCTCACCGAGGCTCCGATGTAAGCCAGGTGCGGGGCCAGGTCCGCCTCCACCGCCAGAATGAAGCTCTGGACCCCGGTGTGTCCCTGGTTGGACAGCACGATCTCCGCGGTCATCTTCGCCAGATGGGAGCTCAGGTCCACGGTCTTCTTCACCTCCTCGTTCACCAAACCGTCCGCTGAAACCCCCGAGCCCACTGCGGCTACCAGGAGCAGTAAGGCGGCGAGCACAGGCGCCTTAAGAGCCATGGTGGAAATGAATTAAGAGCTGAATGCCGGGATAAGGGCGGATAATGCCGAGGGGGACTGTAGAGCAGCAAAGAAAGGCCGCCGCGCTGCTCTACATCAGAAACGATGACGCTTCACTCAGTCCGACGTGATGACGTCACAGCGGGGTCTTGACAACGTGCCGTGCGTCTGAAGAGATTGTGAAATCAGACAATGAATCACTGCAGTTGATATTTACGAGGATTATGTCAAAGAAAACCTTTAGCAGTTTATCTGTGTATTCTACTATGTGTCAATTGTCTGCAAGGTGTGATAATATATTATTAATACTGTGCTCATGTGGTTCTTTCTAAGTTCGCCGAAATAGCTCAGTTGGGAGAGCGTTAGACTGAAGATCTAAAGGTCCCTGGTTCGATCCCGGGTTTCGGCAGGATCCTTTTGTGGTCTCTGCGGAGACACGTTTTGGGGAACGATGCAACTCCCAGGACCAGATCACATGGTATAACATCAGACAGAATTATATAGGGTTTAAAAACAATGACCGCACACAAGTTAACTAAAGTTTCTTTGAAAGTTACCTCATGGTCAATTTGAGAGAACCTTTATAAAACGCACCCTGAAGATTACATGTTTCATATAACCTTTGAATCATTTTCCTGAACGGTAAATGTCCTTGAATTACTGTAGGGGTGCTTTCTGAGTCCAACGTTCCCCCAAACCAAAGGTGGTTTGCTTGGTATGACTGCAGGAAATATAAATCTCATGAGCTGACAAGGCAGCTGACGATCATTTGTCAGGGAAATGTAAAATACATTGAAACACATAACAAGGATTTAGTTAAGAATAGAATGGAATAGATTATATGATTATGGTCCAGTGAACCTGCTAAATTGCTTGGATGTGGAATTTAGTTGTATTAAAACCCCAAGAAGGAGGCCACCTTCATAAAATAAAAACTCATCAAGACATTTATTGGTCATCATTTCTATTGTAAACTGGTCAAAAAAGCTGCTGATGCATTGATAGCTCAGTGCACTGGCTCCACCAGATCAGAGAGCATTGTGAAGTATAAGAGCATGGGGCCATGAGGTGACCTCTCCTGGGCTGGCACACCTGGCAGACAGCAAAGACACATAGACAAACATATGCTACAAGTGTTAGAAACATGTGACAGACCACAGTGAGGAACCTATCCCAGAGTGGAGGAAGAGGGTAGCATGTCAAAACTAAACCACACAAAGCTTAAGTACAAAACAAATTAAAACAACAAATCGTCACTTACAACGACCAGGACCAGTTCCAAAACTTGTTTCGTGTATTGAATGTTTAAATAAATGAATGTGATGATAAACAAAAACAGAATTGTTACACAAATTGCACGTAAATGGTGTTTTTCCACATGAGTAGTGATCCAACAAGTAAGACAAAGTACGACATAGGTGCAGTGCATGTGCAGTACCAGTGTGCGTGTTTAAAGCGACATGTAGCAACAGTAAACCAGCTACAGACCAGTGAATGTTTGATCTGGGACACTGGTGCTCTTGTGACTTCTCCTGGGCAGCCAGGCGTGTCCTGCACGTGACGTCAGCGCTCACCGACACAGCTTGTTTTGGAGGAAGTGCACCGAGCTAGGCTAGCCGTTAGCTGCTAGCGCGTTCGCTGGACGGGGAAAAGCAAGCGTAAACGAGAGCCAGGGCGACGTAGACCATCTCCACCAAATCTCCTCCACAGCACAAAGGGAGACGAGCGTCGGCAACGGCGGGCCTGATTTTCACGAGCAGAGTTAGGTGCGAGTGGAACTGTCCGAGTGTATTTAGCTGTCGTCGCCGTAAACGTGTTGTTTTGTTCACGGCAGACATTTGAAGCTGCTGTTAGCTAGCTAGCTAGCTAGCCTGCGCCTCAGCTAGCGCCCCAAACCGCGGCAGAGGAAGAATCCAGCTTTGAGGTTGTTTTTTTTCGCCACAGGATCATCGGCCAGGTTGGTTTGTGTTGATATTAGTTGTTGGTTTTACGTGACAAAATGTGTTAATGATATTGTCTCACCTTTGTTAATACACCCTGGCCAGCTACCTAAAGGTTAGCTTAAATCAGAAGTGTCACTAGATATGGTAATTGTTTGTAGTCGAGGTAATGAAAACGATTTTTGCCTGAAAATAACATGTGTACTTTCGATGTTACCTTTTCTCCAAGCTATCTAACTTTTTCCACCATTTGCTTTGCACACAGTCTCCCATGCTAAACCCCTTGTCAGTGTTTTTGATGCCTTTACGTTCCTGAGGCTAAATATCGAGGCAGGATTGTGTGCTGCTCTATTCAATGTACATGTTCCCAGTCGACAGATTGATTCCAGCTATGGGTTATTCCGTTATGTGTGATGAATCCCGCTAATGTACTCGCTGTGCTAATCATGGTTGCCAAGTCATGGTTCCGTTAGTCCTGTGTTTTAAACCATGTGATCAGTCCCTGACACAGTGTCATGGGGTGCAGATTATGAGAGCCGCACCGACAGCTCGTTGCCTCTTTTCCCTCATAATACGACTGACATGGATTCAGACAGTGTCTTCTTGCGCACAAAAGAGGCTGTTAACGTTAAGTGATGGGAGGATAAGATTGTTATTCGTGAATTCTCTCTCAGAGGTTTAACCTGATCATAGTTTTGTTTCAAAGCCCTTATGCAAATTAGTTTGGACTTTGGTCTTTTCAGCTCTATGAGCTTGTTTATGATTACAAAGCACACTCAGACAAATTACAAATACTTATTGAAGTCTTGAGCCGGCACAAATATGAGAATGGTTGATCAGCTACTGATTTCAATGCTTCTGATCTACGTCATTAGTAAACCATTATGGATCTTGGATATTAAGGAAAAAGAGGGAAGTTGAATGGAGGAAGCAGATATAACATTAAAAGAGGAAGAGTTGAGGATAGCTGAGGTATGATTTATGAGCATCTGTTCTTCCAAATTTAACAAATGGGATGTAATCTCCAAATCTGTGTAGATATCAAATTACAGTGTGACTCATCCCTGTGATCGCAGAGTGGAAATCACCATGATTGATTACTATATAGACTAATTATTTACAAATCCATTTTCTAAATCTCTGTGTGCCTGTCTGTTTCAATTTCTAACAAATTATAATGTTCAGAATAATACATCTACAAACCTTGTAAATTGGGAATTAAACAATGCATTTCTTCCCATTGAATGGTTTGTCAGAAACACTCATATCACAGAAGCAATGTTTTCTAGTGAAACAAAGGCAAGCAGTTGAAGCAGATGTCAATTTAGCTCAACAACCCTAGCACACAATTGTCCAACATATAAAAAAAAAAAAAAAAAAGTTTTTTGTTTTAATAATTGTATGTTGTTCCTCACGGTACAGTGCAGTAAATTATTTTATTTTTCTTTGTTTCTGAAGTGAAGGAAACTGCTGTAGCAGACGTTGCACTTGGTTTCTTTCCTAGAACTTGTCCATTTCTTTGGAGTGTATTTTGAGAAGCTCACAGACCCTATCATCTTTCAGTTAAAGCTGTTGGCTCGTATCAGGAGGGTCATCATTTTGACAAAGCTTTGTTCCTCCCCTATAGCAACTCCAGCGTATGTCTGCTTCTGTTAGAAGGTTGCTTATTTTCCCCCTAAAACCTGTGTTGTTGTCGGTTACAGCTGTGGCACAATGACGTCAAGGAAGAAAGTTCTACTCAAAGTCATCATCCTTGGAGACTCCGGGTGAGTGGTATTGAACATTTGCCTCGACTCTAAATGAACAACAACTCACTGTAAATATATAACATTCGTCAGGGTATTGAATCTATGTGATTGTAAAACACTTCATTTTGTGTGATTCATCAATCAATCAATCATACTGGTGACACTTTCTGTTTCACTTGTTTCTGAACGTTGTTTTGTGATTGTTTTTCTCTCTAGAGTTGGAAAGACCTCATTGATGAACCAGTATGTGAATAAGAAGTTCAGTAACCAGTACAAAGCCACAATAGGAGCTGATTTCCTCACAAAAGAAGTCATGGTTGATGACAGACTTGTCACAATGCAGGTACTGAAGACATAGTTCCCTCAGGAATGTCACACGGATATGGTGTCTTCTCACTGAAACTCTATTATTTAACAATCACATAGTACGGTATAAGGCTTAAAAGGTTGTGATACTTAAAAGCATGCTAATTCACATTGTTCATAACAGTTATGGACTCGTAATTTTTTTATGGTCTATGAATCAGAAAATGTATTATTTCTTTTAGTCTATAAAAGTGGTCTATTCAAAGATTCAACTTAATGCCTCAAATGTATTGGACACAACTGATGGTCAACAGTCTTTTGTATTTGTTATTGGAAACAAGTCTCAGGCCTTATCTTTAGATGCATAATTTCTCAACTCCGGTCATTTTGCAATCACAGTTGTATTTACATAAAACTGAGATATAGAAGTTAGGCTGTTAACGAATGGACATCCATACTTTACTCTTGTAAGCTAAACACTGGCTGAGTTGAGTCAAAGTCAGATTCAGAGTTAGGCATATCTCATTTAGGAGATGGTCATTGGTCTCTAGGCTTTGGCTTACAAATACATTTTCATTCTACACCGGAAGTGGTTGTAAAACTCAGAGTCAATTTTTATTTCCTCTTGCAAACAGCAACATTACCAGTGATGTCCGATTAACAAACTATTTTTAATACTGCAGACAACCAAACGCAATCAATAGTAAATAAACTTCTACTCCACATGCTTTTAGTTTAGCTGGTATAAACAAAGGCAGATCTGGTTAAAATGAACTATTTTAACACCAAATGTCAAAGAGATTGCCTTAATTACTTTCCGTGATCAGATTACTTTGTGCATGTAAATATTGTATGTTTTCCTGGTTACTCACTTTTTTCCACTCTGTGTCTCTCGCTGTGTGTATCTTAGATCTGGGACACAGCAGGTCAGGAGAGGTTCCAGTCCTTAGGTGTTGCGTTCTACCGTGGAGCTGACTGCTGCGTCCTGGTGTTTGACGTGACGGCACCCAACACCTTCAAGACCCTTGACAGCTGGAGGGACGAGTTCTTGATTCAGGCCAGCCCTCGAGACCCTGAGAACTTCCCCTTTGTGGTGCTGGGCAACAAGATTGACTTGGAGAACAGACAGGTGGGTCCAGATCCCCAGGTTTACATCTATTAACAACATTTGTTTTTTCAAGGAAATGTTTAGTTGACGTTGGCAACTGTCGATCCCCAAACGCTTTGGATTCACTCGCTCTCGTCCCGCTGCAGATCAGCTGTCTGTCGGGCTTTTTTTTTTTTCATACACGATGTGTGTCCGCTACTGGCGGTAGAGTTGGTTTTTGTACTAAACTAAATGCCAGCACTCTACTGTATGAAGATGCTCATCTTTGGGTCTGTCAACAACAATCAAAGACCCGTTTGACCAAATGAGTGGATTCAGAAAGTGAAACAATGGAGTGCTTTTACTTTGAAATGGGTTCGGAAAGAGTTGTAATACATTGTGTCATAAACAGATAAACATTTTGGTTCACATTAGAATAAACTGAGAAAATGATCTTTCCCCTGAGTTATAATGTTTATCTGATGAATTTGTGTCACAATCAAATGGTTGCAACACTAGCTTCATTTGTCTCCCTTGTTTTTTTTTTTATTATGAAATATTTGCAGGAGCGGAAGAGGCCCGACTTCATACTGTGTAGTACTTGTATTTATTTGAGTACAAGGGACTTCTTTCATACAAGGCAATAATCATTTTTGTGGCCGTATTAAAATCAGAGCCTAAATTGTAAAAACATTGTGCAGCAGTAGGCTACTCTGCAGAACATGACGTGGAACTGAGAAGCTACCAAATGTGCATTGTAAATATGAATTACTATAAATTTTAATAATGTGCATTGAATAGAAAATAGTTGCACTATTGCCCTTTGTGTATATCTATTTATTTTACATTAAGCCTTTAACAGAAATTGCAAAAAATTATAAATATGACCCCCTAATTGGTTGTCTGGAAGATATCGGAGTGGTAGATCTCAGCTAACGTTTGGAACTAAAAAGAGATCTTGGGCTCGAAAAGGTTGGTCACCACTGCTCCAGAATCATGGGACATAACTACAATTGCTCAGATAAAAGAGTCAATCTCATCTGTCTCGTGATTCTGTTGTAACGTCTGCTCTTTTATGATTCAGGTTACAACCAAGAGGGCACAGGCTTGGTGTCAGAGCAAGAACAACATCCCATATTTCGAAACCAGCGCCAAGGAGGCAATCAATGTGGAACAGGCCTTCCAGACTATTGCACGCAACGCTCTTAAACAGGTAAGAGGAGGCCAGCAGGAAATTCTAAGCTGTGTCCCAATTCAGGGGCCGCTTCCTTCAGGGGACAAGGTCTACGTGGCCCATGAAGGAGGCCGTCTTTGTGGGCCGGGTACTGCAAAGGTTAAACCAAAATTAAACGGTCTGGCCCTTATTTTTGCTGCTTAGCATCCGAGCTAAAGTGGGACACAACGTAAAAGTTTTAATACCCATTCATTTTCAATTTATGTTGTTTTGAGTTGAAGCGTGATACTCAAGCGATGGCTGTCTAGTAGCTTGCTGACACGGTTACTTTTGAAATACCGTTCATCACTGAAGCGCATTTGTCAGCCCCATTTGAAGGGGCATTCGAAGTAGGACCACCTACTCACGTCCTCAATTACAATCTGCGAAGTATGCGGCCCCTGAATTAAGACACAGCTCTAGTAGGCAGTATGACCAAGTCAATCATGTTGAGATATAACATTTGTCATCATTTGTTTATCATGGGAGCTGGGCGGTGCTGAGACAGACACTCACTCACACATACTATCTGTTTTCAGGAAACCGAGGTTGAGCTGTACAACGAGTTCCCAGAGCCAATCAAGCTGGACAGGAACGAGCGAGCCAAGCCGTCGGCGGAGACCTGCAGCTGCTGAGGACTCTGAGAATCATCTGGGGTCGTCGGGGGGTCGTCATTGCCCTCACCACCCTGTCTTGCCTTGTCTATATATCCCTTTTCCCATGACCCACTGTGTTAATCCTTATTGCCCGACATACAAGCAGCATCCCACTCATAGAGTATACTACACACAAACATGCTGTACTCACCTCCTTATGTACACAAATCAAACATTTTTTATAAAATAGAAGTCTCCTAGCCCAAAGAACACGTTAAGGAAACATCATGGCATTTACTTAGTGATGCTTAATACTTTGCAGTCTACACTTTTGTCATAGCGGTGGTGGTTTGGGCTAAATCTCATTTCTGTTCCATGTATATCGCTGCTTACACATCCAGTTTTGGTTCTAATTGCTTTTATTTGAATACTTAAAGTGGTAGATTGAAGCATTATCTCTGTACATGTTTGTGTTGGAGTTAGGTTGGACAAATTCATTTTTATTTTATTTTTTAACCCTCTCGGGCAGTTGTGGTTATTTTCCTACATTCACAGCCCAGAACTGCTGCATGAATAGACATGCCCCTCCCCCTTTTCATTTTTCTTGTGTTGTGGCTTAAATTCCTTTCACACTCAAAAACACATGACACCAGGTTTTCACTGTACATCATGCGGGCTTGTTAGATAAACTGCTACATGAAGAGGGAGTGAGTAGTGACGCAGCGAAGGATCAGTGAGTGACAAAGGGCATGTGTGGATCACGTTAATATGCTGCCTGCTGGTTCTCGTTAATTGGCAAAGAATTGAAAATATAATTCAATGAAAAATCCATCAGATGCGTGTGTACAGATACTTTTTTCCAAACAGTAACTGAAGACTTGTTCATTCATCTCATGTTGAAGCCACAATACATGCAATTGTAGCTCAGGCTGAGGACATCCTGTATATCCAGAATCCTTGTTGTAAAGTGCTGTCACTAACATATTGCTGTTCCTCTATTGGAGAAAATGAAGGTTCATCTTTTGAGTTCTTGGTACAACATTTGATATGAACCAAATCAAGACAGCAGGTCATTGTACCTGACAGTCCTGGAGGGGGAGTTTTCTCAAGTATAAATATCACTCATAACCGAGTACTATTAGCTAGAACGTTTCTTTTTACTGTCAACTATTGCAATACTTTCTATATTTACAAACCTCCAGATCATGGTTGGGTGAAGGCTGAAAAGGTTGTGTTGTAAATCTCCATATCCGACTTGCTCGTGTTGGCAAACAGTTAAAGTGCTTGACATCTCTTAACCGATCTATTGGTGTTAAAACTTTGAAATGCATTCTAGATTACATACAACTTTGAAAAGAATGAAAAAAAAAAAACATGGGGGGGACTATTGGCATTCATCATTATTATATTATTAATATGATAAATGCATAGCATCTACATGTTTTCAATGTCTTTGCGTTTCAAGTAATAAGGGTAATAAAAATCTTGAATAAAATACTGTTTATTTCTGACAATGAAATATTGAATATTATTCACATCTGTGAAGCATATATTTATTACATAAAAGATATTTACTAGCATAAGCAAAAACCTTAACATACAATGTTTCCAACGCCTTAAAACAAGTAAAGTAGAATCAATGAGACCTAAATGGTCATCAAATGTGCAGTTTTCACTCCTTGGTTCTCTGTTTCTTATTGGCTCCCTGAAGCCACTGCTGAAGTCCTCCAGTCGACTTCTGCTGAGTCACTGTCTTTCTTTCTTGCTGTTCATTCTCACGAGTGTCCGACTCCTTCCTCTTAGTGGTTGAGCTGCTTTTCAACCAGCTCATCATCCTCTGACTGCTGGCTGTGGGTTTGGGCTCCTTTGGGTCAAAGGTCAGATTTATCAGATGAAACCTCCACTTTACCAAAAAGAAAACAATATTGCTAGATTTTTTTTAATTGAGTAAAAAAAATTGTGGTAAATCTAATACCTTTTTACTGCTAGGATCCACAGGCTGAAGGCACTCTGGAGAGTTGTTGCGCGAGTTGTTGACGAGCGAAGAGACAGGATGAAAAGTCAGAATGTTTTTAGACTGGAGCAGTTTGAGGGCATCAAGAGACTTCACCTCCCCAAAGTTGAGCCATCTTCTCACTTCCTCCTCGCCATTCAGGATAGCTGGCATCCTAAAACCCAAGCGTACAGTATGCCACAGTTTCACACAGACAAATGAAACTAGAATGGTACTCAGTTAACACATACCTCCACTGAGGCTAAAAAGTCCCCTTAAATTATATCAAGCTGCACCAAATTCCACACCTTTTTTTCATAAGAGTATTTGCACATTTACTGTTCTTACCTATCATGGATGCTCTGCAGGTTTGGGGAAGCATTCACAGTGATCACGCTGTAAGTATAAAGGGGTTCTCCACCACCTGGAGGTGTCCAGCAGTCAAACAGTCCAGCCATAGTCAGCAACTTCCAGCCTGTCCATTCACATGGTGCTTCCTCCCCTCCCTGACACACACAGCAGAGAACAAAAAGGCAGAGTCACATTAAAGGTTTAAATGGTTCAAGTCTGCATATTAAAATTTGGAGACTGTTTTTTTTGTTTTACAACTTTCCAGTCCAAGGCCATATACTTAAATTAAAAACAAACCAGGCTTTGGATGGAAATCTCTGTGCTAAGGGAACACCTGGTGGACACATGCACATTTTTGCCTCTGCTGCTCTCTCAAACAGGAAATTTTCAGACACTCTTAATTTCCGCCATAGCTGTATTCTCTCTACTTTTGCTCTGATGAAAGCCAATTTTCACAGCGCTTATACTGCTGAAGAAAACCCAGGGCGAACCTCCGTGGAGTCAAGGGAGGATCCGTCTGCAGAGCGTGCCGTCTCTGAATTCTCCTCACTGCGAGCCGAGGTCGGGAGGTCATCCTGATCTTCTGCTTTCTCTTGACTGGATCCTGCCGGAGTCTGAGGGAAGTAGATGAAGAAAGGCTGCTTGTTTTTCTCCGCCCTCCTCCACTCATAAAACCCATCAGCCAGGATGACACAGCGCTGTCCTTTATTCAGGGGGTACTTTGGAGAGAAAGTGGAGCGATCAGAGTCCTGAAGCCCACAAAGCATGTAGATAACAGGCTGACCACTGCAGTGTCTCTGACCCTACACACCTTGTAAGATTTCTTCTCCAGTATGTTCTCACTGCGGCAGTTGTTGGTGCTGTACTGCATCTTGCTCGGATCTTTCTCCTTGAACCAGGCAGGTACGAGACCCCAGCGCATGGAGGCCAACACACACTCATCCACAGGAGCATCCTGACGACACACACAAGGCGTGGACACAACAACATGAGCATCTATGGAAGTACATACTACCATTCTGAGGCAGAACGATGACCCTTTTTACAACAACATTCAAGGAATTGACATTCTTAACAAGACATTTCCATTTTGATGTTTATATGACTGGCCTTCAGAATATTTGATTCATGAGTGCAAGTCCGTGGATAGACTGGTGGGGGCTGTTGAGAAGATTTCAGGTTTCTCTCTGGTTCATCTTCACAGACTGGTGTGTCAGAAAGAGCACCAACATAATGGCTGACCCCTTCCACCTCCTCTTTGCACACTTGCCATGTAAAGAGGCCCCCGAGACACTTTTAATGTCCACTGACTGCCTGCTAGATTTAGAATGCTGCTCTTTTTGTCTTTCTTTTGGTTACGTGACTATGAGTTAATGTTTCTTATGTTGTTTATAAATGTGACCTGCGCCCTGACATGTGGAGTACAGTGTTTCAGTCCCATGTTAGGCTGTAACATGTGTTATGAGAGTGGCAAATAAAGCTAAATCTCACAGTGGATCATATCGTAACATGTAAACAGGAATATTTAATGGACATTCTATAAGTAACTCATGTAAAAATCATAATCAAAATAATATCTTATTCAGAATATGGTCCACAAACGGAAGATTGCTCTCCATGTAAACATAGTGGGTGCTGCATATGTGTATGACTGTCAGATGTATGTATATTATTTATGAGGCTAATTATTTTATCTCCCAGGTTTAACTGCACATGTTTTATGTCCTTATTGGAGGTATATATTATAATCATTAAAACTAACATAAATGCAAAAAATGACTTTACAGGTTGATAACATCCATTAGCCTCCTCTCCTCGTCAAGCAAACATCTAGTGAGGATGAATCCCGCTCTTACCTTGTCGAAATGCCTCTGGGACAGCAAGACGGGGCTCATGGTCGTGGGGCTCTTGTTGTAGGAGGGCCGGTACTTGTCCGCATCTCCATCCCTCCAGCGGGGCTGTCTGCGCTGCCCGCCCCGGGTCCTGTAGGAGCAGGCTCGGCTCACCTCGTCTGGAGCCAGAGTGCACGCGGTTCTTCCACACATCCTGTCGGCAGAAGCGAAACTTTAAAAACACCAGAGAACAGCAGCTCGGTTGGTATTCTACAGAGTTAGCATGCTAGCTTAAACTCATGTCAGGGCACTGAACCGTTCTTCTTCGCTTTCTGCGAATACAACGTTTGAATCCCTGTTGGGGTTACCTGTTGCGGTGTAGTTGTGTTGTTGTGTTTTCAGCTGTCGTCTCAGGAACTTGTCCAGACACACAACTCGTCACGGTCGCCCCTCCCGCGGTTTTCTGCACGCCAGCCTCTTTCCTTCTTCTGATTGGATGACCTTGTGATAGTCTCACTTCAACCAATCAGCACTCTTCACAGCAAAACCCTGACCAACCCAGAATAAACTATCAATAAAGGAGAGCGAGTACCAGCCAGTCAGGGGCCGGATAGTGATTAATCCTCCAGTCACATGCCCCTCTTTCTTCCGGTCACAAATATCCCAATTACAGACAAATAAACATATTTAACCACAACATCACTTATTCGGTATTAGGTGAGCATCTCAGTCCGTGCCAGTAAAAGCAACACCACATTGAAAACACAGTTCAGGGACAAACAGTAGAGTTAGGTGCAAAAAGCTTATTTGGCAGAATACTCATATATTCATGAAATAAGATGATGAACTTCTCAAGGAATATTTCTACTCATGCATTAGTTAGTGACCTGTTGAAAATAGAAAATAGGGTGACTCTTCCCATCGGTGGAACCATTTCTGAGCTTCTGTTCACCAGGTACAGATAACTTTATAGTCATCTGCACTTGGAGAGAGACTGATAGATAGATAGATAGATACTTTATTAATCCCGTGGGAAATTTAGATCATCATTGATGGAGGCTGGCAGCCGGGATGCATGACACCTGCAGCTCAGAGTCTTAGTCACTGTATATGAAAGGATTATTTGTGTGACACCTAATGACTGCTGCTCCGTTAATGCCCAAACTCTGAAGAAAAATGCTTCCCCCTCAGCTATTTGAAAAACTGTTGTAATGAATTCATGTTGTGGGAAAATTGCAAACGGAGCCTTTGTTGAAACCACAGTCTATGGTTGAAACCTGCTGCTGAGTGGCCCAATTATAAACTGAAATATAAATATAGGACTCTGCCTTTGCATTCATAGGTTTGTCTTATAGATCATACAAGCTGCTGAATGAATCATCAGGTCACACTTAGGACACATGGCCAAATGTCTCAGCTCCCAAGTCATTTGATAAAGTTTCATGACTCTGCTAATTTTGGCTGCAGGCTTAAGATGACTGGTCATCAGGTTTAGTTACAGTCTCTGTAATTAGCATAATGTGTCTGCCTAATAACATCCACCAAAGAGGTTACGTTTTCATCTATTTGTTTGTTTGTCTGATAGTTAGCAAGATTATGCAAACACTTAGACGGATTACCACAAAACTTGGTGGTCTGGGTTAACCCACACCCAAGAACCCATTGAATGTTGGTCCATATCCTTCTAGAAAGTTTTCTTTTTCTATTTGTTAAACATTCCCAGTCCAGTTTTTCTGCTCATCTGCAGTGCCCTGGAAGTTTTTTTAACTCTACTGGGACTGACGTTTTTTGCCTGTCCACTGTACCTGGCAATAAATTCTAACCCAGAGAGATGGAAGAAAGCCAAGGCCCCTGTGGCAAAAGCCATCAAGGTACATGGACAGTGTCACATGTTCATTGAAACATTTTTTTTAGATGATTTATAAAACTAAATAATGTATTTTATGTACTGTTTTTTTCACAACAGTTTAAAACTTGTGAAATACTTCACAGTGCTCAACCACCACAACATTTACAGCTGGTGGCGGTAGTGTGCGCCTGTAGAGGTGGTGAACATTTTCACGGGACGGAGAAGAAGAGTCTCCCCCTGTCTTCTGTAACCGTATAGAGAAATGGCGGCGTCCCTGTGCCAAGTCGGCAACACCGTGGGTCGAGCCCTCGCTAAAGCCCGCAGTGTGAGTACTGAATCAAAGTAGAACAAGAAGATGGATTCACAATGTGACTTGTCTGTGTGTACTGCTCTTGTTTCGGCACCGCGTTTGTTAACCGGCTACCTGAGCCTTTAGCAGCACAGATGCGGAGAAGTGTTAGCTAACCGGTTAGCATTAGTTAGCTACTAGTGTACGCAAGGTCACCTGGTACAGGAGCCAGAACCGGTGGTTACAACCACTTCATACGGTACATGTACTTTTGTATGTGTGTTATTACGATCAGCGTGTCGTCGTTTCACTCGCATCTGTCCGTTCACAAGGTCAGTAGCTGTCAGCCGTGTCGCTTGTCCTCAGTTGCCCCTCACACAAGCTTCCGGGCTAACAGCGTTAGCACGGTGACTTTGGAAGGAGAACACTGATCGATCTTTGATTGTTGAAGCACTTATCAGCAAGGGGAATAATAACACAAAGGCTGTACTGTTACACTGAGCATCTACTGTGAATAAATCACTTTAATATTCGGGAACAGGGCGGATCAGTGCCTTTTATTTAGTGTTGATCGAGCAGTTTATTGATCGAGTATAATTTTAAATTGATGAAGTCACTATCATCTTATATGTCACGATATAAATATATATATATATGTGTGTGTGTGTGTGTGTGTCCATAGTCATCTTCTGGCGGCTATACATAAGGTGTCAGTGTCAGCCTCAACTTTGGATTCCGTCCTGTTCCAAATGTTTCTTCTCTGCTTTGAATTTGAATGGATAAACAAGTGACTTTAATCCTCTAGATTTTTTTTGTACAAGATTTACGTTATGGATTCTCCTGGAAGTTTTATTTGAACAGAATTTTTAAATGACTCTTGTTGCTTCTCTGCGCCCCATCCCTTGCAGCCCCTACTGCTGTCTCTCAGGCGTGGTCAGGCCTCGGTCAGCTATGCTCAAAGCCTGGTGGGAGCCCCTGAAACCCAGCTCACCGCTCTCGACAATGGTTTAAGGGTCGCGTCTGAGGAGACTGGACATGCCACATGCACTGTAAGAACACAACAGTACAGGGTCTATTCCCAACAATTTAATGGTTTGTTATATGAGAGCTGTAGATGAACATGTCTCTTCTGTCACAGGTTGGTCTATGGATCAGCACTGGCAGTCGCTATGAGAACGAGAAGAACAATGGAGCAGGCTTCTTCCTGGAGCACATGGCTTTCAAGGTGGATATTGGTAGACTTTTTTCGCATAGAGACTCATGATGAACTATGTCTTAGACTGATGAATTTGCAACATCGGTCAGCCAAATATAAAGGAAAATGGGCTTCAACAGGCGTTATTGTCATCAGGGGGCATTTGCAGGCCACTTTGGCACCTAAGTGTCTTTATCGGCAGATATAGAGACTTAAGACCCTTTTATGGATGCTTTAAAAAAAAGGACCAAGTGAACTTAATTGGCATTATGTCTGAATTAAAATACTGTATATTTGAGCAAAGAGTAGGAAATAAGCAGAGTGATAAAGAGCTGACACTGTCTGGAACTAGGCAAAATGAAACTGATGTGATGACAGAAATATATATCAATACATCAATCTAAGTTTTAATCAGGTCTATAGCTTCTTTCTACTGAAAGTGTAGAGTTTTACAGCTGTTCCACACAGTTTAATTACATCCTAGGTTTTGACCTTGGCTTGCTGACCGTGTACATGTTAAGCAAATGTTCCTCACCTCTCTCCCCAGGGAACAAAGAACTACCCTCAGGCGGCCCTGGAGCAGCAGGTGGAGTCAATGGGTGGTCACCTGAGCGCCTACACATCTCGGGAGCACACTGCATACTACATGAAGACCCTCTCAAAAGACCTGCCCAAAGGTGATGGGATCCGTTTACAATAAACTGACTATTCTTGAGTTTTCATAATAATTCAGTTTTAAAATTCAAGCTATTCTTGTTTGGAAGAAGAAGACATTAACAAACCTGTTTCCTTTGTTTCCCAGCTGTGGAGTTGCTGTCAGAGGTGGTGCAGAGCTGCTCGCTGAATGAGGCAGAGATAGAGCAGCAGAGGGGCGTGGTGCTGCGTGAGCTTGAGGAAGTTGAGGGCAACGGGCAGGAAGTTTGTCTGGACATGCTGCATGCCACAGCCTTCCAGGGCACTCCTCTGGGACACACCGTGCTGGGACCTTCCAGCAATGCCAGGTAGGAACGACTGCATTTCATGTATTTTATCATTAGACACCATCTCAGGGCAACTCTGAACTTATTCCCACAAAAGCCCTTTGCTGTTAAAACAAAGCAGTGTTCTAATGATGCCAATAATGGGTTCAGGAGTAGAACAGCAACAACCACAATACTGTGGTATTTCTCATCACTTTATTCCATGAAATATTAAATTCCTCACCTTTTTTGTGTAAATTTATAACAATGCTCTTATTAAATTCTTCCAGGACTCTGAACCGACAGGACCTTGTCGATTACATCAGCAGTCACTACAAGGCTCCTCGCATGGTGCTGGCTGCTGCTGGAGGTAACAGCATCCTCCTGACACTGTCTGGAGGTTCTCTGGTAGCCTGCGATCCTTTGAATGACTTGGCGTTCATCCGATTCCTTTGCAGGTGTGAACCATGACGAGCTGGTCAGTTTGGCCAAGTCTCACTTCAGCGGAGTTTCCTTTGAGTACGAGGAAGACGCCATCCCTGTGCTGTCACCTTGCAGATTTACAGGCAGTGAGGTGAGATGTGTTCATTGTTTTATTTTGTTAGTATTTTATTCATTATTCTTTGTCAGTTTTGTTACATGGTGTCTTATCTAGTGTTGTTTCAGGTATTATATTTCCTTATTATAATTCTAATACATCAATGCAAGCTCAACAAAAGAGACTTGCATCCCTAACGGAATGCAGCACATACTTCCATTTGAAAGTTATGTGCTGTCCTACTCTATTTACTGTCTCGGCCATTTGGGTTGTTCATGTGTGCCTCTCCTGTCTCTCCTCAGATCCGTGTGCGTGACGATGCTATGCCTCTGGCACACATTGCCATCGCTGTGGAGGGAGCCAGTGCTGCCAGCCCAGACATCGTGCCTCTCATGGTGGCCAACTCCATCATCGGGAGCTTTGACCTCACCTATGGTGGTGGAAAGGTTGGTGTACAATCTTCTTCGTACAGGCATGTTACTTGATGCGGCTCAGAAAATGAAAACAGTGAGGAAATCGGTAACCTCCTGAACTAAATTCATCCTCTTGGTTCAGCACTGTCCCCTCTTAGCTTTGCCCACTCGAGGTTGAAGTGTCTTGAGTGGCCATGATAGAGGGGTAGATCACAGTCCTCTCGGAAAACCTGGGTCAGGGGCTTCACCCCTGCCTCTGGACCTGTCGGGAGGAACAATACCTAAAAAAAAAAAATAGCAGCTGCCGAAAATCTAGTTTTATGATTGAGCAACCATCCTTGGGTAAAATAGAAGCTCTAAATGTTGTGTAGTTTGTTTCAGTTATTCAGATATAAATGCATTTTATACACATACATTTTGTATGTGGAGTGTGGAAGCTGCTACCCTAGGTTTAGATACACAGATGAGGACTTTAACAGATAAGGAAGATGGAACACCAAACTTGTTTGAAAAGTTTTTTTTAAAGTCACAAAACTATAACCTACATCCAAAGCATTTCAGCCAAACACTGCATGTGTGTTTGACCTTCTCCATGATTGTCTTGTTGTAGAATCCCACTTTAAGAACAATAGAATATAAGCATCTATTTCTCCCTCTCATGTGCAGCATCTGAGCAGCCGCCTGGCTCGCCTGGCAGTGGAGGATAATATCTGTCACAGCTTCCAGGCCTTTCACTCCTCCTACAGCGACACCGGCCTGCTGGGCATTCACTTTGTCACTGATAGACACAACATCGAGGACATGATGCACTGGTCCCAGAACGCCTGGTCAGTAATAACATCAGGACCGACACACACGCTCGGAACACCATAACTGTAGTTTGACTTATTTCCTCCTCTCTCTGCTCCGTGCAGGATGAACCTGTGCACCACAGTGACAGAGAGTGATGTAGCCAGAGGCAAGAACGCTCTGAAGGCCAGCCTGGTTGGACAGCTCAATGGTATGTACTGCATCTGTCTGACATTTACACAAACACAAATAAAAAAACTTGTTGGTGTCACAAATCAACATATGTGTATGTCTTTTAGGAACAACTCCAATCTGTGATGACATCGGCAGACACGTCCTGAACTACGGCCGGCGTATTCCTCTGGCTGAGTGGGACGCTCGCATCGATGTGAGTTTATACTTTGACGTAGATGCTATAAAAGTTGTTCAGTCATTTAAAGCGAGGTGTTTTTTGTTGTTGTCCGTCTCTAGAAGACTTGTTCTCACCTCCTCCCTGTCTCTCCTTTCAGGCCGTGACCCCCAGGATGGTTCGTGACGTCTGCTCTAAATACATCTACGACAAGTGTCCTGCTGTGGCAGCAGTCGGTGGGTTTACCTGGGAGTTTGTTCCTTTTACAGTAAAATTACAGGCCGGACTCTGATGATTGTCTATAATCTGCTACTCTTGTCCCTTTTCCAGGCCCCGTAGAGCAGCTGCCTGACTACAACAGAGTGCGCAGTGCCATGTACTGGCTCAGGTTTTAAGATGTGTTGTCTTGTTGCTCTGTGTGTCCCACGTTGGAAACTCCTCCTCCTCCCAAACCTCATCTCGCTTTCGTCCCGTCATCGCTGCGAGAGTCATCACCTGAGGATTGTCCGCCCTCTGCTCGGCAGCACAGGCAGCCATCCATTCTCTCTCTTCCCCCCTTCCTTATTATCCTGCCCATTGATCACTCGTAGTCAGCCATGAGGATGGCAGCCAGCTTGCAAACGGTAGACATTGGTTACCTCTTGATTTTACTGCACAGCTCCTTGTCACCTGCTTCTGACTTGCAGAGTGGAGGGGGGAGAGGGTGGACTTGCATAAGATATAATCTACTGGACACATTACAGTCGGTAATACATACAGCTTGGAGTATATTTATAATTTCTGTAAAATTTGTTTCTGTCCTCTATTGTACATAACAGAAGCCCTCATTCCAACAAAAATAAAAAAATACTGTAAAACACGGATCTATTGTATTTTGTCTCTTTCATATGTACAGTTGCATGTGATGATGTTGCTTTTTTAAAGTATCCACACAACCTATATGTTAAATTATAGACTTTAACTTCAATTTTTTGTTTTATAGTCACCCATCCTCCATTCATTATCCCGTGGCAGCCATTGAGGAGGTAAACTATCCTCAATGAGGATTGTTGTAAATCAACAGCATTGCTGCCCCTGCCCCTGGGCCTTGTCTTTTTTTTTCATGTTAACTTCTATTTCTTGCACTTTGATACAAAGTATACAGAAATGCTGAGCACATCAGTGTTTAATATATTCTTCCTTTTATTCTTAATTTTTCTGTCGAGTATTTTTCTTAATTTTTTTCTTATTTGGTTGTTTTTTCGCTCTCTGTATTTAAGTTAAATGGGTGTCTGCATTGTGGGCTCTAAGTAGCGCATATTTATTACAATGTTATTTATTAGTGTAAAATATACACTTAAAAAACTAAAAAGTTTGGATTTCAACAAAAGTTGGAAGGTAAAACAACAGACTCTCAAAAATAACACAGATGTAAAATATCACATGCAAGTGCCAGTCCCCTCGATCCTTTTTTAGGGAAAATTTTGAGAGTCATGGTGGAGGAGTTTTGGAGGAATGGCCAAACACAAACTAACAAACCACTGCACTGATTCTGATTGCTTCGATGCATAGTCAATCGTACTAGATAAATATTATTATTATAATAATTATAAATAGCTGTGTCTGCAGGCTCCTCAAACAATTACCCTAATTATTTTATTCAAACCTGTTTTCAAATCTGGAATCCACCTCAGTATCAGTTGGCCTATAGATTTTCGAACAGCATATTGATGAACTCGGCTGTGTTTATACCTACATGCTATGTTTCATATTGTTTTTTTCTGTATAATGATAACATATTCAGAATGTACATGTAAAAAAACACAGTTGGGTTGATGTGACCGACTGAGGTACGTCATGATGCAAACGTTGACTGTATACAGAGTTTTTATTATCAGATGGCTTGAGTGATTAAAGCTGGACCTGCTTTGATATGATGAATCACTGAGATGACATCAGCTCACATTCATGTGCACTCCTGCGTCACGCCGTTACTGCGACGATGGCAGAACTGGTCCGACCCAGGACATCTTGTTTGCTGCTGGATGACATCTGTGTGACCCGTGTTTGTTTATCTGAAGGTAACCGAGACGGCTCGTAATCCTGAGGGCCCCCGAGGGCCAGCAATCGTAATCAGCCTGGACTCATAATATTCATATCATTACTCGGATGAGGATAAAACCCATGAAGGGTCGGACTGGAGGTGAATCAGGGAACGAGCTAGGCCTTGTCTCGGTGACTGTCCCTCCTGAGCCTGACAGCCTCTTCCTCCTTATTGCTCTCCAGAGGGCTTTCTCTCAGTCTGTCCTCCCATCACCGCGTTCCTCTCCTCCTCCTGTTCTGTAAAGTTCTGTAAATAGAACATATAATCGTAAAATAGGTTCCTCCAAGTGGCAACTATCCACAGAGTCCACGGTTTGTGTTCAACATGTCATAAATTGCAGGGAGACATGGCTGTGATGTTCGTCGACTCGTCGTGCACAAGGTCAGATGGGAAAAGTTGACATCGTTGAATTGTGCTTATACTGATTTATTGATGATGTGATATTAGATCTTCAATCAAATCGATCATTTCAAAAAACAAGGGATACATTTTCTCTTGCTTTTATCCTGCGGGACACTCTTGCCCCAGAGATCTCTGATTAATGACACCACAGTTAGTGGCTGCTGCTCCAGAATACATGCACCCTGTAAGAAGTGAATCATGTAGTTGTGTTGTTATGTAGCAATTCTTTTTCCAAAGATGGTGACGTAGGATGTTTGTCTTAGGTTCTGATGTTTTGCCTGAGGACTGACGACTTAATGATAAATGTTCTGTTTGTTTGTGAGCATGCAGTCTCAGTAAAGGAAACAGTGTATGCATGCCTTAGCTCTGCAGTATCACATTTTCACCCCGCTCAATGAGAATGTGATACAAAAAAGATACCCACACCATGACTCTCTGCCTGTAGTGTTTCATCTGCACTGACGATGAGAAGGATTGTTTTCCTTCACTGAGCTTGGTATTTGTTCATGGACACTGAAGAAGAAAGCAGCGGACATCAGGTGGTCACAGAAATTGTCCAGTGACTAAATCCCTCTTTGTCTTTGCAGCTGTGACTCACTCTTGTATCTGCATCATAACCTGACTGTTATATCACGCATCAGTCATTCTGTTAACTGTACGGAGCTCAAGCACTTATGTGCTGCTCTTTCTCATCCAGAAAAAATCACTGTGCACATTCACACAAAGTGAAATCTAAAATAACTCGGATAGAAACAACACACACATATTGGATACAGTATGATGAGATTTTTGTTTTGTAGATTTTGAATGTGCTGTATACACTTAAAAGTGAACAAAACATACATATTGACACCAACAGAAAGGTACAATAAAGTATACACACATAGGCACATAAAGGAAATCGCGTAGAGCAAAAAAAACAAAAGATAGAGGACCTAGAGTTCATGACTTCTCTTTTAATAATTCGTCCCAAACTTCACATAGTAGGCCCAATCCTCAGCCTAACATCTAAGATACTGGGACATTGTGACAATATCCACAGCTACAGTGACACAGCAGCACTGGTTTTAAACTGCTCTGCATGTCTAACACACACACTAACCACAGAAGATTATGATTTATGACCTGACCACTTACGCCATGTTTTCCTTGAAACATGTTTTCAACTTCAAATGTATTGATTTACTTTAACTGGACTTGTTTTTTTGTCCTGATAAGGAAGACAAGTCCCCATAATGTGACTGAGTAAACAGATTTAGGTCCCCCTAGCATTAGTAATCACTTGACCAACCTGTCTGTGTGACTGACGACACACGGACTCATCACCAGAATGTGGGATGTGTTAATCAGATGCTCATTGTATTTCAGTGTTTGCTGGTACTTAACTTCTGTTAGAGGTGGTAGGTTACACTTGGACTTTGAAAGCGCCCTGAGGCATTGATCCAATTCATTACAAACTACTGTGATTGTCATTGTGTTATTTATAGAAAGAGAAATACGCAATAAGTGTGGAGGAAATGAGATGAAATGAGGGGAGGGCGATGGGGTGCAGAGATGTAACAGATAAAGAGCAGAGAGGGGCAGTGTCACAATGAAGTGCTCATGTGGGTGAGGACAAAGTCGTGGACGAGCAGCCAGGAGTCCAGTTCAACATCTGACGGCGTGCTGCACGGGTCACCTCTCCAGCAGCTCACCAAGGAGAAGAGACAGAAGATCCAGCATCAGGACATCAGAGCTCTGCTTCAGTCCAGAGGAGGGACGAGGACCAACGTTTCACAGTGGTCACACTGAGTGAGTACAGACTGGGCTCAGGATATTTGATAGACAGAGGTTCAGCTGCACATCAAGCAGAGAACAATGCATGATATATTAGAGAGTTAGATGACTTATGTTACAAGTTGCTGAAAATTAGGAATTTAATTTTTTTTTTTCTTGATACATTTAAAACTTATTTAAATGATTTTTTGCTAAAACAAACTTTAATTTACAATGAACCAGCTGCTGCACAGTGGACATTAGTTTATCTCTGTTACAGGTTCAGGTGATTGAAGTGTAAATGTTGGCTGGATATTACTGATGAATGACATTATATCACTTTTATATTATTTTGCTGCGGTGTTGCACAAATCCAATCTTTAAAACCTTGTTGTTTATCACCTAATCCTCGTTTATGGCTAAAGTGAGTTTTGATTTGAAGTCAATAATGAATCATCATAATTTTGTGGTTGTCATATTACTATAAATGAGGATATTCCTGATACATGCCATCTCTGAGTGAGCCCCCCCAGTGCCACGATTGTGTAACTCTGAGTTTACTGCATGATCGACGTGTTCCTCTTCTCTCCCTGCAGACAGCTCGGACCATGAGGAGCGTGCGTGTGTGTCTGTGCCTGGCTCTGCTGCTGCCCTGGTGCGTCCAGAGCCAGAGGAGCGCCCTCTCCAAGCTGGATGAAGACACGCAGAGGGACGTGCTGGCCGTGGACATCCTCAACCGCAGCGGCGTGCTGAACTCGCTGCTGCGGTCCGAGCATCACATGGTGCTGAGGCGAGCACGAGTCCCGCGACCGGCCTCCCTGGTGCCCAAGAGAGCCCAGCAGGGGTCCCGCTTCGCCCTGTCCCTCGACGTCCCCACCAGCATCCTCAGCGTCCTCATAGACCTGGCCAAGAACCAGGACATGAGGACCAAGGCTGCGGCCAATGCAGAACTCATGGCACGAATAGGCAGGAGGAAATGAGGAGCCCCTGCGTGGGAGAGGTGTTGATTGAGGAATTCTCACCCTGCAGCACGTTGAGGCTCAGACACCTGTTTAGAAACAAAGTTAGTTCAGGTGATACCAAGCATCACGGTCAGTATCTGTCCTATAGAGCTTAGATCTGCTTTACTTTTATACTCCTATTATAATTCTTTACTATATCAGCTCAATGTAAAAACCCTCCATGGACTGACTCTGGAAATAGTGATAACAAGAAAGGAGGATGCAAAAACAAAGTCACACAAGAGGAATCTGCAAACAATGTCACAGAACACAACACGAAGCTGGTCTTTTGTCTCAGAGGTTATTCAGCCGTGGGTCGCACAGTGTGATCAGCTTCTGAAATCTGCTTCCTGTGTCTCCATGTGTACAAAGAAAAGGTTGTTCAATTAAATCCAATGTGATGATCAGTATTTTTTCTTCTCAAGTCTAAATTCATTTCACCATGCACCCTTAGTGTAATTACAAGCATCAGCAACCCCATAACAGCACAGATGAATGGGCCTGCGTCAGCCACAGTGGGGCCTGATGTGTGATAATGGGACAAAGGGCCACACAGGATATTGACCTCTGAGGGAGCAACAGACACTTTCCCATAAACCTTTGTTCTCGTAGCACTTGATAAATTTGGCAAACGAGGCGCAGCCATTTTAGGTCTGATGCGTTATCCGCTCAGCGTTGGACTCGTATCGGTGGCATGATTCATCTGGGCTCCTGCAGCGAGCATGACATGTGCAGCAGCAAATAAACGGCTCATCTGATTTAGATTGGAGTGTGTTCTGTCTTCCACTGGTCATGACGTTGATGTAATCCAGGCATCGCTCCGAGCTGTTGTGGCTTTCCTGAGTCAAACGTGTGCAAATAGAACAGATAATGGAGATAATGAGAAAACATAGAGGATAATATTAGTATTATTATGATTGGATTACAATGTATAACTCATTAAGACCACTTAAAATGATCCTGCAAATATTCAGTTTCATTGTTATCCCAGCTGACATCAAGGTTTTTAATATTTTCTATTTGAAGAAGTCATAAAGAGTTTTCTCAGGCCTCTGACTCAGTTTATGTAATTAGTATATTCCCTGAGTGGCCACAATCTTTAATCAGTCTTTTCAGATGAGAGTTTCACACATCGGCCTATTTGTGCTATTGTTGCTAATAACAAAGAAAATAACCAGCGGCACAAAGTAAGTTCTGTTCTTAAGAATAATTTTGAGTTTCTTTTTTTTTCCACAACATTTTCAAGGAAATTTTTTACTTTATACCCAAAAGTAATTTGACAAAATTAATTTGATATTTTCACATGACTTTCTTACTAAACGTGAGACCATTTATTAAATATGGTACATTGCTATATTTTTTTCAAAGCACCAAACACAAACAAAAATGTTGAATTATTTCCCCTTTGACAATAATAATATTGATATCAAAATACTTTTAACAAATTCATACAGTTCAACACCTAAATGCAACAATAGAAATGTGCTATGTCCAAATATCCCGTGTTAAAGTCTGTGCATCAATAAGACAATTTAAAAACACTCCAGTACAAAGGATAGTCCTGCATTACAAATCCTACTTGCACAACAATAGTGAAATTACATTTAATTTAAGTATAAAAAACAAAAGTGTGTGTTCTCTGACATGCATACATGTATTACATTTATGGTTGTGAATCCTTAACACTGATGCCTCAGTGTATAAGCAGCTTTTTTCTGCTGTCCTTAGTCGAGGTAGATTTAATTACATTATCAATAGTTCAGCTCCTTTCTTACTTCATTTCGATGGCCCCACCAACAAGATACACCTGGATGGTCCTGATGATGACTTTCAAGTTTGGAAAGAAGAGGACATTTTTCGTGAGTTTTCCTCCAGTCTTTACTTTTTTTGTGCTACATTAGCTCATTTGACTTATTTAGGTTTCAAACAGGAAGTCAATCATCAAACATAATACTTCTTACAGTTTGCAAAAAGACACAACTTAGAAAGGTTGGACACCACAAGTTGAATTTACATTTTTTTAACAGTGCATTGTATATGTGCTTCTGAATTACAACATCTTCATTTTAAAAGTATCTCCTACTGTAGTTGAGGAAAGAATATGGAAACATTAAAGTACAGGATTGTAATTTAATGTACTTGAGTAATTGTATTTAATCAGCTTCCATCCCTTCAAACCAAAAGTTTGTTTGTATGAACCTGGGGCTGAAACTTGTCATTCTGCAAATGAGAACAACTTTTTAAATGAACTTTCTTTTACTGAAGTATTTCTCTATTGTGTAATTTGTACTGGAATTCAGAATCCTTCTTTCACCACTGTCCAAAGCTGTGAAAGGAAATACACATGAAGCATGAACGGATGCACTTCCTCTTGTGTCCACATGATGTCCTCATTGTCTTTCTTCAATTTACATGTCTTTGACTGTGGCTTCTGTTTTATTAGCTGAACCCTCTGGACAAACATGTCTCCACAGGGTAACCATTAACGTAGACATAGAGGACAAGTAAGTATCAGTGTTTTACTGATTCTCTCCTCATTTATCACACTGGATTTATAAAAAAAATGCATTTATCATGTTTATTGTGTCAAATATAAAACAAGATGGAGAATGTGGTCGAAGACCAGCGATATTCTGTCAGTACAGAGTGAAGATGTGGTGGTAAGTCTTTATTTGTCATGAAGGGGAACTTCTTCTGTTAGGTTCTGTATAAGACCTCCTCCTTCTTAAGAAGGGTTTAATCCCCTTCCCCTCATATCTACCTCGAACTGTTATTTCATTCCAATAGGTTTTTGGTTGTTATACTAATTTCTCATAACTGCTTGTTAAAAGTGACAAGTTGAAGAGATACAGACATTTTCAATCCAAACCCATACTGATGATATATTTAATCATCCTATATGGTCTTTATGTATTTTATTAATTGAATGCTGCAGATACATATGTTATTATAGAAAACACATTTTCTCACTGGGTCCTGATGGCATGTTCCTCTGTTAATTCCCTGACATCATGTTGGGTCACTGTGAATTTCAACAGCTTTTCTCCTTTTTCACTTCTCATTTAATTTAATTTAAAGCGTATGTGACGATACCACATGTTATAAGCTGTCATCTAGTCAAACACGTAATGTCAGGCCTGATTGTTTGTGTGTTTATGAAACAACAAGATACATTTTTGATTGTGTGTGTGTGTCTCTGTGTGTGTGTATGTTTGTGTGAGTGTCAGTGATGTGCTGCTCAGCTGTGTGTGTAAATGTAAAAAAAACACAGGTTGAAACACAGCCTCTGGGAATGTCATGTGAATTATTGAAGAGAACAGCGATGAGATTACTTTCTGCTCTTTCATGTGTTTTTAAGTGTATGGAGCCCTTGAGCAGGGCAGACATTTCAGCAGCAGGAGTGTAAGTGAGAGTCACTTATGATCCAGTCCACAGCAACATGTTCATTCTTACTCCTTTAACCCTTCAGTGGTTTTACATTAACCAACAGTGGGAAATTTTCTCTTACAAGGAAAATCGAAGCATTCTCCTGCTTTATGATCGAAGCAGTGGCTCAGTGTTTTCCTACTAACACAGCAGATTTAAAGCTGAACCTGTCACATCTTTTTCACATCTTCCCTGGGTTTCAAATGATGTCACTGGTGCACACGGATGAGGTCGGTCTACCTGTAGCTGTTGTTGTGTAACATGATGTGATGACACACCCTGTCTGCTTGATCCTACACTTGTAAGATAAAGAGGTGAACATTGAACCATGACCTCACTCCGAAAATGTCCATGATTAGAGCTTTTCAGTAATCGTCATATTCTCCTTGACCTCTTACCTGGGTCGTAATATGAATTTGGACTATATTAAAAACAGTCCTGGGTAGAGTGACAACTCATTTTATTTTGATGATAGCCAACTTTATCTCTTTTTCTGATCTACATTTAAGGGTGCAAATTCAAGCAGAAACAGGCAGCTACCTCCCGCTTTTTAATCGGTATCCTTATTCAATGTAGGTGTGATGTCATGACTGTATTTAACACCAGATTAAATAGATTTATTAGAATAAACCTTCTTAGATGTACCACTCTTCTTCGAGGGCATCACAACGTATATCACATGACTAAATAAGAAGACAGAAATCGGGTTATTAAAGCGCCAATGTTTTGACGAGAAGGAAAACAGAAAAGAGGAAGGAAAGGAAAAAACTTAGAGAAAACCCAACAGACAAGTATTTTGACAATCTCTAGTAGAGAATATTCAAGAGCCATGAAACCAACCTCGTATTGTATGATCTAGGACTTCTGGTCATCTTATAAAACATTTGTGTTAACTTTAAAAACACACTCTCACCATTTAGCAGAAAAAGAGTCTTTCCAAGCAGGTTAATCTGAATAATCCAGTTTGTTTTCACAGGGACTGTCTCCTCTGTAGTGACATTTGGGGGAATTGACCCTTTTGAATTGCTCAGTAAATCTCATTATGTTTGTGTATGTATCAAACCACCAGGGCTGTGTGGGACTGTTCATGACAGTTGCTCAATAAAGCTTGATGGTTTGTAACTGGATCAATAGTCATCAGCACAAAGTTCAGGAACCAAGTGGTGCAACATTCCGCAACAAGAGAAGAGTGTGAATCATCACTTGAGGATTAGTGGTGCAAACTGAGGCAGCAGCAGCACTTCAGAGCAACACCACTGCGATAGGATTATATTCAAAGGCACTCAGGACGGAGAAGGGTTGCCTTTCTGGAACTGTGTAAGATCATCTGTGTTATAGATTTAGAAAATGGTTTTACTGGGACGTTTTTGTGAAAAGTGGGTAGTTTATTTTGAAAAGAGATTTGTTTTTACACATGAGCTAGTTTCGATACATTTATTTTTGAAAGCCTGGAGAGTAAATCCAATTTACTTCAGATTGTTTGTTTCATTACCTCCATCAGCGTTCTTTTGTATTGATATATTGCAGCACCACACAAACAACTGCTGGATGGATTACCACCAACCCCAGGGGAAGGATGTGGATTTGGATAGAACTCGTTACATTTTGGGGCAGATACTCGATTTTATGTTTTTCATTCTTGAGAATTTAAATTGGCAATTTTTTCATGTTTCTACCCATTTCCCAGAGATTAATTTGTGGCTCTGGATGAAAATTATCAGGCACATTAACTGAACTAATATCAAGTGTTAGTCATTTGGTGTAGCTTGGTTGAATTGAATGGGACTGTTGGGCCTTGATGGAGATATATGCCATTGGAGTTTAATAACAGAAAATAAAAGTATAACTTGCTCTTCCTTTTCTGTGAGGCCTCTTGCACTGTTTACTAGTAGAGGCGTGTTGCCTTGCAGCTTAAATCTACCAATACTGCCACTTCAATTGCAGGTCGAGGTGCACCCAGATGGATTATGCCATGAAGTCTCTCAGCCTTTTGACTCCGTCTTCCTTCTCCAAGTAAGAGCCCTGCTTCGCCAGCTGATTATGATCAGTTTTTAGAAAGGTTTAACTCTTTTAATTATTTATAATTATTATTGACATGCATTAAATAAGTATGCTTGTATACAGATACATGGCAGGCACTAAACACTGACACACTACATATATTACCTGACTGAAAACCGTAATATACCAAAACAAACAGATACCATGAAACAAAACAAACCAGTTGGGGGTTGAAGGTACAGATCAATAACAGTTTAATTTAATCACATAATCCATTTTTCAAATATGATCTTATTAAGATCCAGGGCCCGTCTTCACCATGGTCGTAATCCTGTTCCATTGACAATAAATACACAAAATCTTTTAACCAATTTTCAATACTAAAGCAATTTGGTTTATGTAATTTCCAATTCATCATAATATACTGACAAATTCGTGAGATATGTGAACATTTGTTTATCTTCTACCTTTGTGCTGAATGTTTTGCATTTTGCTCTCAGGTGTGTGACAGCCAGCATGTCGGCCAGCGCCTCCATGACCCAGCAGCTCCTGTCAGGTCGAGCTCCTCGGACGAAACCCTTCAGAGTTACGAATGCCGACTGCAGTGTGAAGAAGGGCATCATGGCCGACACGCTGCAAGACCTGATGACCAAGGTGAGGAGGGAGGGAGGAGCATGGGATGTGAGGAGAGATGGAGGAGCATGGGAAGTGAGGTGGCAGAGGAGGTTTGTGACAGTGGGTCCAGCATTCGAAGGAATAGTAAGATTGAAGACACAGTGATGAAGCGAGAACACACGCTGGTGTGTGCAGAGGATTAAAATGACCACAGAGTGTGACTCATGTATTGCACTGTGATTCTCCTGCACATTTCAAACTCGTGCTGCTTAAAGTTCACGAGTCTGTCACTGTCGGATGAGTCTGTGGCAATGTCTTTATATGGGGAAACATTTATCTTGAGTGATGTGAGTCTGGCCTGTTAACCATGTGATGCACGTCTGTCTTTGCCTGTCCGTCCCTGCTGTCTCAGGCCAGCGAGTCGTTGAGCGTCCCGTGTGTCGGTGCCTTGGTGCTGGATGAAGACGGCACCGGCGTGGACACAGAGGAGTTCTTCCAGACGCTGCCTGACAACACCGTCCTCGTGCTGCTGGAAAAAGGACAGAAGTGGAGCCAACATCCAGTATGTCTTTTTCACATCAACCACTAGGTGGCACTGTGGTTCAGTTGCTTCACTGCACTACACAGAGGGAAGCTTGACATATTGATGGTCTTCTTTTGTTTTGCCATGTCATTGAGTCTTTGATGAATAAAATGACTGACGGAGAGACCTCTCGCTCCTGAATGAAGAAGCCATGAATAAAGAACGTACATGCATCTAATCTCCGAAGAATAACACTTCAACCATTCAGTGAAATTGAATAGCACCAAACATTTTCTCTTTCAGACTGAATAGAGCAGTAATATGTCAGTTCTTGTGCAGCTGCAGAGCACAGGCGAGCACCAGAGATTAATTTCTTTCTTCCTAATTTGTTGAGGGAAAAATGAAAGGCATGGTGTTGAATATTAATCAGACCCCGTTGTATCATCAAATATGACTCATGTTCGCCCAAAAGCAATTCATTTCCATATGAAATTGATGCAGGAGATGATTTGCATTCTCCATCCCAAATACTTACCCTGCTGACCTCGCATTGATCCTGCCTGGTAGTCACCCGCCATCATCCTCAGCACTGACAGGAGCGGCTTCAGTCAGTATGTGTGGCTGGTGGAGCCGTCATCCGGTCCAGTTTGCTGCCACACCACCTGCGTCTGTGCCCCTCTGACCTGACTCATGTCCCCTCTCAGGACAGCCCCTCCAGAGATCAGCTCGGTGAGCAGAGGCGGCGGCACCGGACAGATGTGGCCAAGCTGACCCTCGACCTCTACAAGAACAACCCCAATGATTTCATTGGCTGCCTGAACGTGAAAGCGACCCTGTACGGTGCTTATTCCGTGTCCTATGACCTGCGCTGTTATGCTGCCAAAAATATGTTGAAGTGAGTGAAAATGATCACCAAATATATGAGGCCTTGTGTGATTTATATGCTGTTGTGTCGAACCATTGCGTAACCGTTTTGTCTATTTTCCCCCAAGGATCATTGAAGCCCTTTTCGGATCCTTGGTAAAGGTTAATTCAGTTAGAGATGAATTTCAATCCATTTTAATGAGTTTCTAATACATAAATTACCAAGCGGATCGTCACCTTTTGACAATACAGCCACCCACTAACAATTCAGTCATTATCTGGTCCACATCCTGCTGTGAGCTGCTTTAATAACACATTGACAGCAGTTGCAGTATTCTGTGCACAGCCCCTACAATGTAAAGCATGAAGTTATGCTGTACTGAGTTCACCCGTGTGGGCGGCAGAGCTAAAATAGAACAAAGGTTAGATTTTACACCGATTAATTTCGGGAAGAGTTATGTCATTGCTGCCGAGATCTGCTGGTTTTCAGCTTTAACACGGAGCTTCGGTCAGAGAGGATCACATTTGGCAGATTGTCACAAACTCAGCTTTTGAGCTCACAATGCAGAGTAAGAGGTGTGGGTCAATTGTCAGCGTCATGAGATGTGGTTGATGTGTGAAATGTCCCTCTGAGGTTGTGAGTCGTTTTCTCATCAGCTGATGTGGAGTAAGTCAGCAACGTTACGTTGTTTTGACACAAGAATGGAGGATGTGAGCAAGCAAATCAGCTGTGAGCAGAAAATAAGGACACATAGCACCTGAGAAAAGCTGCTTGTGGAAGTATTTTGAGTTTTACACATAGACAGATGTTTATCGACTTAGTACCTTGCAATCTGTGGGCTCACCTGTTAGCTTCCCATCCAAGTGAAGCAGCAGGGGAGCTACCACAGACGAGCCGAGCAACATCAAGTGCTCACCCTTTCACCCTCCTCTGACTTATCCAAACGAACCGCATGTCATGTTGAAATCGTTCGTTCCAGGGAGGCTCTGCGATGGACCATCTTCTCCATGCAGGCCACGGGCCACATCCTGCTGGGCTCGTCCTGCTACATCGAGCAGCTGCTGGATGAGGAGGAGGAGGCCGAGAAGAGCCTGGCGCTGCCACAGGAGAACAGGATCAGACAGCTGCAGAGCATGTTGCTGGGAAAGATCGCCCACTGATGATGGTCTGCATGGCGGAGGGGACAATTCTCAGATTGAGCACAAAGATGAAACGATCAATATTTACCTGATCAAATCGCTGCAGGTTGGAAACATGGCAGATGTTACAACAGCTCACGCCTCACAGTCACTTTCTTGCTCTGTTAAATTTATTTGTCCCACACTACATGTTATCCCTCAGAAAGCACTTTTACTCACCACTCTAACTTTTCCTTTGGAGATGAATAAATAAAACTTTTTATATCCCACACCTGAAACTTCCTTTAATTTCGACAAGTCCTCTCAGATGTGCAGTGTGAGCCCATTAGACTGGTGCTTGTGTGTGGTTCCTGTTCACAGTCGGTGTAATTGGCCACAGGTCCAGCTGTCTCTCCCACGCTTCTCTAATTGTCCCCAAGCTGCAGCCTGCCCCCGAGACGCAGGCGAAGAGAAGGGGAATAGCACGCAGCTGCAGGAGGCGAGGGAAGGGAAGCAAACCATTAGACAGAGAGACAGCGAGAGAGAGAGAGAGAGAGAGAGAGACAGCGAGAGAGAGAGAGAGACTTCAGCTGGTCACAGAAGTGCCACTTTTGCCATCTTGTCGTGGAAAGTGGGAAAAAAGGCTGAACAGGTTTTTAACAGATTGGCCGACGGATGCATCGTGAAGCAGAAACCTCTGATGTGAGGATTCAGCGGGTTAAGAGATTGAAGCGGGACCAGCGTCTTCCCCGTTCACTGGTTGCTAGAAACCAAGTCAGCTGGTAATTTCTGATTCAGTACATGTTAACATAAAGTTCATTAAATACCCAGTGTGATACCAGCTGGTTCACTGTTTGCTAATGTATTGAAGAACAAGCATGTTTTCTTAACTGTAGAGGCAATTAACACATTTTCTATTGATTTAGTTTTTGCTGTGGCATCAATTAAATGCCATCACATAGAAAGCCCGAAAAACCAGTTTCACACCAACATGCATATGATATAAAAGTGAACACTGGTCATGTGCCAAGTCTTTGTTTGCACTGAAATGAATCACGTAGTGCATGTGGATGGTCTAATGCTTTATTCTACATTTGCTGTGGTTCTAATTTTTTCAGATTATTTTTTGTTTGTTTCCATTCACTCTGAAAATAACGAACAATGCACTGCTGTTGTCTCAGTTGACCTTGATGTTTGAGCTCACAACTACAGCTAGACTCTGGTCACTTGAACAAACAACTTCTGATCCAAATGAAAGCTTAGGGGTCGCCATACTACCAAAAACAAAACGATAATTTAAAAAAATGGGGAAGAAAGTGGAGAAAACAATGCTGGATCTGCCCGCTGATACGGACGCACAGTAAAATTGTATGGTTTATCTCCTGAATTATACCTCATTGTTTCATGTTTCATGGTAATTTGAGTAGTTTTTGTAAAATGCTAACAGATTAACACAGAGGAAAACATAACCCTGTTGGGGGGGGGGGGTTGACAAACACAAGACAGTATTACGATACGGACATTTCAACTGTTCATTGTGAGATTCAGATATGCAGAGCAGAGATGTTTACAGAGGTCTCCACGCTGTGGACCCAGATATTCTAGAATTTTGAATAAAAATGTTAAAGTTAATGAGGGGCTGGTGGTATATTCCTTCTTGCAGCCAGAATGGATATTTTGCCCTTGTTCAATGTAAACAGTTTGCAGAACATTTCTGTGGACGTGGTACCTGATGTCATTATGCAGTATGTTGATAATGTGGCAAATCACATGTGCAGTAGAAGGATTATAGACGTGTAGCCAGGTTTTTATGTGTGAAATGGATGGAGTCACTATTTAAAATGTGAATGCAAATTTGAATAAAACTCCCAAAATTTGGTTTGACCTGAGTGACCTTGATATCTGGCACCTCCCCCCTCCTCCTCCTCAGTCAGTGGAAGTCATCCTGAAAGCGGAGACCTCCGTGGATCCAGCAGGAGTCTGAGCTCTGCTCACTGTGGACAGTGGCCCCTGGTGGAGCTGCTGCTGAGCACGAGCCCTGCTGTGCCACAGGAGGAACGCTTCTCACTAAAGCGCACACAGGTGGCGGACATGGATCTCTGAGAGCACGGCTCCAACCCCAGAGGTAAGAATCCAGTTTTTACAAATATCAACAAATATTTTTTTTAGAACTCAGGTATTCCTGCAGCCGTTTATCTGATAAAACATTATATTGCAAATGCGCACGCAGCTTTTGGCGAACAGTTGGCACGCAGGTATCTTGCCGGATCCAGTCCAGCATTAACTGCAGCTGTCAATTTAAAAGTGACCGTTTTTCACTTTGGTATTTAGAAAGTTAATTAAAGATTCACTAATAACACGTCTGGTGTATGTGTAAAAGCTCTCGGTGAAGTTTTACGCATCGTAATTTACTATGTACGTTGTGGACATTTACCAAAATCATTTTAAGTGGAAGCATTGCTTCGTTAATGCATATTTTATTAAACTTTATCCAGTGTAAAGATGGGTGCACTTGCACTCCTACTGTGCAGCGCATAGCGCACCGCCCCGCACTGGTTGGCACAACGGAGCGCATGAAATATCGATTTCGCAGAGGAATCAGTGTTTTATTAGAAACCTCGGGCTGGTGTGTGGGAGGAGGTGCTTGACACAGTTACGGGCTCCGAGGCTGTGTATCTCTCCCACGCTCCCGAGGGACCTGCAGTCCGCTGAAACATCTCACCGTGCACGCAGCACATCAAAGTGTGTGCGTCTGTGTGTTGTCAGTGCGTTTGCATCCGCGCTTTGTTGTGCGCGCCAGCAGCCTGGGGGACAAACATGCATCTTATAAAAGACATGAACCTCTGCTAATCTGTTCTCACTGCCCGTCAGTGTCAATTTATTACTGAACTGTGACTTTATCTCCAACTGTTTCGCAATCATATGGAGAAACTAACTAAATACAGTTAAATGTACATTTAACCTTATTGTTAAATATTATGAGGTTATACCTAAATAGTTGTTTCCCCATCTTTTTTGTCTTATTCCAACCTGTTGTTTGGAAATACATCTACAAGCTAATTAATTTATCTAAAGTGATTTTGATAATTACTTAAGGCTCCAGCTTTTTGATGATTTTCTTCATCTTCTGTCATTGCAATTTAAATATCCTCAGATTTTAGCCTGTTGCCTAAAAAAAACAAGTTGTGTCTGTTGAAGTTATGACGAGCTTATTTTCATCGTTTTCTGATATTGTGTTGACCAAATGATGAATTGAGACCTAATCCCCATTAGATGAGCAGTTTCCATGAATCTTTTCTTGAACGGAATCATTTGCTGCTCACCATCTATAATGTGCCTTCACAGAATCACATACATCAGACTTATATACACTCCTCTCATACAACCCACAGCCTGTGTAGTGTCCATCTCACCAGCAACAGTTTGCTACAGAATGAAGCAGCCCAGAAGAGATGATGTACGGAGAAGGAAGACTGTAAAAGTGAAACTAATATGCAGTGAGACACAGCAGGGGAGAGGAGGAGTAAAGGGGGAGGGATGGTGGTGATTTGTAGCAACATTGTGGAGGTGGAGAAGAAGAAGAAGAAGAAGAAGAAGAGAGAGGTCCTGATGAAAGCCTTTTGATTCTGTAGCTCCGCTGCACCGTCCATGTGCTCTGCTGCTGTGGACGGCTTTGATTGTGAGCAGGGAGAAAGAAAGGGAAACCAAAACCTGCTTATTGCGTGTGTGTGTGTGTGTGTGTTAACATCATTCCCTCTCTGTCATCCTGACTCCAGCTCTCACACAGTTGGATTAATTGTCTATTAATTGCCTCCTTCTGCAGTTAAGTAACCTCATCATTTATCACCCAAGTGGCTTTCTGTTCAGCATCTGTCATCTATCAGTTGTGTCGGCACAGACACCCTTACTCTCTCTCTCTCTCTCTCTCTCTCTGTCCGTCTTATACCCCCTTTCTTTTCTTCTCTCTGCTTCTTCATCAAGCTTTCTTTGTGCCATTTCAGGTCTATATTTCTGCTCAGCGATAAATAATTCAGGTAACAGGACAACACAAAGGACCTTAGTGAGAGCCTGGATACTCAAACCTGAATTAGCCCCATCTACCATTTGGAGCGCTCGCCTGAATAATAGATTACTCTCCCAATACGAGGCATGTCCTAGAGTCAATGACTTAAAAAGGCAATAGGTGTTCTTACTGTGCGTTTAAGTTATCTGTCAGATTCATCCTCCTCCATCAGGGAAAGATGTGCATACATTAAAGATGAGTCTCCTGAAGAAGTTCTTTATAAAAAGAGTTCTTACTCTCCCTTATATTCTCCCTCTGAGCCTGTATTTCTCCATTTTCCACGGCTGCATTTACCAGCTACTCCTCAGCTCCAACATGAAATAAAAATATTTATGACTAGGACATAAATGATGATTGGGTTTCTGGCTAGAAAGTATGGATTCAGCCATAATCCAACCAGGTGAAAACGCTGTACGGAGAGCCAGTGAAGTAAACTCTGTAAACTGCTCCAGATAATAACACTACAGTGAGGGACACTATGTACAGTTGCAATCAGAAATATTCAACCCCCTCACCTCAATAGACATTATAGTGATGGGGATGACAGATAATGAGAATAAATGACAAAAAAACCTCATCAAACAACAAAGGATATTTATTGATGCGTATTTTAGTTATTTTGACAACAGAAGTTGACTTAACTTTGAAGTTAAAATGAAAAATGTACCTCTTTCAACACATGTGCATGTGCAGTGTTATTCAACCCCCCAGCTTCAGTACTTTGTGGCGCATCCTCTAGCTAACCCTAACCCTAACCCTAACCCTAACTTCTAAAAAAAAAAATCGGTAAATGCGGACAAGCTTCTTACACCTCTCGATTGGAATCTTTGCCCATTTTTCAAGTGCTAAAGCCTCTAGATCAGTGATGTTTGATGGCTTCCATGCTGCAACTGCCTTCTTTAAATCCCACCAAAGATTTTCAATCAAATTTGAATCTGGTTACTGTGAATGCAACTCCAGGACATTCCAGGATCTTTTTCTCAACCAAGCTTTGGTGGACTTGGAGATTTTGCTTTGGATCATTGTCTTGCTGGAAAGTCCAATGATCACCAAGGTTCAATTTGTCAACAGAAGGAATCACATTCCTCTTTAAAATGGCCTGGTATTTCTATGAATCCATGATGCCATGTACACAATAAAGATTGCTAGTTCCTGCCGCAGAAAAACAGCCCAACATCATCTTTGACCAACCTCCATGCTGGACTATGGGGATGGTATTCTTCTGGTCATAATCCTGTCCTTTCATACGCCAGACATACCGCTGGTCCATACGTCCAAAAAGTTCCAGTTTGGTTTCATCAGTCCATAGAACTGTCACCCAAAACTCAGTAGGCTTATCCAAATTCCTCCTGGCATATTCTAGTCGACTTTTGATGTTGCTTGTGGTCAAGAGCTGAGTGCGTCTTGGAGCCGGCCATTAAGTCCTTTATTATTCAGTGCACGTCTTATAGTTGCCACTGCAGCACTTGTACCAGCCTTCATCAGGTCATCCTGTAGGTGTCTTGCAGTCACACAGGGGTTTATCTGAGTTGTTCTGACTAAGTTGCTGAGGGTCCTTGATGAAATGCTGGGCTTTCTTCCACAGCAGTTAGATCCCGTTCCGCATGCTGAAGTGTCCTTGGGCAAGATAATGAACCGAAGATTGCCCCTGATGGCTGTGCCAACAGTGTGATTTATGTGTGGCAGAGAAAGTGCTGCACATAGATGCACTGTATGAATGTGTGAATGGATGAATGGCCAAATGTTAATGGGAAGCATTTTGAGTGATCTTCAAGAAAAGAAAAGCGACATTGACCAAATATACAGTATATGTTGTTTTATTGGAATTTGACATTTTATTTTTGCATTTTACAAATGTTAAAACACAGGCCAAACAAACAGAGGATCCCAAACACGTCTAGAATGGAAACTATTTTTAAATCTAAAACTGGTCTCAATATAAAGTGAAAAAACGTTACAGGCTTCAGGTATTCATTATGCTGTTTCCAATGTCTACAGCTGGATCATTTCAAAATAAAATATCTTGCATCAAACTATGTAAAAAATGAACATGAAAGAATATTTATTAATCTAAATCTCGAGACAGATATTAAATGTACTTCCCCAAATGTCAAACTATCCCTTTATAACTTAAAGACCTGAATACACAGTGTAATAAACGGTACACTAACAGAACTGCACAGCGAGCCAATGTGATTATATTTGACATTGCTTTTTTTTCATAACATGTAACTGACATTCGCTACAGTGCAGTTCTATTTAGTTTTATGATATCCACTGCACCCAGAAACGCTGGACATGATGATACTTATCTTGCAAATGGAAAACCCAAGTGTAGTCGTTGTCCTTACATTTGAAGGTCAGAGTCATGCACTAAAGTTACCGTGTTAAAGGCTGACAGCTGGAAGTCAGATTCAGCAGGGAGTCCGTATCTGACCATTTATTTGTTTTCCATTTATCCCACCGGCAAATAAATAATCCCATACATTTACCCAAGTGACTTTCAACCTCTGTGTTCACCTACAGCAACGAGACCACTTTGACTCAGCAGGCGTCCTGTTGCACATCTAACTGTGTGTGTGCATGCATGTACTAATATACATATACATGTGCGTGTCGGTCATTGGACCAGCTGTGCCGAGGATGACCACCGGCCTGTGAGTGTTTTGCTCTGACATGACATTTTGTCTTCATCACGGCGTGGCGACTGGAGAGAGCACTCAAATAATAGCTGGATGTCTCAGCAGGGAGTCTATTTACACACACATGCACGCACACACTCGTATGTCGGTGGGTGTTCATTGTGTAGAGGGTGCGTACATGCTCTGTGTTCTTACTGCTCCATCCTCTCTGTTTTGTCGTTCCTCAACCCCTCTCGCTGAAGACTCTTGTGCTGTCGCGTCTATTCTTGTGCCTCGCTTTGTCCTCAGTAATGTCTTGTGAGCTCTGCTCCGCTTTGTGGTGCCATTGTCTTGACAAGTGATTGAAGCTGCCTGTTTTGGCACAAAGGGGGAAATGATCAGGCTCCTGGTGCCAGAAGATGACCGTCTGCTGTGATCGCAAAAATCCCTTGAGTATATCTGTTATGTTCTTAAATCTTATTATATGCACTGTATCTGTGGTTCCCAAAGTCAGGTGCAGGACACCCTGAGGGATTCAGGAGACAGAGAGAAAGGGGTCGCAAGATGATGATAACTATTTAAAAACAATTAAAATAAAGGGGCTGAACGATTTGGGGCCCCCTGCCTCCACAGTGACATCCCCCTTCTCGACAGCAGCAGCCCCTGTGCGAAACTTCATACCTTCCCCACGAGCCTCCCTTCGGTCGAGTTGACAGTGTGATTAGATTTTCAGGCTGCCTGCTGCATAACTTTGCATAGTGATGAAGAGAAACTGATTTTCTTCAAACTGCTCTGATGCTGTCTGATGCTTTAAGATACTGAGTAAATAGCATCCATGTGTTTGATGATGAGAAAAACTGTTTTAGCTCGAGTCACATAGGCTTAATATCACCGGTGGGGTTTCTTGCAGACATCGGTCTGATGTTCAAGGTCATCTGGCACGTGAACTAAGATGGAAGAACACGATAAAACTTGTTATCTGACAAACATCAGCATTGTCACGGAGAGCATGTTATAAGCTGACTTTAGCATTTAGCTCAAGCAACACTGCACCTCTTCCGTAATATCTGGCTCTGCTTAAGATGGTAAATGGTTTTGTATTTATATAGCGCTTTTCTAGTCTTGATGACCACTCAAAGCGCTTTACAGTACAGTTTTACATTCACCCATTCACACACACATTCATACAATGCATCTAATGACAGCACTTTCTTATTTTATGGGGGGCCATTCGGGGTTCAGTATCTTGCCCAAGGACACTTTGGCATGCAGATGGGTCAGACTGGGGATCGAATTCTGCCGACCTTCAGGTTGGAGGATGACCACTCTACCCCTCAGCAACAGCCGAACATGAACAAACTTAACACGTGTAACTACCAGTCTGATTAAACCATAACGCTTTTTGTAGTGTAGACAAGAATCGTCCTTTCTGCACTTACATATATTCCCTCTCACTATTCATGTCCCCTTCTTCTGCGTTCCCGTCGTCTCCCTATGTATCATTTTGACAACCTGTTGCATCAGGGCGTCTCATAGGAATAGCAAGGTTATCTTGACTGCCATTCATCTTTTTGGCCTTTCAATTATACATGCTACCGTCTCTTCTCACACATGCTGGCTTCCGCTGGAGGAAGAAGGTTGAACAGAGTCTCTCTGTAAATCTGTGTAGCAAACAGTGGCTGCAGGATGAGCTGTGCTGCTTTGTGAATTCACCTCCCTGCACAACCCTTTTGCTCTGTTAGAAGGACAATAACTGATCGTTACATTATCAGATGGGTCGGTGGTTGTTTCGGGATTAAGTAACGTAATTAAAAAAGTTCTTACACATCCCAAACCTACATTGATTTCCTACAATTACTTTCCACAGCCCCAAGGGAACAGGCCTAAATTGCTGCAATAAAGGCTGACTGTTAACATTCAGAGGTTAATGGTGATCAGCAACAACAGAGCAACTTCAAATTTTGCAATTTGATTTTTCCTTCTGATGATAATACAAATACGCAATCAGATACACTACTACTGTTAATGATGGTGTGCTTTCCAAACCTGGTGTCTTCCATTTAGCCTCCAAACTGTGGAATAGTTTTAGCTTTAAACCTAAATATCGAGAAAAATGTTGGTTTGCTGCCAAAAATTTAAAAAAAGAAGCGTCCATAAACAGGTCAGATAAAGAAATAGACTCTGAACACTGTAAATATTTGCATATAATTTTTTTTTTCCAGTTTTGCATCATCAAGCGTCATCAATGTGCCCAATTGTTCGCCATGACTTGACATGCTGTATTTTCACACTTGCACACGGGACAACCGACTCTGACATTTGCATATTCAAATACAACCCCCAGGAAAAGTTCAGGACATTTCCTCCAGTTCAGTGCATGACTATATATACATATATAATTTTGTAGTCTTAAGAAAATATATAGTAGGACCCATTATACAGTGATTTAACAACATGTCCTAAACAACAAATATGATATTTTCATTTTCTGAGCTTCAGAGCTGGCAGGTGGATTTTGTTGCCTTTGGATGCGGCCAGGCTAGCTGTTTCCCCCTAGTGTCAGACTTTATGCTAAGCTAATCTAATTAGCTGTTGGTGGTGGAATCATATTTACACACACTTGTAAATAAATATTCCTTTAACCTCAGGCTCTGAGCAGACCCTGAATTATATAATCCAACATGAAAATTAGATACCAGTCTCAATGCATGCACAGGACTAGACATCATCACAGGATATTCAGATGAAAATGTGTCATCACTCTCATTACACAGTAATGAGGCAGGGTTAAAGGGAGGAAGGTGTTGATGGGAGAGGAAATGCATCACCTGGATGTGACATTTTCCTGGTCCTCTTTATGTCACACATTAAACAAAGGTCACGTAATGCTTGTCTTGTCTTAACGACCACTCCAAGCTTTACACAATGGGACACATTCACACACATTCATACAGAGCTTGTTCTATACATAGACTGTGAGTTTAACACACAGACAAAAACACACACGGATGGTTCATCATCGGGGTCAGTTTGGGGTTCAGAAGTCCGTAGATACACTGGAGAAGCCGGGGGATTGAACTGCACACCTTTAGTTAGTGGACGACCCGCTATACCTCCTCAGCTGCAGCTGCCTTAGATGACATGGTACAATTCATGTAATTGGCTTCTGCAAAACTAGAAAAAGGTCACACACACACACAGTCACTCTGAGAACCCCCTGGTGAGCGTACATACTCGCAAGTGACTTAATTCAGAAACCGTAAGGGATACACTTGGTTTCATTCATTTAACAGCCATCTTGTGAATAAAGTACAGTGTGAAACAGCACATTGCCCCCTGGGGTCATATTGATTGTTTTTTCACACTTGGACTTCACTCGAATGATCTGTCCATCTCTGCCAGTTAATTTACAAAGAGATTAAACGGCAGTGCAGGGAGAAAACCAACGTAACGGTTTTGTTTCAAGTAGACAACTTCCCCACCCCAAGATGTACAGTATGAATATCACACCAAAACATATAGGTTACAGCATTAAAGATCTGCACAGCGAAACGTTTATATTACAGGGTGATCTATCATTGAGAGCTGCAGTCTCCATGATCAGACTGCCTCTCCTCTTTGACTTAAAGATCAACAATATCTGTCCACCTTTCCTGTTCGAATCTTCTCATCTGAGGAGCCACCACACAGCTTCTCATTCAGCCAATCAGTGGAGTGGAGTCATTTGGGACTGAAATGGTCCATTGGGGACTACAGGTAACCAGGAAAACAGCTGCAGTGAGGCTGATGTAAGGTGTTAGAGTGGGGAAAAAACCTGTCATCCTCTGCTCCCAGGGACATCTTGTTTACCAGTACCGCTAGCTCGCCCTTTTTATCTACTTTCTTTTCCCCTCAGCCATTTTCTGTAATCAGTCTCAGCTCTCCAGCAGGCTTTTCAGATGCACAACTATCAGGTGACGCTTTTGAACAAAAAAACATTACTTCTGACCCAATCTACTCTACCTTTCTCTCCAGCTTCCATCAAAACCTTCTGTTCATTCTCCCAATTCCAGCCTCTGATGGCGCTCGGGCAGTCTGCTCACGATTGGACCGGCTGCAGGCGTCCAACGGGAGTCAAGCCAAGTGGCTGCATGGTCGAGCTTGTGCACAGCATAAATTCTACACATGCTGTTTCTGTCTGAGCCTGTTTCTATTTTTCCCTCTTCCCCCCAGTGTCCCTCCTTTCATTTCTCCATAAACCCCCATGAGATACCTCTGTTCCTACACTTTCACACTAACCCCACAAACTGGTATCTGCCAGCTGCTTCCTCGCTAGCCAAGGACGTGGCATAGAAACTCTACTCTTGTTTCCACGAAGTCCAGGGTTTACTTATATAACTGAAAATAGTTTAAAGAAGAGCAATGTTTTTCTTAGGGAATTTAAATTTCCTCCCACAAGCTGCTGTTTACAATAGCCATGGAGAAGCAAAATACTTTAAAGGTCATAGACAAGCAAGTTGCATTGTAATGTGGATTATTAGAAGGTTTCTTCTTTACCATTGCACTTGAAGGTGGAAGATTTGACTCACAACTCAACACACACTTCATTGGCCTCTGTTTCTCTTTTTCCCGATATAACAAGTTGTAAGATCTCTGTTTTGTAATAGAGCGGTGTGACCAAAGAGCTCAGTAGTGATCACACACTTCCGTATTATAGCACCTGTGCCTTCATTAATCTAGACCCTTGTAGTGTGGTTGCCATGGAAACAGAAACGGGGGAGAAAAGTCCATCACTCAGGCGAACGTCTTGTTTGCCGGAGTGGAGTTGTGCAGAGGGGTTGATCATTGAGGGTTGATTAGTTGTGTTGTTTGTTTCCCTGCTATCTCCACTCGTTCATTCAGCATTAAATGTTTTCGACACTTAATGCTGAGATTTCCACCTATAGAAATCTAAGCGTTTAGAGCAACCGAAGCTGTGAGTTTAATCATTCAATTGATTTCCCGCAGGTGCAATCAGTGGCCACCCTATAATCAATGGGCGGCAACTGTGTTGTTCAAACTGCCTTTAATCTCGTGGTTGTCAGTGCAACACCAAGCTAAGGTTGTAGAGCAAGGAAGACCAGCAGCCATCACGAGACACACGTCTGGATATTGGAAACCGTTATTCAGGCCTTAACAGGATTAAGTCAATAGTATGAATAAGACACTGCTATGTAAACAGCATTGTCTGATTACTTTAATGACTTTAATTTAGTCATATTCAGAAAAAACTAAGTAAGGTATAGAGTATTCTGACCTTAGACACATTGTGTAGATTTGTTTAAATCTGTATCACCAAATGTCCTATTGGAGTTTCATAAGCCTTTTGTGAAATACAGTACATACAGTAATTAACAAATGCTTGAGAACACATGCCCCTTGTGGGGCTTCAAATATCACCACTCGTTGCAGGAGACCATCGTCACCATTAGCTTCCAGTGAGAAAAGAGTAAACTTACAGAGTGAATCTGAAGAAGCGACCAGCAAAATGTGTTGTATGTTGTTAGTAAAGTCCTTTCAGTGTGCAGTGGGTCATTTTCTACTTTGAGTATGGATTTCAGGGTGGCACAGTGCAACCAGCACAGTCTATGTGGGTTTTCTCAAGCTACTCCAGCTTCCTCCCAGTCCAAACACATGTAGATCAGGTTCAATTACTTGAGCACTCTAAAACAGGGGTGTCAAACATACAGCCCTCGGGCCGGATGCGGCCTGCCAGGAGGTCCAGCTCGGCCCGCCGGATGCAAGGCATGCTCTGAATAAAAAATAAAAAAATGAATACAAAAAATACAACAGGAAATTTGGCTACCTGTACAGCGTTGTGCATGTCGCGCATATTTTACGCGAACAGTGAACTCATGTTCACGTTAATTTGTTAAATCATCATCGTATCAGGCCACCATGAAATACCAGGAGCGGGAAATGTGTGTGTGTGTCCCCAGACAACACACACACAGGCCCCGGGTTCCGCCTCCACTCATTCGCTCAGAGATACGCACAGTGAGATCAGAGCTTGTTCACGTGAAGCAGCCGGTCAGTAACAAACAAGACACAGTGTTAAAAAACCAAGTTGAAAAGAAAGTACGATGAAGCCTGTCTTGCTCTTGGATTCACAGTGAATGAAGGAGGACATGAGGAGAGACCAGTGTGTATTTTAGGTCTAAAAACTCTGGCAGCTGACAGTATGAGACCCAGCAAATTAAGAAGACACAACATTACAACCCAGTCACATGCATGTGTTCATTGGTTTCAGTCAGTGTGTGCACAAACCTGCTCATTGTGGTAACCACACACTTGACCTTGTATTATCGTACAGTGTCGGAATTGAAAATGTAACAGTACTTCTGCGCAATCCAGTTCTATCAGACCATAGTTTAATAACCTTTGATTTTTCAATAACTGAATATATGCCACTAATAAAAAATTCATTATCTAGATGTCTACCTGATAGTGCTGTAGCTAAATTTAAGGAAATAATCCCAATTACATTTAAACCCGTATTAACAGTAGATATAAACAACAAATTCTTTAAAAACCTTAGCTCCATTGAGATCGACCACCTCGTTGATAGCTCTGCAGACTCATTACGATTAACATTAGATTCAATAGCGCCTCTAAAAAAGAAAAATGTCAAACATAGTAAATTAGCTCCGTGGTTTAATTCCCAGACAAATGAGTTAAAACAATTATCAAGAAAACTAGATAGGAAGTGGAGCTCCAGCAACGAGGTTGAAAATCTAATCGACTGGAAGAATAGTGTTAAAGAATATAAAAAGGCTCTCCACAAAGCAAGAGCCGCCTACTATTCAAAACTAATAGAAGAGGGCAGTATGTGGCCCCATAACTGAAATGGGTTTGACACCCCTGCTCTAAAATGACCATAGGTGTGAATGGTTGCTTGACTATGTCTTTTCTGCAGTTACATCCGCACGACTACATTTTATTTTTAAAATGTGACTAAATGGAAAAGTTTGGCTATGCAGCTGACCCACTTTTACTATGAAAATCCTGTGGCTATGTGTTATTATGGATGTGCAAAATGTTAACACTTACTGTCCGTCAGAGTTTCACTTCATCCACAGGCCAAGAAAATAAATATCTGTTCTTTTTACTATTGTTGTTTCTCATTCATAACATTTGCTGTAATTCAGCTGCAGTGCAGACAAAACAGTTTACAGCAGCAGGCACCCACCGACATGTGAGTGGTCATGTGATTTGCGTTTTTCGGTGCTATTGATGGGGATTATTACTGATTCAGAGCTGAATGGAGATCCTTTCAGCTTCAGTAAAACTATGATCAACTACTTATGATTGGTGTAAAGATTTGGTTTATTCTACAGATCTTATTTTAAGTCCTTTCACAAAATATTGCAGTAAACTGAAACCTCAGTTGTGACACAGATAATAAAGTTACTAAACTGAAGTAGGCATCAGTTTTGCTGAAACACTGAATAAATATGCTCCTCAAGCCTTAGATGTTTTTAGACAAGTCACGTGGTCAGCTCCGGCTGGCAGAGCCAACATCATGACCACTTTTCTGCAAGTTGCTGAATGTGTTGTTTTCTACGATCCACTGAGAGGGCAGTTGATTAACCCGTGTGTCTGATTACTTGCTTTTACTTGAATTACTGCTTCATTCAATTTCCCCAATCCCCTGAGCCCCAGAAGTCTTTAGTGATATTGTGGCAGCCTGTGGATCTGACAGCTTGTCTGCAGGTCTCATGCTGTGGCTGAGCCAAAATGGTTATCAGAGAATCTGATAGGTGACAGATTGGAAGCTTGATTGATGCATAATGCAGCAACTGTTCAGTCTGCAGATGCTGGGGTTGATATATGCATATGGTAGGTGTATGGACGGATAGATAGATAGATAGATAGATAGATAGATAGATAGATAGATAGATAGATAGATAGATAGATAGATAGATAGATAGATAGATAGATATATAGATAGTAAGATAGATAGATAGATAGATAGATAGATAGATACATACATAGATAGATAGATAGATAGATAGATAGATAGATAGATAGATAGATAGATAGATAGATAGATAGATAGACAGACAGATAGATAAATGGATTATGTATAAATGGATGGACAGACCGACAGACAGACAGACATGGGTTATGATCACTGCATTACAAATGTCTAAGATGCTCAGAGAGAGAATAATGGGTTTTGATTCTGTCCTCCACAGTTCACTTCTGATCTGTCTGCATTGTGTTCCCTTCTCCCCAGTGCTGTCATCAAGCTGTTATTCATCCCTGCATCATGGGAGCTCATCAGTGGTGTGACAGATACGATATATGAGGACTTACAGGTCGGCATGGAGACTGACAGCTATACCTCGGGCCCAGCCTCCGCTGACTGGGTTGGAACGGTGGCCGGTCTGGAGGGAACAGGAGTCTTGCAGGAGGAGGGAGGAGGGGGCTCGTCCAGCAGCCCCGTGTCCTGGTACATGCCATACTCGCTGGGCTTCCAGGTGTCACTCACAGCCTTCCTCATGCTGGAGCTGGTGCTGGGCTTCAGCAGCAACCTGACAGTGCTGGTTCTCTACTGCTCTCAATCCAAATTAGTGGACTCAGTGAGTAATATGGTAACTGTCAATCTGCATATATTGGATGTGGCGGTGTGTGTGCTGTGTCTGCCGCTCACGCTGGTGGTGGTGGTGCTGCCTCCAGGACCAAACCTGGCCCTGATCTGCTGTTTCCATGAAGCCTGCGTCACGTTTGCCAGCATCTCCACAGCCATCAACATCCTGGTCATCAGCTTGGACCGATATGATATTTCAGTACGGCCGGCCAACAGGATGCTGACCACACGCAGAGCAGCGCTGCTCCTGGCTGCCGTTTGGGTCACGTCAGTAGCTGTGTTTTTTATCCCATTCTTGGAGGTGCAGTGGTCCAGCGAAGAGGGATCAGAGGAGAAAGGGCAGGCGTTACCCATGTCTTTGTCGTCACATAGCACCACAGTGGGGCCTGCATGGCGTAACCTGACCCTGCTATGTATTGGTGGACAGGGCTATCACACAAGCCTTGGAATGCATTACCATCTTATCCTGCAGGTTCCCATCTTCTTCACCACTGTGGCAGTCATGCTCTTCACCTACTCCAGGATACTGAGAGCTTTAAACATCCGTATTGGCTCGCACATGAAGAAGACCCAGCGGTTCAGGAGACCCTCCTGCAGCGGGAGCCACAAGAGACAGAAGAAAAAGAAAGCTGGGCTAACAGTGATCGATGGTGGGGAGTTGGGAGGGGAGCAGAGCAACACAGATGGTACCAAACAGCTCTGCCACCCTCCCCTCATTCCTTCCCCCTCCCCTACACCCACAGCCACCTCTCCCCCTGCCCTGTCCTCGTCCGCCCCTCTGGTCATCTCTGAAATGGGTGCGGCCACCCCTATGCCAGCCACAATGGGTGTTCAGGCCTCAGTGTCAGCTATCATTGCCTTGCGGAGGGCAGTGCGGCGACATAGGGATCGGCGAGAGCGCCAGAGGCGGGTCTTCAGGATGTCCCTCATCATCATCACCACCTTCCTGGGCTGTTGGGCTCCCCTCTCTGTGACCAACCTGCTAATCCTCGGCATCGGCCCCAGTGACGCACTGATCAGCCTGCGCCTCTGGTTCCTGGCCCTTGCTTACGGCACCACTGTCTCCCACCCTCTGCTCTACGCTTTCACCCGACAGAAGCTGCGCCGTGCCCTCCGCGCCAAGGTTAAAAAGAGGGTGGTGTCCTTGCTCCAAGTAGACCCTTCACCAGGGGGCACGATCATACACAACTCCTGGGTGGAGAACAGGAAAACCACCCGGCAGGTGCGGCTGGAGGCAAGTGAGGGCACTGACCGTTGCCAGGCAGAGGCCCTGTGAGACTGACACTACTAATGTAGATTGTTTCATTAGGAGACTCACTGGCGTGTGAAACCAGTGTAAGAAATGTGAAAAACACCTTTCTATCTCTGGGAGTTGATCCACCAGTAACCACCAGCAGCACGCCCCTTCTAGGCACAACTAACCTCACCTCAGGCAGGAGTAGGGGGAGGTTGCTGTCTTCACTTTAGTGTGCACAGTCTTTGCAGCTGAAGCAAATCATACACAACAAACACTCAAGTGTAAATAATTTGCACTCTGTCAAACACTGAAGTCTTTTTACACGAGGAGCTGCACGACAGAGCATTTTCACAGTGGTGCTTACATAACCACTCCAAAGATTGTTTCACCAGCAGACGATCTGATCAGCCTCCTGCTAAAATGCTACAAGGCTGCTTAAAAAATGTATGTTCCACTCCAAATATATGCCCAACAATTCTTTGAATGTATTGAATATTGTTTCTGCCTTAAATTATGCTCTGTAAGTCCGGCTGGATGGCTGCTGTGCATTCTGAAAACACAGTGACAAGAAATGTGACGATCAGTTGAAAATGTGTCGGGGGTTGACGAGGGCCAGTCCACAGAGAGCAGGTGAGGCACATGTCTGAGTACAATTAAGATGTGTAATATTAAATGTAGTTTGGCTTTAGGTTTAGTTATTATGTGTTCAAATGTTACAGTGTTTATATAAAAACCCTGCAATTGCTCTTTTTTTCCAGATTTGTATCAAATGGTGTAATATCTTGTTGGTGTGTTGCGTAGACTGCAGGGAGAAGCACAGGTATCATTCATGGGACAAGTTTGTCCCATGAATGATTCAATCATGGGTTCAATCATTCAGATCAACACAGAGTGTATATGAGAAATATGAAGCTACAGCAGCAGTGGCCTAGCATAGCTTAGCACAAAAAAAGCGGAAAAAGGAGAACCAGTTAGCGGGGTTCAGTTAAGAAAGACAATAATTTCTGATGGTTAGCTTTTGTAAAAATGAATGAAGCCATTTTCAGGTTACACCCTAACCCTACCACCTGGCTGCTGGCTGTAGCTTCATATTTACCACACAGACATGAAAGTGCATGTCATCAATCTTCTCTGAATTTTGGCAAGAAAATTAATAAATGTATTTTCTATTCTTAATGATTTATCAGATGTTAATAGAATCCCTGGTAACGAGTTCAAATGAAACTGTAAAATGGACACATGTTGAACAAAATAACCAGAAATACTCCGGCAAAATGAAGTTTGGTACATCACCAAAAATTAAAGTCTCAAAATGAACTGTCAAGTTCAGTCACTACAATTCTGGCCATCTCAATAAAACCTAAAGCTTGAATAGTATTTATTGCTGACCTGTTGTTTAGAGATTATGTTAATTGTGACTCAGTTTTGGCATGCTTAAAGCATGCAACTCTCTTGTGGAATATCTTTTTAGGACATGATGTAAATATTGACCAGATTTGAATTTCCTACATGTGAAGTCTACAGTACGAGTCACTTGGTCTGTGTGATTAGAGATCGACTTTTCTAGATCAGACGAGTGATTCGGTTCCAGCCGGGCCGTCTGTGTCAGAACCCAGACATCCGGTCCAATGGGTCATCTCAACCTAAGTGTCCAGCAAACACAAGAGAGAAACTGTCACTACACTCGAGCGCTGACGGCTTGGTAATATTTTCAATCGAATAAGTGTTTGCTATTGGCTTTGTTGTAGGCTACCTGCTTGTGTGTTCACTGCTGTAATGCTGTACTCACACCAGGGCTCAGTTCAGAGGCCGTGGGATTCATGTTGCTCACTTAATGCAATCCTGAATGTAAACACACACACACAATAGACTTTATATAAATATGGATGCCATGTCTCTATGTCCTACCACTATACAGAAGTAAAGATCAGGGATTATACACACGCTTGACCAAGAGCAAGTCAGTTTATCTGACGATCATGATCTTTCATCCTGTTCTCATGATGCTCAAATTACTATTTTTAATGAAAGTTAGTGGAAAAACTAGTGCGAACTTTACTGCAGCCAGCCACTAGGTGGCGATCAAGAGGAATTGCCTTCACTTTAGGGAAGCAGTCATGTCTATCATCTTTATTAACATATAAATACAAACATACCAACACACATTATGTTGTATGATCACCAGGAATATGCTATCTTGATAAATTTTCTTCATGGTGTTGTTTTGATGTAAATGTATCACCATACAAATTGATTTTGATTTATTGATCAATATGATAATAAATATGAAATATTGAGGTCTAAACATTTTCTGCTTTTTCTCTCAATGAATAACCTTTGAATTCATATATTGTCTTTACTGTGATGTTGGAGCTTTTGGTAAAGTTACTTTATTTGAGAAAACCTGTTATGAGGGACCCGCATGAGGACCAAAAGTGACATGCCCATGGACTTATTTCCCCAATCTCTACGCAGAGAGTACGGGCTTTCATTTTGAGATAATAATTTCTTCATTGCACATTCAATTTGCAGCACTCTCCCTTCAAACCTCTGTCCTTTATCTCAAATAGCACTTGCTCATATGCAAATGTTGCCATCAGCTCAAATCTGTTTTCTACTGTAGTAAGATATGCTATGTTGCTACACAAATGTATACTTCCTTTTTACAGTTAGTAACTATGTTTTAACCCCTTCAAAATGTACCCTTGACTGGCGAGTGCAGGAGGGGGCATTGGGATGATCGGCCCCTCAATGTTTGTTTTGTGAAAGGCTGCCTGTGACCATATTTTGATGAACATTTAGCTGTTAATGAACTTTCATGTGCATGATGTGCCCTCGGACTCCATGCATGCAGTGAAATAGCTGCAGGCCAGTAGATATCACCACTGCCACATAGTACAAACATACACTCTATTTAATTTCATTAGATTTGAAATATAATTGTCCTGATGCCTGCCTCATCTTCAAGGATTTAACAAGGCCCTAGTGTCCCCCTCTCGGAGTCAATTAATAACAGAGGGACAGCAGGTCAATCACACAGGGGACTGTGTTGTGCAGCACAGACGGAGCAAGTTTGGCAAACAGACTTTTCTCAGATAGTAACTAATCCTTTATCACTTACCTGTTTGCTTGAGAAACATTCTAATTATCTAACTATTAAATACAAACTTAAGACATCAACTTAAATCAAACCAAAGTTGTGATCATGTGTAATCATTCCACTGCATCTTATAAGATGTAGTTGAGTTTATGGCTTTTTATTGTATTGAGTGTTGTATTGACTTTTATAATGCATTTTAATCATGGGTTATTTGCTTGTTTTTAACAGCATTAGTGTTTTTATCATGGGTTTATTGTATAGTAAGTTTGGATTGAACGTATAATGCAAATTAATTATCCATAGATATTTGCATTAATTTAAGATTGTTTAATTTATTTCAGGATGTTTTTAAAAACTGGCTCAGGTCAACAGATGAAAATTAGCGCATACAACTAACTCTGGCTCATTTACACATGTCTGTTAATGAGAATTGTGTAAATAAACAGATAGGCTTAAATAAATATAGTGCTAAGCTAAACAACACCATTTGGACCCAGCCAAACCTGGTTGCATTAACACACACTGGTACTGCAATTCTCTGTAGCCTGTGACTCCTTCAAGCACAGGATACACACTGTTTTTAACATGTGCTTATACTTAAAACAACCAGACCTCTGCCTATTTGATACAGCAAGTACGTGGTAATATGCAGTCAAATCCAACTTCACTGTTGAACCATCTTTGTGAGGAGAAGCCACGCTTGACTGTTCTCAGTGGGTGCATCCATGTGGAGTGTAGGTCCCTTCAGTAGGCACTGATCAGCGCTTACCTGGCAGTGTTCCTCTCCTGCTCCTCCCTGCAGCTTGCACTATATGAACACCAGCTCTAAAGCTGCCTTTGAAAACTTAACGTGGGCTCGGAGTTGCGTGGGCGAGGAGGCGCTGCAGCCCTCTGCCGTATAGGAAAGAGAAGGTCATGAATGTGGGATGAGGCCTGCAGGGCAAAGTCAACCAGCAGCACTTAAAACCGAGAGAGAACAATCAGGCCGTGGCTACTGCTCGTTTTCAGAATCTTTACATTTAAATAAAACCTGTGGCTCAAAATGAAATAACATTTAAATTCCTGAAATAGTCTTCTGACAGTAATCTGTCCATTAACAGAGAGAGGGCCTAATATTTTGCAACTAGGGTTTGCCCTCTTATGTTATGATTAGATCCTTTTTTTTTTGCTTCAACTAATTTTTGCTTACACAAATTGAAGAAAAAATACTGGAATCATGGTGTGATCCACATTAACATCAAAATATATTCAGTTCTTCTCAAACATGTTGTTGTAGAGATAATTTGGCCGTAATACTGAGACTAAAACCTGACACTTAAAGCTTAGAGCGCCCTCTAATGTTTGCCTTATGTATTGGTAATTTATGCTCCAAGTGTTCATCACCGAAGCCGAAATAGCTCAGTTGGGAGAGCGTTAGACTGAAGATCTAAAGGTCCCTGGTTCGATCCCGGGTTTCGGCAGTGTTGTTTTAATTTTTTAACTAGAATGATGTTGGATATTTCTACCACAGCTAGATAATCAAACACAAGTCTTTAATTCTTAAAGTCCAACTATAAAACAGGTTAAATAAATAAAAACAACTAACTATAAATACCTAACTCAGCGAAATCATTGACTGGTCCCAGTTATTGGTATATTGATATCAGCAAAGCTGCAGTCTGAATATATTTTGAAAATTGTTCTTTATTCATTGAATGGATGTAAAGATAGCATTTCAGGGGCCAATCAGATTTCAGCTGGGGCCAGTGCCCGGTAATTTCTTTAGGACCTAAAATCCTGTAACCCCCTCCGAACCGCCCTCGCTCTGCGGCCATCACTCCACCCACTTCACTGGAAAACAGTAGAGTCCTTTTTGTGTGAATTCCTGCCAACAATTATACCAACAAACAAACAAAGGTGAAACATAATCTCCCTGGTGTAGGTTACAAAAAAAAACATCAGACTGGTGTCATGTCACTGCCATAGGCATTATGTAAAAGACATTGAGGTTTATGACTGAGAAATTACAGGTGATTTTTGCTGATTTGCAAAAATAAAACGTTTACACTCATGGTTCTCCCTGTAGCTCGACAATCTTCACAATGAATAATTGCTCAAATTATTCAAATGGGGCATTGAATAATACAACACACCCACAACAAAAGAAAATGTGCAGGCATCTTCTTCCACACTGTGAAAAGCAATTTGTTCAAAGACAAGAGCAATACAGATTGGAATCAACACAACTTTAATAGAAAGACTAAAGAGAATCAAGCCGTGAGGACACATGCAGATTTGATCTTACTGCTTGGCCGCTCTCTAACCAGCATCCTTTCACCAACATTATGAGCTGATCATAGGACACCTTGGAACAGTCCATGTGAGGTTTTTGCAGAAAGCGATTTCTGCAGGGAGAGATGCAGTAAGCGAAAATTCTCTAAGGCTGGAGCTAGGAGAAAAACTCCTGCTTTATCTCTGGTCAAATCTGACCTAGTGTTCAGAACTGGAGGTCGATTGGATACAGCTCCATGGGTCGGCTGGTGGTGAGTAACCTCAAATCTGAAGATCTTGACATGGTGCCAAGATGTGTCTGTTGACAGTCACGTCTCAGTGTCTGAGAGAAAATCCAACACAAGGAGCCTTTGTGGGTTTGATTGTTGGTCATGTATCAGAACCATGAACCAATGCTCATTGGGTTTTTGCTGCAAAAGGAACAGATCCTCTGGGCTTTGTTTGCGTTCTTTGGATTGTTAATGCTCCTCCATTGATTTTTATAACAGCAAAGTACTTTTAATGCTGAATGGCAAAGAAAGAACATGTAGTGCTGTAGAGAGGCAGGAAACCCCACTGTGAGGCAAACATTACAATGATGTATTGACTGAAGGGATACTGAGCAGACCGGGTGCTGATGTGAACATGCAGTCCTCTTCCAAACAACCCCACATTGCTGGCATGCATGTACACTGTAGAAAATGCTGAAGTGTTGGAATCATACCAACGCAGATTTTTTAACGGTGAATAATAAAAAAAAAACTTCAGAACTTGATTTGGATCTCCTCCTGTGCTCTCGGTTAAACATCTATTACAAATTCTGTGCCTGTAATGGCTTCAGCACCGTGGCTGACCTCCTCCGTTGTGGTCTCCCTGCTCATCCGCTGTCTGGCAAAAATGTGTGTGAACGATCTATTTAAGGCCATAAATTATTAAGTTCATCTTCATTTTCAGCTCCAAATAAGTTTGGTTACTATTTGTACACATTTAAAACTGTTTAAAACATCTGCATCTAATCCTGTGACATAATCAACCTGTAGCTGTGCGTTATCACTGTGTCCCTATATCTAGTATCTCAGCAATTTGACAAATTCGTCTTTATAAACCCTAAATCATAACCTCTGTATTCTCTATCTTTTAATTTTTGCATCTGTATGATAACCTTTATTTACTGTCTCTCTGTAAGTGCATGGTTATTATTTTTCGAATCAGATTTATAAGACGTTTCTCTATATAGTGTACACAGCAGTTTAGTGCACTTCAGAGTGGCACAGGAGAAGTGAATCTCCCCATTCACAAGAGTTCATTTATCTCATTCTCAACGTGTTTTTTTTTTTTTTTGGGGGGGGGGGGGGTTGAGTATTATTTTCTTTAGAATCCTTAATTATCAGTGAAGACTCCATCAGTTTAATCCTGGAACTGAGCTGGTTCGTGAGACTTAATGGTGAGCTATAATTATCATTATGATGATAAAATGACAGTTTATTTAAATGCAAAGCCACCTGTTACTTCTTGAGAACCTTTTCCAGCATAAACACTGACCGTGGACCAGTGGACCTCATGGGGACCAGAGCACAAAATAAATAAAGGTCAGATGATAGTTCTGGTTAGGTGGAGGTTGCGGTTATGCAGTGATAGTGCTATCACTTTACTACACCACATTGTAACTTGAGTGTATTCACAACGAAGCTATTTGCTCCTAAGACACTTTTAGATTAATACGGCAAAAGGGCCCAAGTATCTGATGCTATCAGTGAGGGGTTCATTAAGAACATTTAAGAAATGTATGGAAAAACACATGCCTGCACCACATCTGATGTTAGAAGGCCCTCTAGTGGGAAGATTAAGAAATGCGGGGTCGGACCTATTGATATATGCCGAAATAGCTCAGTTGGGAGAGCGTTAGACTGAAGATCTAAAGGTCCCTGGTTCGATCCCGGGTTTCGGCAGTGACAATGTTTTTATATGCATTCTTCTTAGAAGTCATAATTAATTAATACCCTGATTCTACTAAATGTTGTGTCTTCTATGACAGCGGGGCTAAAGTTAATATAACCAGTAATCAGTGAAGTGTTCTCATGGCTTTCGACATTAGGATGTTAACACGAGATCTTCATCTTCATTCAGTGCAGGGCAATGCATTCAGAAATTCACCATCTGTGATCCATTTGACATGCTTCATGCCTTAAATGACTAAAGGTAACTCCTGCCTTCTTGGTATTAATAGTATAAGTACACCATTGTATTACTTATTCATAAAATCATATTTTCCGGTTTGAAAACGCTTGTCAAATGATAAATGAACGAACAACTAGTTTGAACTTAATCTTAAATCAACTTTACCCAAAAGATTTGTGTGTATTTATTTATTTATTATTTAATTAATTATTTCCAGGAGGAAACATTTTGAACGATAATAACATTAGCAGTAGTACACTTAAATGCCACTAGATGGAGTGATAGCGTTTTAGCCATCTCAAGTAAACAGTGAACAGCCCGAGGAGACTGTAAACGATGTGAATAGTTTTAAAAGCAAACTCAAAATCTACCTTTGTATTCGGGCTATTGATTATACATCTTAGTTGTTTTAGACATATATCATTTTTTCTAACATATTTATTCATCAAATTATTTACTTACCTTTTTTGTATTTATCTTTATCATTTTATCTTTACTTGCCCTAGATGTTTTCTCATTTCAGAATTATGAGCTTTCTGACAGTTTTGAATGTGCGTGGATAGGGATAGATTGAGGGGGGGGGGGTCTGTTATTTGTATTGCTTTAATTCTGTAAATAAATTTGTGTTGAATTATTTATGTGAAAAGTGCTTTGCAATAAATTTAGAATGATTGAAGATTATTGTTGTAAAAGAATGACTCAATTCCAGGCATATTTCACAACAGTAGTTAATACAAAGTATTAAAAAGCCACCCACTGCACGGCTGTAGTTGAATATGAAAAATTTGCCTAATCTAAAATGAGTTAAGAACTGTTGAAGAACTGCAGCAACTGAGAGAAAAACAAAACTAAAAGTAGCTACCGACTTTGAAGTGTATTGAGGAGGTGGCGTAGAGAAGAACTAATGTGAAGAGTTGGGTCCATTGAGTTTCAGTCAGGTCCAGTTGAAAAGGTTTGGCACAAATTCAGTTATTATGTAACCGACGTGTTACATACTGTATTTAGGTCACAGCAGACCTCGGATCATGCATGGGGAGCCTCAGCAGGACTGCAGCTGGTTTACAGGACCTCCTATGATACGTTTGGAGATTCTGGGCTCAGATGTCCTAACCTGTCTGGCGGCCAGCCCAGGCCTGAGGAGGCAAGACAGCTTCGGTACAAAGAGGCCACAGGGCACCAAACAGGGATTTGCGTCATTCGCATTGAAACCTGAATGAATGGCCAGCCGGATCTCTGTGGTGATGTGCTAATCAGTAGAGCAATGATAATGAACAGACAGAAACTGGTTCAGAGAACTAATGATGCAGGGGATTGAATGGAGGGGATGGAAAAGGTGCAATATGTTCTCGTGCTGCAGGGAAACTGTGAGTGTGTGCGTATATGTTTGTTTACAGTGTCCGCAGACTCATGCTCCCAAAGATAAGCCAACAATAAGAAAAAGAAAAAAAAACACAGTCACCTTTTTAGGAGCAAAATTATTATTACAGTGGCCAAAGAAACAGGCAAGAGCCGGAAAAAACAGGATCTAGATAAACGCTAGAACTGCATCTACCAACGATAATAGTAATCACAGTTTGATTTTCCATGCTGCAGGAGTCTCACATACATCAATAGCGTCTTTCCTTTGTTGCTTTTGTTATTGGAAAAGAGCCAAAATAATGTTGCTGCAGCTGCAATTCTGTTAATCACACTGAGGGGACTTAAAGGTGTTATTTAAGAGTTGTAAAAATTTGTATTGGTGAATGTGTTGGACGTCATGTTCATTTGAGAAAATGTTTGAATGTGCCTGGTCTTCCAAAAGATGCTTGGCAACTTTAAGATTAGTTATTTATGAATAATTGTTATGCCTCTGTGCTGTTTTTGGATTGTCCTTCCATTTGTGTGTCCCATTTATGTAAAGAATATCTCTAAAAGGCTGCAAGGGAATATCTTCAAATTTGATAAAAAATGTCAAGTTGGGCTGTTTACAGTTTGGTAGTCGAAGGTCATATGTTAATGTCACGGTGACATCACAAAACCCTTTATTTTGCCTTTTGAATGCATTCCGAAGAGATTCTTTTAAAATTTGCCACAAATTTAGACACAGACTAAATGACATAATTTGAGTGGTCAAAGTGGTTAAAAATGGTTTTAGCCTATTGATCATATTATCTCATTTCTACTCAGTTGTCACAATGGAATCAAGCCTTAACTGATACGATTTCAGTGGTCAAAAGTCAGGGTGAGCTCATTTTGTATGTACACTGAAACTGCAAAGGTTTGATGGAGCCATAGAACCACAGGGTGGGAAATCTAATCTTCTTTTAATTCTCTAATGTAGCATTGCATGTTTTCAAACTATGTGACTTTGATTAAAAACGTGTTTACAGCTCTATGGGTGTGCTAAGATCTATTGGTATGTAGTATCCAGTGCTGTCCATTATGTATGATGGCTCTGTCACGCTCCCTTTTCACTGTGGTTTGCACTCTGTGTTTTCACCGCCGCACTTTGGTTTCCTGGTGGCTTTTGTTGTTGCTGCTCTTTGAGAGTTACACAGAATTCCTGAAGGGGCCAGTCAGGCACTAAAACGATTCACTTTGCAAGAACACCTGCAGGTGGAGATCAGTCCAGACAATCGAGTGGATGAATGAGAGCGGGAGCTCTAATTAATCAAAACTCTGCTCACATTACATTTCCAAGAAGCTTCCATAGAACTCTGAGAAAAGTTGGGATTCACTTGATTTCCTTTGTAACTGAAGCAGCGGCTTTAACCGTTCTGTCCTGTTGCATTTACAGGTTTCCTTCCAAGTGGTAGAACGGTTAATGAAACACTGCCAGGCCATATGGAGCCTTGCCTCAACCTGAATATTCATTATAGAGTAGAAAGACAATTTTGTGAGGTAATTTTTTGGAGTGGTACAGACTGATGGTAAGATCAGTACTGCTTTAGTCAGCTGTGTGACAGACCCAACTTCCCACAAAACTGCACTAACTCCCTTCAAACAGCTGCAGATTGGGAGGGATTCAAACAGTAAAGTTGTGGATCATGAAACCAAAACAATGACCTGAAAGACACTGAGACGTCTCTGTAGAGGTAGGTGGAATTCCAAACTGAGGTGGCTTATGGAAGTGACAGTGACATAAAATAACTGGAGCTACTGTTAACATTTAATGTAGGTTAGAGGAGGTTATGTTTTCTTTGCGGTTTGTCTGTCTGTTTGTTGGATTAGGCAAAACCTACTGAAGCGAGGGGCTGATCGAGGAATGTTTTTGTCATTTTCTTTACAAATGTATTGATTTCTTTGTGATACAGGTTTTTTTTTTGACACATCCACAGTTTCTCCAGGGCTTAGGCCTCACTTTCTCTCACTTAAATGACTTACTTGATGGAGCCGTCATCAATGTTATTTTACCTTATAGCCTTTTCTGCTTTGACGTGTCAAAATGTCTGCTATAGGAACACCTCTCTGCATCTTTTCAAGCATTGTTGTACTGTCCACACAAACGTCTTGCTTTACACAAGTGGATGCCTCTGCCATTGTCACCAGGTTGTCAAATATGTTAATGAATGGGTTCAGTTGTTGACCCTAGAATACAAGGTTACATGCCTCACGTAGCGTGCAAATGAATGTGGCTCTATGTGTTTCTGTGGTCACAGGGAACAATAGTAATTAATAGTTATTAACTGTTGCATAATTCCATGAAGTGCGTCCCTTAACAAGAGGGATCTGGCCGACTGGCTGATTTTCTGAGATGGTCTTGTTGAGGAGCTCTTGTGACATAACCCCACTATGATGCATGTGCAAGTGGGACAAGTAAAGGTTGTCTGAGGGAACACAGTACCAACTCTCTTTTGTCCTTTGAGAAAAAAAAGGAAGCATTGTCTTCTCAGACTGACTGAGTAGAAAGTAGTGAACCCACTCATGGTTTCTTGAATAAGCTCCAAGGACATTGGGTAGGGAGGCCTGTGTCTCTGTGAATTGTTCTGAGTAGATGGTCGTTCAGATTGGTGTTGTTCTTTCTCCGCCCTTCAGTGACCTTTATAAATGCCTGGGCGATAATCTACGGCATTAGAACCAGGATGCGATTGAAAGACATTTGTCTGATCTCTTCACAGAAACATAATGCTTGATTTTGAGGGTTGTTGCTGTAATAAAAGCGAGAAAATCCGTTCAAATATTGTCAAATTATTTGTTCATGCTGTGGTATAATAATCCTGCCAGTAAAAGCACCTCTCATGGGACTTAATCAAAAGGCATGAACAAGGAAATGATTGTTAGAATAACAGTAAACCGTAAGATAGATAGATAGATGGATGTACTTTCTTGATCCCAAAATAAAATCTTTTTTTTTCTAGACTTTGTAAACCTTCACATCCTGTTCTCTGTGTCTATCTATCAGTGCAGATCTAGAGGGTCACATACAGGGTCTGTGCGGTTGGCTGACCGCCTATTTTGCATGCCCCAAGCCCGATGAAGATCTCTTATATCATCCACCACAGATTGACAGTACCAAATGCTCCAGTCCAGTATACGTGCTCCATATGTGAACCTGCGGAGACGGACAGCCCACATGCGTCACATCACCAGTTCTTGAGCTTCCACATTTTATGTAGTTTCCCCCTTAAGTCACGGATGTCACAGGGGCCAATGCCTGAGGTTATGGTAGTTGCCTAATGCACCATGTGATCCCACACTGCTTATCTCCTCAACCTCTGTGCTGTCTATGTGATTTATTGTCAGTGCATATTTGAGTGTGTGTGTTTTTTCCCACTTGAGTGGTGCATTTGTGTTTTTCCCACCATCTGTCAAGGCCTTAATGAATGATACAAAGTTAAAATAGAAGCAAAGTAATATTTCTAGGAAAGAAAGTAAGATGACAAGTAATGACTGGAGGGTTGGATCTCCCCCCCCACACAGACTCACACACACTCACACCCACACACACTGGAAAACCTGCTGGCAGGATTGAGTGGCCATCTGAAGCATGCGTCTATTGATAACTGTCTAGAGCCTGGCTTCTTGTTTACCCACGCTCTATCTCTGCAGAAGAGCGTTCATGGCCTGTGATGTAACAGTGCTTCTCAGCCATAGTAGAAGATGTGACAACATCATTGCACTAAAAGAAAAAGCAGTTCTTTCAATTCCTCCTAAAAGATGTGACCACAGGAGTTTTTAAGCAATGATTATTTATATGTCTGTATGCTGCAGTGGGTGAAGTACAGAAATACTTACAAGTGGCAACAACACATTGAAGAGAGAGAGCACAAGAACAACACACTGGTCGAGGAGTGTATCAAGAACAGGTGCTAAATAATTAAAATGTCAATTATAACCATAATTACTGTAGCATGCTGCTTTGCGAACTTAACAAGGTTTTAAGAAATGGGATTGGCGCAAACGTGATTTAACTCAAATAGCTGCTTACGTGCAAAACTCGTTGAAAGAAGGTGTGTAGGTATGTGGGGAATTCCCAGCAAGGTATCAATAGAGACGTCCGCATTCACATCTGTACATAATCATTGTTAAACAGAAGTAGATTTTTAAATACTGAAAAGGATTCAGGTGGACCTGGCTGGTTTATCATACTATCAGGGAGTTTTAAGTTCAGATATGCAGCATGTTGAGCTGCATGTAGTAAGTCCCAGTGGAGGAAAGTGTTCAAACTCCCCTCATGTAGAATCGCAAACTCTAACACCGACTTGTTATTTCATCGTTCATTTGTATCTACGTATTTAGATCTACGGGTAAGGAGAAGGCCTACTGATGATGAGTAGAACCAGATGAAATAAAATCAAGTAATACATTCAAACTACTCACTTTGAGAAGTGGTACTAAAATGCAATAGCTTCTATAAATGTATTTAATCAAGTTCCACCCGATCAAGTCTCTGTTACCATCCAGCCAAAGCTGGCAAATGTCCAGTGACCCCAGAGCCACAGGGCCCTCAATAGCTGCATGGTTACTACATTTAACCTCCTGCTAATCCTACTACTACTTTAATTCTGGTCTAAACAATGCATTTCTGTACATATTTTTTAATATTTGAAAGTATGATGTGCCCTGCACCAACTACATGCATGTGGCCCCAGTCTTTATGTAAAATGGTGTCTGAGGAAAAGAAGCAGGAGTGGAAGAGCAGGTTCTTAAAAAAACTAATTATATGTCTACATGCATTTGCTAGCAGTTTTTGAAAAGTAATCTGTAATTTCTATTATTGTTACATAGCTAAACTGTAAGATAGCAGTCAAATGTATGGTGGCTAAAATGTTTTTTTATTTATATAGCGCTTTTCTAGTCTTGATGACCACTCAAAGCGCTTTACAGTACAGTTTTTACATTCACCCATTCATATGGTGCATCTATTTGCAGCACTTAGTTACTCTGTGGGGCGCCATTCAGGGGTTCAGCATCTTGCCCAAGGACACTTCCGCATGCAGATGGGTCAGACTGGGGATCGAACTGCCGACCTTCAGGTTGGGGACGACCACTCTACCCCTCAGCCACAGCCCTGACAGTTAGGGTTCCCGGTGGTTTACTCAGCCAGCTGGTGTTTACATGGCTGTGAATCACGTCAGCCTCAACAGGGAGCTGTTCAAAGAACAGTTTACTGCTATCTGAGCCAGGCCTTGTTACGAGCTGTGTGGAAGAACCAGGGAACGTGTTTACTGAAGAAGCAGCCCGAAGGCAGCGGTGGATGGTCAACATTACCAGAGCAAACCCTGTGGCCATTGAGGAGAGACTGTGGTTACAGTTGGTGCTAACATTAAAGTGTTAGCTACTTGTTGTATATCTTTTAATGCATTTTTCAAATGTACCAACGTGTACCAACGCTTCTACTTTGTATTGCCTCCTGCTAACCTTTACTACTTTAACTTTATCATATAACCTGGATTCTCTAGAATTCATGTAACATACATCTTATCAAATGTTTTGCAGAAAAATTCTAAATAAGGAAATGCCCTCGAAATATCTCTGAACAATAATGTTAATCATTAAACACAATAAGTTCAAACAAAATATTAATTGCATCTTTCATTAAAAAATGAAGGCTCTTATAGAGCTGACAGGCGATTGCATGCAACAATGTCTGTTTCATATTGAAATCATCATCCAGCCACCGAGCTGTCAAACTCATCATATTTACTGGACTGACGTCTGAGGTCCACATGTCAGTGAGGTTAAGCTCAAATCGTGGCAGCAGTAGGTCATAAAGGAACTTTATTGGTGTCAACAAGAAACTGCCCCTGAGTGGAGGCAGCTACCTTCGATGCCACACTGTTTAAAGGCCGCTGCGTCTGATGCCACACTGTTTTGAGGCAGTTGTCACTCCCACCACACTGTTTGAGTAACTAAAGCTTTTGGTGATTTATTCAATGAGATATGCCTTTTTTATGAAAGTTTATGGATAGTTTGTTAGCTCTCGGTGGTTGGACAGAAAATTAATAAACAAAAGCTCCACATCTATCCTATTCATATGCCGGACCCTATCGATAAGTAAGAACTCAAAGACTGTATTCTCAGTATCAGTTACAGTGTGCCTGAGTAAACTGTGATGTACCAAAGGAAACAATTTTAAACTTGCCTTAAATTCCACATAAAATGAGGAATGACTTAATGACAGCAATTAGTAATTGAATAAATGTATTCAATGCTTTTGTGTAAAAAAAACAAAACAAAGACAGACTCCCACAATTTTACTTTCCCATTGCATATAAACCTTTTTTTTTTTTGGTTGAAACTAACAATTTGGTAGCACTTAAATGGCACTTACTTATAGCACTTTGTTTTTGCTTTATTTTTGAAGAAATTTTACTTTCTTGATTCTTGTTGTTCTGGGTTTGTACCCTCGGTGTTGATGCACTTAAGGCCGGCGCGTGCTTCTGCGTTTTCAGAGACATGCAAGAAGGGGTTCTCTCAAGAGCCCCTTGTGTGCCCCTTGCGTACCGTGCGTGTTACCGAACTTGTTGTAAATATACGACAAAGCTACGCAAGCCTCACGCAGCCTGCAAGGCTGTGATTGGACCGCTAACAACATCCTTTCCGGAGTCACATTTCCGGTTTCATGCCTCATAATACCGGCAGAAACAACGGAAGATTCAGAAGAACGAATATGGATCAAATAGAAGAGCGTTTGGCAGAAGAGGTCCGAAAGTATGACCACTTGTATAACCCGCCATTAATGGAATACAAGGACACGCAGATGACCTGTAATTCCTGGAAGGACATCTCGACTAACGTTGGTTTGCAGGTCGAAGAGTGAACGAGGCTGTGGAGAAAGATCAGCGACAAATTTGTTCACAAAACCGTCTCTGGGAGACCCTGGTTGACAGTAAACTGGCTGGCCATCAAGAGCGATAAATTGGATTCTGTCATGAATTGCTTTAGCCTGTGGACTGTATCTAGCAAACATCTGCAGTTCTCAAATGCCTGCTGGATAGGCACTGCTGCACTGAAACCCACTGTGTTTATAGAACCCCTTTATTGGCTGTAATTTCCAATAAATAAATAATAATGTAAAGTTTCCCATTATCAAGCCGATAATATATCAAACCGAATCCTTTGTGCATCCATAAATATCTGGTTTGACTTTATCTACAGAGGTTTATTTGGCTTCCTGAACACTTCAAATTAAAATTCACATCAGCTACTGGTAAACACCTCTCAGTCACATGAGTCTGTTAGAGCAGTCATGGATCTGATCCTTATGGATAGGACAAGTCTTTAGCTCATACATTACTCTAGATATGGTGAGGATTCCCCCCTCACGCTGTTGGCTTCTGACTGGCTTGGCTGACCTCAGCCCATGCTGTGATGGTATTCAGTGACGTTGGAAACTGAAGCCAGGTGGTTGCACAAGATGAAACAGTACCGGAGATGTGTTATGGAGAGAAAGTAACACCGTGCCGGCGCCACATTTTAGGCCCAAGTATCAAAGTGCGGCCCAGGCCTTGAGCCAGCTGCACTTCTTTGACCTTACTGAATAATTCAGATACTTTCCTCGATCCAGCAGGGGTGACTGTCAGGCCTCTCGTTCTGCCTAATGACCGGGACTGACCAGTTAGTCACCATTTCTGTCATGGAAAGTGTGACAGGTTTTAATTCGGAGACTTCATATGATAATCTCCTCAACCGGCTTAACTTTTCTGCTGAGTTGCTGTGAGCCCACTTAGATAGGGAGAAGCATGGTTCTCCAACATGGTATGATAGTTTGCTTTCCATTGGGCAGAGAAGAGGGAGCGCGTGGTATTTGTCATTGAGAGGACACGAAGCATGAAGCCGTTCCACTTGATGAGTGGCCGAGGTACTCCATGTGGTCCTGGCACAATCCTGGGCCGTTGCCAGCCACATTCCTCCCTCCTCCTCCCCGCCCCCTACAGCTCACATCCTACCAGACTCTCATTAAGTGCCTTTTTGTTGAGGGATTACAGAGTTTATATTTAACCTCTGTTCTCACTGTCGGTGGACTGTCGAAGCATTCGTCGGTGCTGCCACTACACTTAGAATCCATGGCAGTGTCCATCTGGTGTCTGACTCCCATCAGCGTCTCTACATATTTTCAACCTCTGTGTCCCACAGACTCCTCTCTCTCTCATGGTAATACTCTTGATGTCCCTTTTTCCATTCTGTAAAGCTCTTTTATCTATTTTTACCAGTGGACCTACTTTCTGCCTTTGCACTCCCTTTACACTCTCTGTGTGTTTAAGTCCTGCATGGAGCTGCAGCTCCATGCAGGATTGCCTCACTTATTGCCTCACTGTTCATGTCATTCCCATCGTTCATTTTTTCTGCAATTAGTCTGCCTGTTTGTGCTCAGTGTGTGTGTCTGTCTATTTGCACAACTGCACGTGTGAACACAACGCTCCCTTCGTACAGGGCATGTGCGATTTGGCAGAGTGAATCCTTATTTGTCACTGACTCATCAAGAGTGCAGTTGTTGGGTTTGCCCTCTGGATTAATTCACTTTAGCAACTCGTTCATGGAGAAAACACTGTCCGGGTAGAAGAGGCCAGTTGCATGGAAACAACAGTGTCTATTTTGGGCTTTTAGTTTAGTTTGTGCCTGAGTGTGTGTTTACTCCTGTTGACCTCCGGTTTAGCGAGTTCATGTTTCTGTGTGCTTTGCAGGTAGACTGAAGGGGTTGTCCTTCGAGCATGCCATGCCGAGCCAGGCCAAAGGTGTTGAGCCTCCTGTATGTAAGGACCTCTCTGGACTAGCACTTGTCTGCAGGTCACCCTTGATAAATCAACTGCTCAACAAATGTTTTACCCATAAGCACCCACTAAGAAAAAATCAACACCACCCTGTTCATCTCTCAACTGCACTGCTCAGTATCCAGGTACAGCGCTCAAGCTCAGGAGAGTATCAGACAGAGAAACAGTAGTAGCGTCAGGAGGGTTTGAGAGGTTAATGTTCTCCCACTGACTCTCCTCACTCTCTTATTCTCCTGAGCTGCAGCTCTGGACCTGAATAGTGAGCAGTGCATGCAGGTGATTGTACAGAATTGAAGGAGTTGGGGGGGGGGGGGGGGGGGGGGGGGGGTCTGATTGCTGTGTCGGCTGCCATCTGAGAGGATGAAGCACTTATTACAGAGGATAAATGCAGCTCTTTTAGGGGAAGATGTAGCACCGGATGTTCACTTGACAAAGGGATGGAAATGAGGGCTGAATTAGTGCAGCAAGGGGTGAAGATTGTCAAGGGGTGGGGGTATGGATGAGCTTCTATGATCCTCTGACATGTGCACCCTTCCTCACATGCACAACACTTGAACTGCACTGCAGAGCTGCCAACGCAGCCCACACTGCTCTGTATGAGCATCCAACATTACTACCCACACACGCTAAACCCACCGTGCGTTTCTTCACAGACCTCATTATCTCCCTATTGTTTTCTCAACTTATCTGTAGTGGAGCTTTATGTATTATCCCAATCTTCTACAGATAAAACCTCATTTATAAGCCTTACCACACCTGCTTATATGGTGGGGGAGCCTCTTGGTGCTTCCTCCTACATTTTGATAGCAGTGGGTAGCCTCAGTAATTACATGAGTCATGGTCTGCTTCTTGATCATTAGTTAGGCCATATTAGCTTCAAATAAAGGTGTATGGAATATTATCGTACAAATAGCTCTGACTTATTTGGATAAAGACAATGGAAATATTTTAAGTGTCTCACCGATGTTCGTGCATGGCACAGCTGTACAAGCAGTGTCTTGTTTTCACCCCTGAGTGTGTGTGTGGTGTGTGTGTTTGTGTGTGTGTGTAAGTGACTTGAGGTCAGTGAAAACCAAGCCTCTGTGTTGTTGTTGTAACTGTACTCCGTCTAAGAGCGTTATATTACTGTATTATGTTTGTGCACGTGTGAGGGCTTTTTCCAAGGATTAATATTCATCGGATAGCAGTTGGCCGAGGTCGTGACTGTGTGTCACCACATTTCTCTATCTTTCCTATGGGCTTTGTTCATTCGCCATTCAATCCCATTCTTCTCTGGCTCTCCCATTCTTATAATGATGTGGTCAGAAATATACATAGTGTGACATTGTGCTGTCATCTCTGTAATGTCCCATAATTTTTTGGGGTAAGACGTAGCATCGTCCAGGTTTGCTTTTAGCAGGGCACAACAACGTGAGTGTCTGTGAAGAGCTTTAGTGTGGAGAGTTACACCAAAGGCATTCCATTGCGCTTAGGTCAGTGTCTAGCTTTGAATAGTATGTGATAAGGCGTATGATTGCTGTTATTTATGGTGACAGAGGTGCGTGTTTAGATTTGGTTTGAGAGATGTGCCAGCTGACATCCTGTCACCTCACGCGGGGTGAGGGGATGGCTGGAGCTGACACACTTTGGAGGGAAGGACATTTCAAGGATGCACTTGCTATGTTGACCCAAACGCATGCTTGCACACACAGAATCGTGTACTTCTGTCTAGTGAGGACACTTACTGGCAAAATGTATTCCCAAGCCTTTTCCACTTGCCCTTACCATCTCAACCACCTAACCTAAACACTAACCTAAACTTAATTCTAACCCAAACCTGAAAATCAAGTCTTAACCCTAAAACGGCTGATTGAAAGTAGGTCAAAAAGTGAGGCCAAAATGCCCTCACACCGTAAGTTCTAGGGTCAAAATGGTCCCCAGACACACACACACACACACATACACACACATGATTTATATTGTATGAACAAACACAATCTATCCTAACCAAATATTTGTATTGTTTTAGTCCAAACTGAATATATCATTCAAACATTCAGTGTATATTGGAAAAAGTTTGTGGTTTTCTATGGAGACTAATTTGGAGTCAGTTTTAGTAAGGCTAGAGTCCAATGGGAGGTTTTGGTTAGAGCTACTTAAAATAATAAAAAAACTATTCCCACTAATGCAACTCCTAGAAGTGAGCGCCAAAGGCACAATCAGTTAGGTAACACTAAAAGACGTGAAGAACCCATTGGAGCTGGTTAATTCTCTGTTCTTGAAAATCTCAGTGCATGGTTGTTTGGCGCATGCTGTTCAGGACACCACAGAGGAAGCCACTGTCCTGTAATCAGAACTTCAAAGTCCCAACAGTTCCCATATGAAACCACTTTTGAGTTCAGTACATCAGGATAAACATCTTGCCACAGTGAAGCGATCGATGACTGTAACAGGAGGAGGTCAAGGGGAAGTCTTTGTCTCTGATATGGATACACAAATGTGTCCAATAATAGCTGATAAGCATTTTTTTCTGCTGGTGCTGGATCAGACAATGGAACACCTCTGTTCATTGTTATATTATACAATATGCAACAGGCTAAAGTAGTGTGGTGTGTTGAGCAGCTACCAGATGTGTCAAGACTTATCCACCTGACCTTTACAATCGTAATGGTGCGCTCTGCTACGAGATGTCTGTGCATATCTGACGCTCGTTGTCTGAGCGTGCCTGCAGGTGGACGAGATGTCACGAGACGTAGAGAGTTTAAGCTCAGGCATCTGACAAGTCCAGCAAGCGTCTCTGCACAACTGCAACTGAAGTACAACTAACTGATGAAATATATATGATCCCTTAATGAAATACTTCTGATCTGAATGATAGCAGACTACTGTACGAGAGGTCGGGACCGCACACAAATTCTTTTGGTACCTGTAAGAAAACTCAAAATATACTTCTGAAAAACCTGTCATTGTTTTGTTCACGTTTATGTAAACATCCGCTCACTCCAATTCTCACAAGCTGCACAACTGTTTTCTTCTGAGTAGAATTACCGGGTTTGTTTTTGCGCCTGGTCCACATGAGAGGCAGTTGGCCAGACGTTTTCCCTGACCAAGCCATAGTGCTGTTTTGGCAGAGAAGAGACTGTGCTATCTGTGTGGCTTCCAAGAAACTGAACTAAAGAGTAGGGGTGAGCCAACGCACTCTGACCCTCCGCAGCTGCAGAGAGGACACAGCCAAATGGCCAGGGAAATGGTCCAGTCCAAGCCTGTATGAGGAGAATGCTGGAATCACAACAACTAATGGAATATGGGTCTGAAGTCACCGTACAAGACTTATTTTTCCAGATTGAGACACGGCGCACATCAAATGCAGCGATAAAATCATAGTGTACATGAGGCATTCAGTTGCAGTTAGCAGTTCCTCGCCAGACCAGAGCTGCATCGTGTCAATGGACCGAAGCCAGTGTTGTCTCTGTCTAATGATTCTAAGAGGTTGGGACAGTTCAAGCGTGTGAGGCAAAGCCTAAATCCAGGAAGTGTGGGACATCCACAGCCCTGTTTCCGATACAGGGATGTTGAGCTTTACGGTTTTATAAGCACTCCCTTAATTCAGTGATTCACAATCCAGTCAGAAACCGCTGAACCAGCAGACACTAACAACATATCCTTATATAGTCTAACAGAAGCATTGTCATTCCTATAGATCTTTTTTAGCAAGAATGTACACACTGTGAGGGAGAGTGTCTTTTGCTCTTTGCAGAGTTGTGAGTCTGAATGATTGGATAACTAAGTCCTTTCTGTCCCCTTTCCCCTAAGCACTCACAGTATTAATCCCACCCTCCTCTCCACTTTGTGCCTGCTCCACTGACGTCTGTCAGCTGCAAACCCATTTTCCTTATCTAACATCTTCCTCTTTCCTGTCCTCCCAATCAGATTTCAACTTAGCCAGGGCATACCTTCACTCTCTCAGAATCACAATTCAACTTTAACATTTGCGTTAAATATGATGTAAATCATGGTTATGTCTGTACAACCCCCTCTCTCGTCTCCAGGTAAAGCCTATGCACCATTTCACTGTGGATCAATTCTTGAAATAAGCTGTACTATATCAGATGTATTAGGATATTAAACATACAGTGGTATACATTTTTATTGAAAGGCATCTGATCATTATGATTATAGTTCACCATTGTATCTCAATTTGTGTTCTCCTTTTTATTATCATTCACATGTACTTGTTTCCCCGCTATTTTCCATTTCCTCTCCCTTTGTCATCTTTTACCTTCCAGTTCAGGAGGAGACCAGAGATGTCAGAAAGGAAACAGTTCCATGATAGCCTCAAACTGACCCCACATCCATTGCTTGGACATACACACATCCATTGTTACACAGTGGGGCAGTCTTGACCCTGTTTTAAACGTCAAAGTTCGTAGTTTTGCATCTAAAGGCTTTAATGCAAGTGTCTTCTATTGTCATAAGTGCAGACTAAATATAAGGAATGCAGTTGTGTCATTGCAGACATAGACAGGAATGGTCACCAGGACTTGGCTGGTAGCTGCATTGTGGCAGCCACTGAATTGTTTCCCCTCTGCATGATCCCTGTGTTTATTTGTCTCTTGCACGCTGCCTGGAGCAGATCTTGTTATTAATAGCCACTCCACAGTCTGAACTTCCAACAGCATATGATATTTTTAGTAGGGCTTAGGGTATGTGTTGGCCCAAGGGGATTTGGTTTGTGGGTTTATCTGCGGTGATGTGATGTGAGGCGATCAGTATTGAAAATGACCCTGAAGATCACCACACAGGTGAGATTAGCCTTTTTCCACTGCGCCCGCGCCAGGTGCTTGAGCCTTCGAAGGTAGCCTGTTTGTGTGATTGTATTAACAATGTAGTTTTGTTTGTATTTTTTTTCTCTGTTTCTACCTGTCTGCATGTGGGATCTTCATGAGCTCTGTGGGGTCTGAGCACATGAATATGAGTCCCCTTAACGCAAGCATCTCCTTGGTTGCTGCGTTAATTGGTCCAGTTAAATCCAGACTCATGCCACCTCATTCAGATTATCTGTCTCCTCCTAAATCTTTTAAGGCTCTTGCAGGAGATAAGGTCAAGTGTACAAAAACACTCAACAATTCCAAGAACTACGAGAAATAATGAGCATATGTATAATATGTATAGGGGTTGGTTTTAGTTGTGTTTATTGAAGTGAGACCCAATGTTATAGGCCTATCAATACACAACAGTTGTGTGTGTTTGTGTATGTGTGCTCTTTGTTACTTTGCCCTTAACGTATCCCTCTAATACCTCAATATCTTCAATCTGTTTTATTTCTAAACTCACTCACCACTTCCATATTAGTCTCCTCCTCCTCCAATCTACATAGCCCCACAAGGGCAAAAGAAAAGCCTCACCCACCCACCCTTACTCCCCTCACCCTCACCAATCAACTCACCATACAAGTCCTTTCAATACTGATAGGACATTACTGGGACGCCTGCAAGTGCCGTAAAGCCCTCTGGAGCTGCTGCGGCCTTGATTCAATATAACATCGACCCCATTTGATAACCTCAGAGACAAAGCGGCTCTCGCTCTCTGTCCTCTTTGCTGAACTATTAGTGTTGAAAGGTGAACGCTCACAGATTAAGTCTGCTACGTGAGGGTTTTTTGTAAGCAACATTACACAAAGAGAAATGAACAAAAACTGGCTGGAAGGACACATTATGGGCCGGTGAGGTCCAATAATTTCTTTTCATTTTCTTTAACATAGATATATAGATAGGTATTTTTCGAATTGGCCCATTTTATTAAAGGTCCTTTCTTTCACTTCGTTCTTCATCTCTTCTCTCTCTCTGTGTTATTTGCTCTGGATAATTTTTTTCAGTTATGTATTATCGTAACATTTCAGAATTTACACTTCATATTCGATTTGATTATCGTACTCATGGTTGGTAAAGCTTGTGTCAGCTGTTTTGTGACATGCTGGCTGATGAGGTTTCATCTGAAGTGAAATAAAGATTTCTGAGTACAGGGAGTTATAGTGACAGAAAAGAGCTTTATCAGGTGAGATCAAGTGGGGCATAAGACCTCTGCCAAGGAGGTTAAAGCTGTTTTCACACATGACATGCGGAGAAAGTCCAGATAATTGAGTCTGGAGTTTTCCTGCAGTTTGATTTTCACACATGGTTACTGAGTGGGAGGTTGTCTGCACAGATGCGTTCACAACAGCAAAAAAAATCCTCTTCATCATTCAGTGAAGGGGTTTTGCAGCATGCACAGGCAGGACATAATTCCAATGTAGAGATCACATGATTTTGTTTACAACATATCAACACTGCTGTCAGCTGTTATCAACACAAATTGTCTTGACATCATTATCAGTGCTTTCTACGTGTATCAAAGAGCGATATGGACTGCCCCACCTCTTTACCTTTAGATGTGTTTGTGTGTTTGTATATCCCCAAAAAAACATGTGTGGTTACATGTTGCTATTTCCTACCTGTTTGACATGGCCTATTTTACTCTTGTTCTCCAAGAGGATTAGAGAGATTAGTGCTGGGCTTTCTGACTTTGTTACGTGTACAGCCAGCAACTGTACAACTTTATGTTAAGTTAAGTACACATGCAATTACATGTACTTGTACACAAATGCAGTTATATACAGGGATGAATTATCTGTGTGTTTTAGTTATAATACAAGTTGCACTCATCTTAGTTATAGTTTCCTGCGCGTAGTTTAAAGCTGGACTCACATGAATGGAAGGAGCAGTTAGAAAGCGGTTTAATCAGATGTTATTTTGCCTGCTACAATAATCTGTGTCAAAAAGGGCTGGAAGGGTGTAAGATGAGTATTACCAGCAGCTTCGGCTACTGAGTTTACCCGCAGTTTGCCTTTTAAACATGCAGAGACGCATTCACAACATCATCAAATCCACATTATTCAGCCAGAGGAGTAGCCGGGTATAGCAGGTAGAGCCAGGAAGTAACGTATTAACTCTGCTGTGGAGATCACAAGAGTCTTTTACAACATAGACACCGGTATTGTTTCTTACTACCAGAAACTCTCTTGACATCTTTGTCTTACCCTTTATATTTGATAGCTTCTCCTTCTTCTTCATTATGTCTAGTGGTGGATGGCCTTAATACATTTTTTGGTCCAATCCTGTCTCTCTCAGATTATGGAGCATACTCCATATTCCAATGGTAAATACTATTTCCAAGTTCAGTTCTTCCACTCCATTAATTGCAATTTTCTGCTGTAGCTTTTTTTATACATATTTATTACAGTGAGCATTACATCTGCTCCACTGACTCCTCTATTTGACAGTAATCATATAATCTTGTTTGGTGTATGTTTATTAAGTTCAGTGTATTATTGAGTCAAGTATGTCCTTGCCTCAGCTAAGTGGTCCTCACTGTCCTCACTTCCTGCTGTACTGCATAAAGGTGTCTCCCTTTGTGAGCTACATCCCAGCTCTGCTGCCATTCTTTCATAATGTTTCCTTTGATTATTGTTTTTGCTGCTTGCTAATTGAAATGTTAATGACTTCTTCATGATGTATGCTTGCCTATAGCCAATAAATCCACCCCTGTGTTGCCCTTTATTACTCTGTGTGCCGGTATCCATATAAAACTAGTGACAATATTAATATTTTGAAGTCTATACAGAGTCTCAAATATCTCAGTAAATAAATCTGGCCTACTGTTAGATGATAATTACTTTAAAGGGATAATTCATCTCACTCATTATCTACTCACCAGCATGCAGATTGTGGGGTGGGTGAAGTGTTTGAGTTCACAATACAATTTTTGGGTTTCAACTGAAAGATATGAAAACAACTTCTAAAGTTCAAGAACAACAGAACAAAAATCAGCAAGTGCCTCTATACTGCTCCTGTGGTGAAATTCAAATGGAATGGAGGAAAACATATGAGTTCTCAGAAGTTCTTGCAAGACAAGATCAGCAAGTTACTGCTGCAGTAACTGCAGTTATCGAGTTCATATTTGACATTTGGAGAGTACCTCTTGTATAACTTCATTCCATGTGAGCTGAGCATTGTACCACACACCCAAAAACCAGAAGACTTACACGTCCTTTTCTAGAGAAACATAAATGTTTTTCAAATGAGAACTTAAAGTCCCATGAATATGAAAATTTTACCACATTACAGTTTTTCTCCATTGCTTTGGCTCATTTCACGAAACAGAAATGACATTCTCAAAACAACACGTGCAAACCTCCAAACCACTGGGCACTTGTTCACAACAGATTGGAATATCTCATTCCTTTAATCAAATTATATATGATTGTTTCTTACTACCAGAAACTCTCTTGACATCTTTGTCTTACCCTTTATATTTGATAGCTTCTCCTTCTTCTTCATTATGTCTAGTGGTGGATGGCCTTAATACATTTTTTGGTCCAATCCTGTCTCTCTCAGATTATGGAGCATACTCCATATTCCAATGGTAAATACTATTTCCAAGTTCAGTTCTTCCACTCCATTAATTGCAATTTTCCGCTGTAGCTTTTTTCATACATATTTATTACAGTGAGCATCACATCTGCTCCACTGACTCCTCTATTTGACAGTAATCATATAATCTTGTTTGGTGTATGTTTATTAAGTTCAGTGTATTATTGAGTCAAGTATGTCCTTGCCTCAGCTAAGTGGTCCTCACTGTCCTCACTTCCTGCTGTACTGCATAAAGGTGTCTCCCTTTGTGAGCTACATCCCAGCTCTGCTGCCATTCTTTCATAATGTTTCCTTTGATTATTGTTTTTGCTGCTTGCTAATTGAAATGTTAATGACTTCTTCATGATGTATGCTTGCCTATAGCCAATAAATCCACCCCTGCGTTGCCCTTTATTACTCTGTGTGCCGGTATCCATATAAAACTAGTGACAATATTAATATTTTGAAGTCTATACAGAGTCTCAAATATCTCAGTAAATAAATCTGGCCTACTGTTAGATGATAATTACTTTAAAGGGATAATTCATCTCACTCATTATCTACTCACCAGCATGCAGATTGTGGGGTGGGTGAAGTGTTTGAGTTCACAATACAATTTTTGGGTTTCAACTGAAGGATATGAAAACAACTTCTAAAGTTCAAGAACAACAGAACAAAAATCAGCAAGTGCCTCTATACTGCTCCTGTGGTGAAATTCAAATGGAATGGAGGAAAACATATGAGTTCTCAGAAGTTCTTGCAAGACAAGATCAGCAAGTTACTGCTGCAGTAACTGCAGTTATCGAGTTCATATTTGACATTTTGAGAGTACCTCTTGTATAACTTCATTCCATGTGAGCTGAGCATTGTACCACACACCCAAAAACCAGAAGACTTACACGTCCTTTTCTAGAGAAACATGAATGTTTTTCAAATGAGAACTTAAAGCCCCATGAATATGACAATTTTACCACATTACAGTTTTTCTCCATTGCTTTGGCTCATTTCACGAAAACAGAAATGACATTCTCAAAACAACACGTGCAAACCTCCAAACCACTGGGCACTTGTTCACAACAGATTGGAATATCTCATTCCTTTAATCAAATTGCAATTGTATTAGCACATCCTTGCAATGACAAGTACAATTTCCAACAGCTTGCACAAATTTCAAATGATTTAGCCCACCTTTGCAAACGGTTAGGTACAATTGCCTTCAGTTAGCCCAATTACCAATTGAATATATATTGTTTGTCAAAACTGACTGTCGCTTCTCAGTCAAGTGGTCGTTCTCTGCAGAACATGTTGGCATAATTTCATTGTGTACATCATCACCTGCACAATAGTTCACTCCACTGTCAAAATCGTGAAGGCACATAATACCATGAAAAACATCATGGTATATACTGTAATAAGTATATCTTTGATCATCGGCTTAATTTTCAGATGCAACTAGAACTTTAGTAATCAAGGTTGAGTTTCACACATCTGATCACCAATCACACAGTAAGTTTACAGTTTTTCTCAATTGCTTTGGCTCATTTCACGAAACAGAAATGACATTCTCAGAGCTCTAAGTGCAATTGGCAAAATAGCCCATATGGTTCAGCACAACTACATGATCACCTTCAAAAGGTCTTATCTCACTATACCAAATTTTAGTTTTGATGTGCTTATTGTTTGACAGTATATTGTGCTGTACACATTTTCTGTTACTGTAACCATGGTGTATGGCAATTACTGTAACAATTCCCATGGCAGTATGAGTTCAATAAACATATTTTATGTGAAACCTTGAATAAATCTTTTTTCTGTTTGATACTCATAATATTCTGGAAAGAAAACATCCACTGTAACCATTCAGTGACCATTCAAGGACTGAGCCAAGATTGAAATGTGCACATGAGGGATATTTCTATGGTCCACTGCCATACTGACAAAACATCTAAACATTTTGACCTGTAGTGTTTAAACAATGCCAAAGGGACTTTTCATTTTGGGGGCACTGACTATTTGTATGAGAAAAGGATTTAGTTTTGACTGATAAGTTGTCTGTTTTGGGAGAGATATGACCTTTTGCAGGTGTTATATGGAGATTTGCCTAACCATCTATGTTATTTTGAGAGATGAGCCACAGCAATCGAGAAGGAAATTTTCATTTTGGGGGCACTGACTATTTATATGAGAAAATGATTTGGTTAGGAAACTTGAGTTAACTGTTTTGGGTGAGATATGACCTTTTGAAGGTGATCTATGTAGTTGTGCTGAACCATATGGGCTATTTTGCCAATTGCACTTAGAGCTCTGAGAATGTCATTTCTGGTTCGTGAAATGAGCCAAAGCAATGGAGAAAAACTGTAATTGCCCCTTGTATTTTTCCCATATTATACTTAATATCCATTCCCCTTACCCACAAGGCTCCATCATCATTATTAATATTAATCATTAATCATAATGGAAAAAAATATTGGACCAATGACCCTACCCTGGGGATTACCACTCCTATTACTTCTTCTGGTGGATGGCCACCACTGCAAGGTGCATTACCAACATCCACTGGATCTGCCTCTTCTTCCTCATTGACGATTCGGTAGAATCAAAAGCTTTTTAAAGGTTTCTCAGATACTGTTGGAATGGGTTGCCCTGTGATGTAGAACCTATGATCTACCTTTGAAGTGATCTTTATCTGTACATTGATGTTGGTTTCGACCCACCAAGCTTCAGCTCTAGCTAAACATTAGAGGCCCTTCTCTGCTCTGTGGATACTATCACAAAGATGGGTCCATTTTGCCACTAACAGAACATTATTTCAGATTTATTAAGAAGGTTTAAACATTAAAGGGTATTGTGTTTATTTCCAGAATTTAGGAAACAAGTGTTTTTTTGGCAGCTTGAGGAAATTCTTAGGCCGTTATTCAATAGTCTTGAACAAAAATAGCCTACATGCATTTTGCACAGCTTTAATGTTGCTGTCATTAATCACAGGCTGCCGAAAACGGTAGACTGTTCAGGCCAAGTCATCATTGTGTTTAGATTTGACTTGTGTGTTTGCATCTACAGGCTTTAATGCAAGTGTTTCTATTGTCATAAGAGCAGACTAAATATGGGGAATGCAGTTGTGTCGTTGCAGACATAGACAGGAATGGTCACAACTAACCCCCCCCCCCCAACACTATGAAGACACAGTGCTGCTCAGGTTGTTAAAACTCTGCTGTCACACAGACAGAAAAACAGCTGAGTTCCGGTTCATGCTTCCTCCTTGTTTTGAAGCCCCTCTGCTCTCCCCCAGGCTCCCCCCTCCCACCAATATATCTATGCTCCCACCACCGTCTTTGTTTGCTTGCTCCTTTCTCTCGAGGTGTTACCATCATAGACCGCGGTTACCACCCAACAACCTGCTTTGCGGGCTCCTGATTGGTGGACTTCCTGTAACGGGGCGGCGCGACGTCAGGCTCTTGAGGGCTTCACTAGTTGCGTGCCAGCTCTCAGCTGGCAGTAGAGCATTGTGTGTGCAGCCGAGGAGTGAGCAGGACCTGCCTCTGTTTGCTCTATCTGCTGCTGCTGCTCTAGTCCTGACCTCGTATGGGTCTCTCCCTTTCCCCCCCCTTTGTTTTCATCCAACAGAACCACAGCACAGGCAGAGCAGATCTCCACAGCAACGGCCTGTGATACATCCGCGGGGGAGCAGCTCCCAACATCTCGCGACCTTAAGCAAGATAACTGGACTCGTTTTCTGCGGACATGCAGAAGACGAGCAAGTATGTGCGTGACCATACTACATAGGGCCCCGAGCGCATTGTGTGTGCGAGCCGGAGGAGGCTCATGCCCGCGGTAGTGCGGTCAGGGCCAGCGGAGGATGAGCCCGGCCGTGGAGGATCAGGCCCAGGAGGAAAAGGAAAAGCAGCCGACCCAGCAGCAGCAGCAGCAGCTCTACATGGAGAAAGGGGTGATGCTCGAGCCCTTCATACACCAGGTGGGGGGGCATTCTTGCGTCCTGAGCTTCGGGAAGCAGACCATCTGCAAGCCCCTCATCCCCCGAGAGCATCAGTTCTACAAGAGCCTGCCTGCAGAAATCAGGGAGTTTACCCCCCAGTACAGAGGTAATGACAAACATTCGTTTCCATTTCTCCTGTTAGCGGTGTTGTGTTTCTCTTCCTTTGTGTACATATGTGCATGTCAGTGGGAAAGGCCGTTGTAGACTTGCTTTGCACTTTTTGTAGGTTGTTTGTAAATTTAGCAAACAGAGCTCCCTACTCCTGCTCGGCTGCTTTTGCCCGGTTCCTTCATGTACCAAACTGTTCCACAGGAGGGTGCTGCAGCTGCGAGTGGACCTTCTACAAACAGACATCCTGCTTGTGGTGTCCTGTTTGTAGAAGCCTGCACTAGCACAGGAGCTCAACAGTTTTCTTTTCTGGTGCACAGTCAGCAGGATGAGAAGAATATCCAGGAATCCAAAATACGACCATGGGATAACATTAAAAGTCATATCTTCTCTTTCCCATGCTGAGCCAATGGATTTTTTTGCGGCACCAGGGCTTTTATTTCCATGTCAGCATTTTTCACCTCTGTATCTGTATTTCCATGTACTTTCTCACTTCTCCTCTCCTTCAGCAGTATTATGTGACACTGTAATGGAGATTGTGTCTGTTTATGATACAAACAAGTGGGGGACATGTGATAATATAAATATTCTATTGGAGTTTCTTTACTTTGATGTGGAGGATTCAGGAACCCTTGTTTTCCTGATTATTAATTTTTACTGTTCACATTAACAGAACTTTTTTCTGTTTGTGTGGCCGATGCTTTGTGATTCCTATTTGATATATACAAATATATATGTATTTGTATGAGGCATATTGATTGGTTACAGCCTTAGTCAGAATTATGACTTTTATAATTTGTCATTCTTGTGCCATTTGTGTTTGGGCTTGTAATTATTCTAACTTACTGTATGCTTCTTAGCATTAAACCTGCTTATGAGAGCAATATCTGTGTCCCTGAGTATTTTACATTTGACCAACTCTTCCTCTTTTTTACATCTTTCATTCTGTCCTTTCCCGTGTTGCTTTGAGCGCTCAGTATCTCGGCCCTACCTCTCTTGTCACTCAATACTTGCACCTGTATTGTTCTTTAACTTTTTCATTCTCTTCACTGATCCATGACACAGATTTCTAACCGTTATCTCTCCATCTCTATCTCAGGTGTGGTGTCGGTGAGCTTCGAGGAGGATGTTGAAGGGAACCTTTGCCTGTTCGCCTACCCCCTCCTGAGCGACCCAGCAGGAGAACTGGAGAACAAGGACTGGTCGACCGACTGCAAGCACAAGAGCCAGCTGATCAAGTGGGGCAATATGGTGAAGTCCTCACTGCTCATGGACAGCGAAAATTACACTAAAGATGACCGCAGCCACCACGCACACAAAGACGAGGACAAGAGGTGAGAACGAAGGGAAAATGCAGATGCAGCACACTCAGGGATTTGTAATAAAGTAGAGGAACTAGTCGCTAACAACAAGCAGGATGAAAGTGAGTCACTTTCTTGCTGATATTCTGAAACTAGCATCTGAAGATCGTGCAATGGTCACTGCCGAACTGTTACACAACCATGATATTGTTAAAGCTATTGACATTTTGTAAAGATGTTGTCTGTAGCTCCACAGCAATTGACTGATGATGCACAGTTACTTACACACATAACCTCAGGCAAAACAGGCTCTGAATGCAGTTAGAGGCTCATCCATAGCCCTGTTAGCCTCAGGGAGGTTCACAGCCTCAGGGTTGCATAACTGCATTCTTAAGGAAGATGAGGTTTGAGGACAGAGGATGATGGTGAAGGAAAGTCTCTATTGCACTGGGCTGCCCTTCAAATTTAATATAACAGTCTGGTTTTGTGTTGTACTGCCCACATACACATTGTAACCAAGTACGCAAACACTGGCAGATTCAGCCCCCCCCCCCCCCCCTTTCTGCTTTGTATGTAAAACTAACAAGGATCTCTCTCTCCCTCTGACGCGCAGTGTTCAGAAGCTGCAGGAGGATGTGGACCTGGCATGGCTGCCGCAGGCCGAGGTTCTCCACTCCAGTCAGGAGCAGTCTCACAGAAACGCTGTCCCGCAGCCCAAACACAACCCCTGGAGTCTCAGGTGTCACCAGCAGCACCTAAAGAGGATGAAGGAGAACGCCAAGCACCGCACCCAGCACAGTATCCTTCACTGATAACTACGCTGCTGTGGTTTCTCTTTTTATTCTTTACTTTCAGATTTTAAGAATCCCAGTTGAAAGAGTGAGGAGTCATTATGCAGTGGCTTTGGTCGAAATACATGGCAACGAAACACCTTAAAACCTGCATACGTACTTAAAATATGTAGGTGGTAATTAGTTGTACCTTAAGCCAGTTTACTGGAGATGTCAAGCTCTTTGTCCTGTAGGATACTTGATCTCTGTGATTTGCATCCACAGATTTGATAATAGCATATATGCAAGTGTAATGGATCAGGGGAAACACTTAAATTGGTATCGATTTTTTTAATCCGAGTTATTTATTTTAAATTGTGTAAGATATTATTGTAGAAGAGTGGCCTTTGGTTTTTTGACTGTTTCCTCCTTGACTCAGCTTCCCAGAATTCATCCTGCTAGAGAACCTGACATGGAAGCACAGAATGCCGTGCGTGTTGGACCTGAAGATGGGCACGCGGCAGCATGGAGACGATGCCTCGGATGAGAAGAAGGAGTTGCAGATTCGCAAGTGCCAGCAGAGCACTTCAGCCTCAATAGGAGTCCGTCTATGTGGCATGCAGGTGGGCTTCAAACCAAGAGTGGTCTCTGGGTTCATGGTACTGCCTTAAACAAAAAGATTTACCGTGTGAAAGTGTTAGTTTATTTAGATGAAATCACCTAAACCACTCTCATATCTGTTGGTCGGATTTAAGCCTCCAGGCAGCATAGCATAGCTCGGCACAAACACCTTAAAAATGTGTTTTTAAATCCAGATGACCATGTGTTCTATAAAGAAGTAGCCAGAAACAATGATCTGAAAATAGTTAAGATGAGTCTGTCAACCATCTTTGAATATGACATATTCAAATCAAACCCATTTTATATATACTATTAATACTCACAGAATTACAGAATTCTAAAGATTAAGGATGAGTGCCAGGAAAACAGCCAAGTTCAGGCAGTACTTTACAATTTAGTTTATAATTTTTTTGTTTTCTAACTTCATCATCTTTCTCCATCTTTTTCAGGTGTACCAGTCCGACACAGGCCAGCTGATTTTCATGAACAAGTACCACGGCCGTAAGCTGCCCCTGCCTGGCTTCAAAGAGGCTCTGTTCCAGTTCTTCCACAGCGGACAGCGTCTGCAACACGAGCTCCTCTCCCCGGTGCTGCACAGGCTCAGGGAGATGCAAGCGGTCCTGGAAGCCTGCGAATCCTACCGCTTCTACTCCAGTTCTCTGCTCATTATCTACGATGGCGCGCCCCACCGTAAACACACACGCCGGCGCTCTAAGGTTCAACACTCTGATGGAGAAGATGATAATGAGGAAAATGAGGAGGGGGAGGCTGAACCCGAATTGGATGAGTTGGAGGAGGAGGAGGAGGAGAGCGAAGTAGCAGGTGCGCTTGGTTTCCCTTACGGCCCCTCGACGTCTAGTGACATCAGCAGCAGGTGCTCAAGCAGCAGCAGTGGGAGCTCGGATGTCAGCCTGGCCCACTCCGACCCCCTCAGCCCCGTCGTGGATGTGAAGATGATAGACTTTGCCCACACCACCTGCAGACATTTCCCGGAGGATAGCGTGGTGCACAAGGGCCAGGACAGCGGCTACATCTTCGGTCTCCAGAACCTGATCACCATCATATCTGAGCTGGAGAACGACAGCACAGATCAGAGCCAGGCATGACACACAAATTCAGAAACAGAGGGACAAGTACACCAAAATGTGGAAGAACCGGACCTTTACTTAAAGTCTCTGTCTGTCTGCTGCCATCTCTGATCCCAGAGCTGCAGGATCCAGACGATTATTGTTATTATGTAAATGTGATGGTTACACAACTGTTCCTGGTCTCTGTCTCCCCTTCTCCTTCCCCTCTCTTCTCTCCTCTCTTCCCAATTGGTTGTCTGCTCATCCTAACTGGTCGAGCCAGATGGCCGCCCACATTGAGTCTGGTTCTGCTAGAGGTTTCTTTCAGTTAGAGAGTTTGAGTTTTTTCTCTCCACTGTTGCCAAAGTACTTGCTCATTGAGCGAACTGTCGGTTTTCCCTATAATTTTTAAGGTCTCAACCTTAATATGTTAAGTGCCTTGAGATAACGGGTAGTTTGATCATGTTATGATTTGGAGCGGATAAATATTTTAATTGAATTGACTACAGAGGTGGAGAGAGATTCCTCCTCTCCTTGTTGTAGCTGTCCTTCGAAGTGACCCCTTTCCCGTCGGCGCTTGTTGACGTTCCTGTCGTGCGTGTTGATCTTTGGGAAATGACACATACCTGTGTGTAAGTTAGAGCAGGCGTCTATATGACTGAGACAATGATTTAACCATTGTACTCGTTCTGTTTTAACCCTGTCACTGTTAGGAGAATAGAGTTGGCAGTTTGAAGTCTGAGACAGAAGAAATGTTTTTGTTATGTCTTATTCCAAAGGTTTCAGCGTTTTGCACACACAAACCTGCACATAAACACATGCTGCTGAATGTGTGTTTGTTTGGAACAAGACAGGGCTATCTGAGAGAGCAGGAGTTGTATGTGTACTAGGACAGTCGATGGGAAGAAAGGTAGTGAGCTCACACTCTTTCTTCTCGTTTGCCTGTTCATTTTGCCATCCTTCCTCCCTGTTCATCTTCACTCAAAGATAATATATTCATATAGTGATCAGAGACAGAGGATATAGTTATTTATCTATTCACCATGTTTCATAAAATAAACTAAATTTAGAAAAAGAATGTGGATGGAGTGTACTACATTCCATATTATTAATGTTATAATAATGATATTGATTGATATTGTTATTTGACATGTTTGATACATCTATCTTGTATATGTCTGTTTTCCACAGGCTGTTGGAGGAGAACATTAAAGCCTTTGCTTTGTGCTAACATCGGTGTCTGTTATATTTGGAGTTGCTCCTGGACAAGCTCGCCGGGTTAAACAGAGACCCCACAGGTTTCCTGTTTACATAAAAATTCAAATGTTGCAGTAATCAAATTTCAGGCAAATATCCAGGAGGTGAGGTTGTCTCATCATTGTCTCCATGTATGGTCTCTTTCTGGGAAGCATTGAGCACAAGTGTATCATGAAAGATGGATTCATGTCTGATACCTCGGAAAGTATGATGGGACTGCAGCTCAGAATGAGCCCGGTCCCGTCACCTGCTGTGCAGCAAAGTAACTGGAGCACAAGCCAAGCCTGTGGTGACACCCTGTAATCCTGTGGAGTGCAGCCAAGACACGGCCCCCCCCAAACACACTGTATCTTTAGATCTTTCTCCCTCAGTCTAGAAGAATTTATTATGTTAAAATAGAGATGGCTGGGAGTGGGGGTGGGGGGTGTTGTGTCAGGGGGTGTGTGAGCCAGTCCTGGTCATCTCTAACCAGTCTGAGGCCGACACAGACTGCCCGAGAGAAGGTGGAGATGTGTGCACTATGAGCAGCAGTAGAACTCATTCTTGGAGAATAGCTATAAAGCAGAAACAGGCTTGTGTCAACAGAGTACACAAGCTGCTAACACTTCAGTGTGTCCCCTCAGCAGAATGTACTGACTGACAGGCACATCTCTCTGACACACAGATGAGCAATCACTCCAATACATGAAAAAGAAAGTTAGTTTTTTTTAAGCCACTCTCTATTAAGATGATACCTACATGTGTATTGAATATTTCTGAAACTTCTGACACATATTGGTCAGAGTACATCACGTCATGACAACCATGTGCTTGTTTCAGTTAATGCTTAAAATAGCGACCTCTTCAATTTGTCAGGCTCGCTGGGATTGGACGTGAATAGCTCGTCCCATGAGGTCCAGCATACCCAGATCCATGCTCCCTATGACTAATAGCTGTGTTTTAATTAAGTTAAAGAGTTCAAAAAAACAAACTGGAAATATTTTGTATGTTTTTGTAAGTGGACAGTGTGTATCATGATGTATCTGAATTATCTTGAGATAGTAAATTACCAAATAATAAGAGTTTTCCTGTGGCTGGTCTTATATTTCGGGTCTGGGTTTATCCAATGCTTTTTACATACTGTGTGTTGTCAGTCTAGGAGCTGCAGTGGCTCATTTAGTTATCCCATGGTGCTTCAGGACAGAACAATGAAAGGTCATTGTCTTTACTGTAAACCAGTGAAGGGACAGACAGTGCAATCTTTAAGAGTCTAGGTCAGGGCAGGGTTAGTGTGAGGGGTTTATGAGCACTGTATTTACTCAACAGTTTGAGACCCCAGTATTTGCCGTGTTGCATAGACTGTCAGAGAACAGATGCAGAGCTACAGTCCGTCCAGAAGAAGGACATGCATGTGATGTTTTTCTGTGCTGTGTGATTATAGAGAGATAGATGAATAGATGGGAGGAGGGATGGATAAGATAAGCTCTTCCAGCTCCACTCTACTGGGAAGGGGGGCTAGTCTACATTGCATAACAGCCTCAGGGTCAGTTCGCTGCTCTCAGCCATCAAAATGATCCAATTCTTTCATCGCACTGTGTGCATATATGTACTGTGTGTATACATATACTGTGTATGTATATTCATCACATGCATACTGTAGTTTCACTAGTAAGCTATACCTTGGTCCATACATACCACTCAGTGACAGGTGTGTGCATGTGAGTCCTGGAAGCCCATTGCTTTGTGAAGGACGCCACTGCAAGTGGAGCAGTTGCATAACGGCGGTTAAAATCACTATGGCAACAGCAGCCTTCGCCGGGAATGAAATGGTGTCAAAGCTTTTCGCGCCACCAGATCCACACACCCGCTCACAGTCTCATTAATGCAATCTGTCACTACTCAGCTCGCTCATCAAAGCTGCTCAAACATCCCATCAACATCCAGTCAGTCCATGTAGTACACTATACATGCTGGTATAAGGACATATACTAGTGCACACACCTGAGACCCGATAAACACATTACCTTACAGTTCAAAAGTCATTACTGACTAGTTTAATGTCATTTACATATTTGTCCCCAAACGCTTATTACTTTTCATCTCATTGTTTCCTCAAAAGCTCGCTCATTATCTGCCGCAGATTGAGGATTACTGAAGACGTGAAGAGTTACACTGCTGAAAGCCAGTCAACCTGTCTCCTCTGTGGAGGACGGACCAGATCAAATGTGTTTCCGTACCTAAGGTCCAGGTTCCTCTCGGCTCAGAGGTCGTGCCTTAGACTGGTTCTCAAATTCAGGCATGATGTGACACACAAACATCAGGAAAAACCCCAGTTGACATTTCTATTTCTATATCTCTGTGTTAGTGAGTTTGTGTGTGTCTGTCTAGTTTTGTGTGTTTCATATCCTACATATCCTTGGGTGTATTTTTTCCTTTTCCCACGCTGTGATTTTTTTTAAAAATAAATCCTGATAGAACATTATTTTGAGCTTAATTCCTCTTGCATAAACTCTCTCTCTCTCTCTGGCATACACACGCACAACACACGGCCTGGGATATCACAAAGAGATTATCTATTTTTCTTTGGGGGTCGTTTGTTCGTGTACACAACAAGTGTGTGTGTGTGTGGTCTGCAGGCTAACTCCCACATGTGATCCCCAGCATCATGTCTCTCTGCGTCCTCTCATTGCCATCTGAGAATTGCTCCATTGTCTGTCACACATTGAAGCGTGCGAAGCATGCAGTGGATTCTGCTGTCACCTCCGGCTGTGAAAGCAGAATGGGAATTGAAACCAGCCAGTGACGTTGTGGCCTGGGAAGGTATGCTAGTGCTATCCAGTTTTCACTATTTATAGGAGGCCAATCAGTGAGCTTTAATTTAAGGTCAACCCAAATGGCTTTAAAAAACTTTTTTGTGTATTATTTCTGAAATTATGGTTTATTTTGCAGGTGTGATCTGCCTATAAATCCAATTTCATTTGGATTCATCAGACCAAAAGTTACCCCACCAAGTTTTTTATTACCTTATATAAGGTAAGAAAATGTCAGTATAGGTGTCAAAATAGACATGAGAAAAATGTTGTACACATCATTAATGTAAAATTCAGGTAGATTGGCACCAACATAAAGACACAAAGCGAATGCTGCGTGAGTCAGGAACATGGCCAAGCCTGTTTCGACAAGTACTGAATTGAGTTTACATGATGATGACAAGCTCCGTGAAGACAGTTACATAAACAGGTCAGTAATGAAGAGATGGAGAGCAGAAAGACAGACTGAACATTTTGTTCAGAAAACTAACTGTAGAAAATGCTTCTGTAAATCTTGAAGGTTATGCTGGAGTGAGTGTGTGGGGGTGTGTGTGTGTGTGTGTGTGTGTGTGTGTGTGTGTGTGTGAGTGTGTGTGTGTGTGTGTGTGTGTGTGTGTGTGTGTGTGTGTGTGTGTGTGTGTGTGTGTGTGTGTGTGTGTGTGTGTGTGTGTGTGGATTAGGCAGCTGAGCTTTAATACGAGAACGGTGTAATGAGAAGACGAAGCTACAGTAGGAACATATATGCTGCTGATAAGTCCGTATTATTCAGTGACAGCTGCGTTTGAACTTGCATTTAAATGATCCCTGTCACATACTTTCAATTAAAATACAGTGAAAGTAGTGAGTAAGGTTATTCTGTCAAAATGCTAAAATAAAGGTATAGAATTAACGTTGCAAATTCAAACATGAACTATAAACATCAATATGTTTAAAAAGGTCTTATAGAATGTAAATTAAACATTTTTATAATAATACTCATGGACTCATGACCCTTCCTGTGATGTGTAAAATATTAGAGCATGATTTAACCAATGATTATTTATCAGACGAGGACATGCACTAACCCATTTCTGATCTTAACCATTTAATTCATAACATCTCCCCACTTACTTAATTGATAGCATATATGTTAATACTATAGCTGCTAAGCAGAGACAACCAAACTGTTTAAAGAACGTCAAATGACCACACGGTGCGGCTGGCAGAGAAATGGACAGCAAAGGCAGGAAAGGAAAAGTCAAATAAGAGCCAAGACGTAATCATTGTTGCATAACGGTGGCAGTGACGCTCTCTGCCGGGGATCGGCCAGGACCTGGCCCGAGGCTCCAGTCGTCCTCAAGCCAGTCCACTCTGTCAAACCCATTTATGCTGACCACTTAATTACTATAATGAAGCCTCCGAAGCACAGATTAGCACTGAACACGCTCTTTATTCAAGCTCATCCACGAGGGTCAAATGAAGGAAGACTTCCTGCCCCCTCAAATCCGTCTCTGGGTGTCACAGTGACTCCCGTTACACTGCCAGGCCTTGGTTGGATTAGCTTTGGGATTTCAGCGGTTTGGACTTTATGCTGTAAAATAGATAAATACTGTGAATACGTAAAACCACTGTGTAAAACTGTTTAGTCACAGGTGGCTGTGTCTACCAAACAGAGTCTCTGCTGTCTGACGTGCTTTCAGTGACTGACAGGCGCCAGACATGGTGTTGTGATGACGAACCCGTTATGAAAGGAAAATCTAATGTAGCCACCAAGCCCTTCAACTGTACTAGGATTCTCTTTACCCTCTGATGTGTCCTTTACCTTCTTATGGACGTGTCCCTGTCCTCAGGAGTGGGTTTACATAAGCCCTTAATGTACATAAATAGTATTTGTGTAACCATGCTCAATGGAAGCTGGGAGTGGGAATTCAGCTCACTCCCAGCTTAGGACAGATGTAACCCACAGAACTCTGATGTGATGGGTTTATGACAGTTTCAGCACTAAGGCTGTCCACTGAGAAATACACTCATCAGGACTCAACAAGGCGGAGAAAGTCTTTATGTACGTGTATGGATATAGCATTAAGATTTATAACCCCCAGGCTGAGTGCTGCTGCTGTGACATAAAACTCTGTGCTGATAAAACTGCCCACAGACCCATGCAACTCACGCACCACTTCACTTTTTACAATTACTCACTTCTAAAAATAAGGAAGAAAATAAAAGGCTGGATTCTTCCGCACCAGAATGCAAATGACCCTACTGACAGTGTGCTGACGTTATCACTGTGTGTGTTCCTGTACAAATATACTGTTCCCACACCGCAGGCCGACTGTATGTCTGCACGACAGTCATACGTGGAGGCAGATGTGTGTGGTTATGTGGAGCTGAAGAGCTGAAGAGCAGGAAGGTGAGCCGTTTGTGTGTCTGCCTGAGTATGTGTGTGTGTTCTTTTTATGTCTTTCTCTGAAAAGACGTGAGAACATAATGGATATAATGATATATGATGTAATTTGTGGCAGCAGCATTATGTGGGGAACAGAGTTTAAGTTATCACATGATGAGGACGTTTTTCCTCGTTGCTTGAATCAAAGAGTGTTTGATTAAAGAGGTTGTGCTGTTGCTTTACATTGAGAATCGAATAACAACTCACTGACATAGTACTGAATAATACTTGCAATCAGCTCATCTCTTTGATTATGCCTGAATTTATAATTTTCAATAAGATCCATGAGTAATCAAGGAAAATATTGTGGAAATAAAACCCTGCGCACCAAGATTTATTGGATCATGCCTCACCCCTACACACATTTTCATAGAAATAGGATGTTTAATTATTCCTGAAAACAAACAAACCCAGACAAAAACATATCCCCCTTGGAAGAGGAGAGAAGGCAACGAGCATCACGTGCATATTATGTAGCATTCAAATATGCTGTTAATAGAGGGCATAAATACAAGTCAAAAATCACGAGCACTTTAAGGTTCATATTGTTTTAATTCAAGTTTTCCTCAACATTTGTAAGATGAATATACTGAAGTTACATGTTCATCATGTCAAGAGTTATAATGCTGCGTGTAACAGAAAAAAGTAGCCATACGTATTTTATGCCATAAATGTGATGAGACATAAAAATCAACAGTGATCAGTAGATCACATTAATATAATAACACTGAAATGCCTTTTTATTTGATTATGAATGTAATATTTGTCTTTTGTCAGTTATGCTATTTTTGATATTAAGCAGCCAATGTAAATGTTCACCTGGTGATGGATCTTAATCATATGCTTGTGCCCTTACGTTGAGATGGTTCATATGGCCTGTTTTTTAGTCAAAAAATATATATAATTATGTATAAATTCAACGGCTTAATGCTGATTACTGGGAATGGATTCGATAATCCAGGATATTTTTTGCCTTGGAGAACTGAACCTTAGGTTTATATCCTCTTACTTTTTAGCCAATGCAAATTCAGTGTTGCCCAGGTGTTTTTCGGCATTGGGTTCCATGTTACAGGCATACACTGAAACGTAGGCGTGTTAAATTGAAGGTTGCAGACAGATATACTGTCCTCCACATAAATACACACGTGCATCTTCACTGCAGTTGGAACACTTATCACACACAGGAGATTTGCATTCATGTGTTATTTGCCTGTGTTTTCTTTTATTAGGGAAATGCCACAGATTATTTGTGTGGCCTGGTGCCCAGGGACGGATAGCACATGTTGTATTAAATCTTAATTATGTCTTTCTCATTATCAGAGCAATTGGATTTCTTGATTTCTAATTCCTGTTTTCATTAAACGATGATGTGGTGAATAAATTCACAATCGTAATTTCTGTTTCAGGATTAAACCCTGCATCAGAAGTTGAACATAAGAGGCCATTGAAAGTGTGGTGGAAAGCAGAGACTGGAGGGGGGCTGTGTGGTATTTGCTTGTCTTCACCTCTGTGTTAGCTCACAGTGCTGCTGTCATTATGTAACCACACAAACAGATATCTCTTTATCTGAGGGCAGATGAGCAGGCTCCTCCTTTACCTCTGTGTGTGTGTGTGTGTGTGTGTGTGTGTGTGTGTGTGTGTGAGTGTGTGTGTCTGTGTTTTCTGCTGAAAAACAAATCAAGTGGTCCACTCATTGTCACTCAGTGGTTTCATTATTAAGAATCAGTGGTTAAGTGTGCCACCAGTCTAAGCACTGTGCAGCCATAGGTGCTCATCACCCCTCAATCCTGAAGACCTATAATGTGAAGGAATGAAATCTCATCATAATACAAACACACCTTGATTCAGCCTCTGGTCAATACTAGTTAATTTCAATTTAATTCCCCTTAACATCCCACCACTGAAGTCACATCATTGACTGACATTGCTTTCAGAGAGACTTAAACAACCCCAACCAAAACCTTGAAACATGGACAATTACTTTTACATTAATCCAAATAATGTGACAAAGTGTAAATATCATGCGTTATACTGGGACCACACACACGCAAGCACACAGAGGCATGGCTAAATACACCGGAGCAACACTGCGCTCTACTGGTGAGTATGGAGACAAGATTGATTCATTGTGACTTCAACTGGTTTAAAACTCCACTTAACATAGTTATAGTTAGGGCCCCGAGAACCTACGGTTGGAGGCCCTATTGTAATTCGAAGGATTTGTATTTCCCGTTTGGGCTTTGTCATCAGATCAACTTCATATGGACATAAGTGTCATCACAACAAGATGGAGATATAAACTACCTCGAATTTCAAGTTTTCATCACACGGTGTGATCGTGGCATGGCGTAAAAGTTTGATTACACGTCTTCAAAATACGATGTTCTGTATCTCAGACATACATACATGCGTGCAATCAACCCCAAACTAGACATGTAAGACAAGAGTCCCGGCCTGATGACATCTACACAGAAATTATGAATTAAAATCACATCGCCCCCTGGTGGCATTATGAAATGTCTTGTTTTTGGAACAGATATGCAGTAGACGTGTATTCAGAATCAACCAACACAGTAGGTTAACAACGAGCGGACCAGGAGGACTGACTGAGAAATTCATGCCTTCAGGATGTCAAATAGAGAGCAGCATTGCTCGGACAGTGAGCAGGGGCCGAGTGTATTTCAGCTCTGACTAGGTTATACTACTAATTTTTTTTTATTGCACTATTACTTGTTTAAAAATACCAAAATGTTCAGATAATACAAATTCAATGTCTGCAAATGGCTACACAATACAGATTGTAATTAAGAAAAGCAAAAAATGTGTCTATGTCAGAAGCTTTAAAGCAAAATTATGAGGAAAGGTAATCAATCATCTGTCATGGGAGGTATATCAATAAAATGTATAATATCAATTTGAAGTGCCTGTTTGGTTTGTTTAAAACCGATGTACTGATTAAGATGTGGGGCTAATAGCCGGTTGATATTATGATTATTGTTATTATTATTATATAATCTATGTGTACACCTCTTTATAGACAGGCAATGGTATGCACAGGTTTCTGAGAGGAAGGAATCTAATCGAGGAGTGTGTCAGAACTCCGGGGTAGTTCCTGCCGGGGCGCCCTCTGGCGGATGGGAGGACTGCGAGTTACAATGATGAATTTCTTAATGTTATTAGTTTGAACATGCATGTTCGCCGGCCGATGGGACGTGAACATCTCACTACGAGATGTGCGTGAAGAACCGGGGCTGTGTGCGGCCTGCAGCCGGCGGAGTGACGCGCGTGTGTGGAGCGGAGAAGTGACGTGTGTTAGCGGCTTGTCTGGTGACGTGTCTCTGCTGCTCTCTCTTTCCCCACAGAGCGGCTGGATGGAGCCACACTGACCCACTCAGCTCTCCAACTGCTCCCAGTAACCACCCAGGCACAGGACTACCGACACCATGGGGAGTAAGTGAGCTTATTTTCTTGTGCACACGTGTCGGCGGTGGTCTGCACTACCTACCGTCTGTTCTCTTTTATTTAAGCTGCAACGGTAACAGACATAGCGCTCACCGGGAAGCTACTTAGCTAACCTTGGGTTAGGTGGCAAGTTGAGCTAGCCCATAACGGAAGTTGGTACTGTATTCAAATTTCGTCTCACTGTGATTTAGCGACGTTTCTGAGGTTTGTGTCACAGTCAGATGTGATTCCAGGCGTTTTAATTTACTTCTTCGAAGAGCTTCCTCTTGTAAAGTCATTGCTCAATCGTTTTGTGATTGAACGATGGTTAGCATCAGGCTAACGGCAGTTAGCTGCTCGAACTCTTCATTTGGGAAAACTTGCAGTAACGACAAACTGAAACTCCGTTCGCCTCGCTTTTCATGAGCATGTCTATTTGGATTTGCAGCATCGAGTTGATTGATCCTGATTCAGGTTCAGTCTTATGTTAAATCATTTAGTGTTAAAGTCAGATTCAGTGATTGACACAGCTGATAGACTCAAAACATGCAGCAGAGCAGCCGCAGGCATGACAACACACTTGAGACTAGTTTATCTCAACCTTGCTCAACTTTATGTTTTCATACTTCGCCATATTCACAGAGAAACGCTGTGCTTGTTGCACCTCTGTCCAGTTGCCATGTTCAGCTGGCAGATGTTTGACTGCTGGCTAGTGATGACGTAGCGTCTAAGCCAACCTTGTTTGAAGGGACCTAACATTTTAAAAAACACCAATGTTAAGGACCTTGCTAGGAGAGGTGGTGACCCTTAAGTGTAATGTAATTGCAGTGTTACTATGGCTTCGTACTAATCTTGTAATCTCTTTCTGAAGTTAAATTTTTGGAGGTCATCAAGCCCTTCTGTGCGGTCCTGCCAGAAATTCAGAAACCAGAAAGAAAGGTATGTGTTGATCTGTCATCGTTTATTAAAGTGGTATAATTTATGCTCTATCCAATCTTGAATTGCATTGATGTTTGTTCTTTTTTCATCCCTTTTAGATTCAGTTTAGAGAAAAAGTACTATGGACCGCTATCACACTATTCATCTTTCTGGTGTGCTGCCAGGTTGGTATCTCTTGATGACAAACTTCAATCACAACCAAACTACTCGTTCTCTTATTGGTGACAGTGGATCATTGCATTGTTTTTATATTTCTCCTTGTTCATTCAGATTCCACTGTTTGGCATCATGTCATCAGACTCGGCAGATCCTTTCTACTGGATGAGAGTAATCCTGGCTTCCAACAGAGGTGCTTGAATTGGATCAAATTGAATGTCACTCTTAAATCATGAAAACTCTTGTATGTCGGGTGCAGCTCCAGTAAGGAGACTCATTGGATTCCAGTGCTGTTATCAGCTTGTTACCTAATCTCATCACCAGGTGTGATTAGTCAAAGGTCAACAGTTGTAGTCCTTCTGCAATTGTTTCTGGTGCTGCCGCTATTCTTATTGTAAGTGAGGCTGATTATGTTTCTAAGTGCAGCCCACATTGTCTTGCAGGTACTCTGATGGAGCTGGGTATCTCACCCATTGTCACATCGGGCCTTATCATGCAACTGCTGGCTGGTGCCAAGATCATCGAAGTTGGTGACACTCCCAAGGACAGAGCCCTCTTTAATGGAGCTCAGAAATGTAGGTTTTTATTCCTCATTACAGCAGCTTTTTTTTTTTGAATTTATCACATTTCTTTGAAGCATTGAAGACACTTTGAAGCCTGCACTCTCACAGCACTCTTCTATTTTAGAACAACAGTTTTGGCAGCAGCTTTGCCTCTTATGATGCCAATGCAAATCATTGTTTCTTTCTTTTTACAGTGTTTGGAATGATCATCACCATTGGACAGGCCATTGTGTACGTTATGACTGGCATGTATGGAGACCCCTCAGAGATGGGTGCTGGGATATGCTTACTCATCATCATCCAGGTTAATACAAAAAATCCTGCTGCTGCTCTTTTACTTACGTTTAGACTTTTAGTGTGTCTTAAAATGTGAAAAGGCTAACTGTGCTGAGCTTATCTGCCAAGATTGGCAACAAATGAATAAAAAAGAAATGAATCCACTGATCTATCAATTAATTAATGCTTTTCACCTGCAAATGTGCATTTAATGTACGAGCAGACAAATTGAGGCTTGATTAACACAATTTAAGGTTTATGCATTTCATAATTTGAATGTAAGTTTTACAACCTAATGATTTATTTCCCAAAAACAAATTTGATAAGATTTTCTCATTTGGATGGCAGGTTTATCAAGCACTGTCTAGAGGTGCTTTAATTAGTTGTACATTACAACTACATGTTAACATATCCCGTCTCAATACAAACATTGTGTCTGTTTCTGTAGCTCTTCGTTGCAGGTTTGATTGTCTTGCTGCTGGATGAGCTTCTCCAGAAGGGCTATGGTCTGGGCTCAGGTATCTCTCTCTTCATTGCCACCAACATCTGTGAGACGATCGTGTGGAAGGCCTTCAGTCCCACCACCGTCAACACTGGCAGAGGTATGAGCACTGGAAACCAACACGTATTGAGAAGGAATTAGATAAAGCTCTTAAAATGTGTCATAATGACTCACCCTGTGTCAAATCTGGTTTATCTAGGCACTGAGTTTGAGGGAGCCATTATTGCTCTCTTCCATCTACTGGCCACTCGCACAGACAAGGTCCGTGCTCTAAGAGAAGGCTTCTACAGACAAAACCTGCCCAACCTCCTGAACCTCATCGCCACTGTCTTCGTGTTTGCAGTGGTCATATACTTCCAGGTGAGCTGCAAACGGCAACTACAAGCAGTATAGCTTCTTATCTGGTTTTATTTCTATCAAAAACTTTGATTGGATTATAGATAAGCATACATTCTAAGTGATACTGAGGTCTTTTGGTGCTTTGTAGCTGCTCTGTGGCTAAACATATGTGGACTGTGTTTCCTCACCAGGGCTTCAGAGTGGACCTGCCCATCAAGTCTGCACGCTACCGTGGCCAATATAACACCTACCCCATCAAACTGTTCTACACCTCCAACATCCCCATCATCCTGCAGTCTGCGCTGGTCTCTAATCTCTACGTAATTTCTCAAATGCTCTCAACGCGTTTCAGCGGCAACTTCCTGGTCAACCTCTTGGGAACCTGGTCTGTAAGTATTTTATAGAGTCTCAGGCCTTGCAACATGTTAAAGGATCGAGAGATTGTATCAAGGAGTCTCTGTGTTATTTGTATAAAAATAGTACAATCAGATTCAGACTCCCCTGTAGGTCATGAATTTGCACCATCTCACTGACAAAGTCTTTTTTTTTCTCAAGGACGCCACGAGTGGAGGACCAGCTCGGGCCTACCCAGTGGCTGGGCTCTGTTACTACCTTTCTCCTCCGGAGTCATTTGGTTCTGTTTTGGACGACCCAGTTCATGCTGTCATCTACATCGTCTTCATGCTCGGCTCCTGCGCTTTCTTCTCCAAGACCTGGATTGACGTCTCAGGATCCTCTGCCAAAGATGTAAGTGTGTGATTGTGTTTTTTTTTGTCGTGTTTTGTGTACAACTGTCCACTGATACCATTGTGTGCATCTCAGGTGGCGAAGCAGCTGAAGGAGCAACAGATGGTGATGAGAGGACACAGAGAGACCTCTATGGTGCATGAGCTTAACAGGTATAAAGCAACCTAAGAAAATGGCTTCTGATGTTTCTTTCTGTTCTCTATCTGCAGAGTAACAATTGATGTCTTTCAAAATGTTTGCTTATAATTCTTATTTGTTATTTGCAGGTACATCCCCACAGCTGCTGCCTTTGGTGGTCTGTGTATAGGTGGTCTGTCTGTCATGGCAGATTTCCTGGGTGCTATCGGTTCGGGTACAGGAATCCTCTTGGCTGTGACCATCATCTACCAGTACTTTGAGATCTTTGTGAAGGAGCAGAGTGAAGTGGGCAGCATGGGCGCACTGCTCTTCTAGAAAATACCAACCTTGTGACACACACCAGACACAAAGCATCCACCCCCTCTCATGATTATTTTTTATAATGCATTGTTTTGGCACAATCAGTCTTTGTTTCCCCACCAGCAGCTTGATAACTGTGTGGGTTACTCCCAGTGGTGAGCATTGTGTTGTGTCTCTTCAATCCTTTATATTCCAAGAACTATCACCCATCTCTCTGCAGGCTGCCTAAATCCCCACTGACTGTCTTATCAGCTGAATAATGCCTGAAAGCACACAGGTGTGAGGTGCTGTCTCTGACTACCTCAGGCATCTACAGCATGTTCAGTCAACACTCAGACAACAACAACATGCTAGTGCTAATTTCAAGCTGAAAGCACCGTGCCTGGACATCTCAGAGGGGAGCTGAAAGAAAGCCATGCCATGTTCATCACATAGCAATCAAGCTTGAGGTTTCAAGGGCCCTAAGTATAAACTAGTATGTACTCATAAGGTTTCTGTTAATCACAGACAAACTCTTGCTGGTTGTCATTTCTCTTAATTTTGATATTTCAAATTTTGGACTGTGTTCATATTCACTCTGGTCTTATGTGGGGCACAGTGTTTGTCCTGTGTCTGGGTCCTCAAAGAGAAGTGTTTTTTCTGTTTCGTCACGCTCTTTTATTCCCAGACTGAGTCGTTGCACAATACTGCCGAGATGGTCGGGATGAGGGTGGGTTTGATAGGGACTGAAAAAGGGGTTTGTTTTGGTTTTTACTTTATGTAACAGACATAATTGAGTTAATAAAAAAAACGGATTTTTTTTCCATATAACGTGGAAATTGTGTTTGTATTTCTATTGTCTCCTTTTTCTTTGTCACAGCATGATCTGAACAGAATACAAGATATTATTTGTTGGCACAATCATCAAGATCATTGCATATAAAAATAGGTTATTGATTGCTTCAAGTGGATTTGACAATGATTACAGTAGAACCACACAACATGCAACCACATGCTTCTGTTTAACTTAGAGAAGAGTACACAATAGATTTTACTATTCAAGCTGTTAACACAGCACTAAAAGAGCATCACATTCATGTTTTGCATTAAATGATGCTTTAATTTGACCATAAAACGAGTGAGTAGAAATGAAAAGTCTTAAGTCCACTTAATTAAGACAGTACTTATTACTATGTTTATCAGCTGATGACATTCCCCAAAAATAAGTTTTGGGAAGTGAATTGATTGGATATGTTAGGGTTAGGGTTTTGTGATGAAACATTCTTGAGGATATTTTTCCTTAATTTGTACTTTAATACCCTTTTTTTTCCAAATTCCCTTTTTCATCACTCAGCTCTTCAAATGCAAATCTGTGGCCTTGTATCTATTAAGCTGTTCACACATATACAGATATCACCACCACTACCTGCTCATGCACACAAATAAAGCTGCAGTGAAACTCCTGCAGAAGATGTCTTCTTAAAGTTGTATTGACAGGAAACTGTGTTTGTGGTAAGGTAAAATGGTGAAGCTCTTGAAGGTTATTTTGATTTAACAGAAGTAGTGAAAAGAAAACGTATGAATTATCTTTATTATGAAATATTGATTATGAAAAATTGCCTATATATGAATACATTTCTTATTTGATTTAATTATTTTCAATGGGTTTAATTGAATTACTTAAAAATACTAAACTTATTTATTTTCTTCCCATACATTTTTTTTATGACGTCATCAGTGTGCGTCCGCATGTGGGCAGGTCAGAGGGGTAACGGGCTCGTTGGACGCCGGGTGGTTTGTCAGATGAAATCGTCGCTGTGTTTGTGTAATTCCTCTCCCACTGGTGACCTTTCAGCGCTGAGGACGAGGCTCGACGGACAGAAGCACCGGCAGACATGTCGTACTGCAGGCAGGAAGGTAATGTCGCCTCCTCTTTCATTCATTTCCAGCTCGTCGCTGAGCAATGTCAACGAGCTAGCCGCCATGCTACCTGGCTAACTCTCCAGAAACAGCGGTAACTCGCGGAAGGTTAGCTAACTGCGCTCGATGCGGGGGGAGCTCAGCCCCCAGCAGCAGCAGGGCTCTAGATTCACATGTATTATTTCTAGTTTCATGGCACCTCTCCGCTATAATCGCTGCAGTAACTCGACACATAGGCGAAGTGACAAACGGGGAAAGCTGCCAAAGGGTTAGCAGTTAGTGTTAGAGACTGAGATGTCAGACGGTAGAGCAGGTTAAGTCATAGCTATTGACAGAGAGAGCGCCCCCTGGGGTCACATGTCGGCCAAACACCACAACAACACCGTGTTCATTCTAGAATTAACGGAAAAGCCTAATCCTACATCATAAGATAATAGCTTATCATCCAGGACCAGGTGTCTTACTCAATCGTTTGTGTTAACCGTCATTTTTCTTATTTAAGGTAAAGATCGCATTATCTTTGTGACCAAGGAAGACCATGAGGCGCCCAGCAATGCTGAGCTGGTGGCAGATGATCCCAACGATCCGTACGAGGAGCAAGGTTTGTCAATAAGTTATTGTAAGAGGAACTGAGACACATTGATCCCTCAGAGAAAAGGTCTGGTGATATTAGCTACTGTTATTGAAGGCAAATGCCATCAATAGTGTAACCAAACTGGTGAAGCTCTTAGTACTAAAGCACGCCACTGTAACACTTCATTACTGTGCGATCACACACTAGTTTATTTTGACTCAATATTTCACACAAACCGCTACCGCTGAAAATAGTCCTCAACAACTGATTTAGACTTTAACATGATTAACTCATATATTTTTAATCCGATACCTCATTGTCCACAACCTGAGAGCCACTGACCGTGTCAGGAAGTCCATATCGATTTCTTGAGCACAGCCCTGGTGATCGCTGTCATTACCTTCGTTTCAAAATTAACACTTAACATCTCGATCAAGTAATTCTTATTCTATTTCAAGTTGAGGAAAAATGTATACTTTATAAATATTACACTTTAAACCTATTTTATTGTCTTACAGCTATTTCGGTCCAATTGCAATTCAGTAATTACACCTGCAGTTGAAGCTTGGCTTATCCTAGTTTTACCTATAACTCACAAATTGCAGACCCCCCTTCCCCCGGGTACATTCAAGTCCCCCTCCCCCAAAAAAATTATAAAATAATACAAAAGATATGAACTGTGGCTGTTTAACACCCCCACAAAATATACACTACCACCTTTTTGTTTTGCTCTTACACTCATCCTGCCGACTTGTCATTGTGTGGTTTCCTGTCTCTTCAGGCCTGATCCTGCCCAGTGGAGACATCAACTGGAACTGCCCGTGCCTGGGCGGCATGGCCAGCGGACCATGCGGGTCTCAGTTCAAAGAGGCGTTCTCCTGCTTCCACTACAGCTCAGAAGAGGTCAAGGGCTCGGAGTGCATCGACAACTTCCGCAACATGCAAGAGTGCATGCAGAAGTACCCTGAGCTCTATCCTCAGGAGGAAGATAAAGAGAGTTCCAGCCAAGCAGAGTCTGACAGCGGCGCCGCCTCTGCTGCCGCGACCGAGGGCTCCGCCTTATCCCCTGAAACTGACGCTACACCTTCTACTTCAGATCCCTCACCTGACAGCGTGTCACCTACAGACAGCCATACGGCCAGCTAAGGTCAAATTTGTCATTCACAGGCTCTTGTTCTCTGTGTGCAAGCACTGCCCAGCATACGTGACTCTCCACGAGGAGCTGTGATTGGTCTGTTCAACTTTTTCAGCCTGAAGAGAGGGCTAAGACCGACACAGCTCTAACACCCGAAGGCAGTTTTTAGCAAGGCCATCAGAGAAGGACTTTGTGTGTGCAGAAAAACAAAACATAGTTTATGTATAAAAGTAGGCTGCTTTTATTTGCTGAGAACTCAATCATTGTATGGCATCATTTAATGTCTGCGGGCCAAGCTATTTGCTGGAGAGACAGTAGCTCAAAGACTCACCTTTATATGCAATATATTCATTTATTTGATTTGCTGTGCTGTGCTTTCTCATGTTAATCAGGAGTTATTCATTATGTTTGTCAGGATTATCTCTTAGCACTGATTTACCACCAGTTAATCCTAGCAGTAATCCCTAGATTCTTTTCAATTTGAGCAATGTTCATGTTTTTTTTTTTTTAGGAATTTACCTCAAATTAATATAGTCTTTAGTTCCATCACTTGAGACCAAAACACAGATGATCTATATATAAACAAGGCTACTGTCCCAGCGTGTGTGCAGTGGACATAATACTAATATAACCACAGATGTTTTTAACTGTTTGTCAGGGTCTACATCTGCATTGATTGCCGCGTGAACCATGTTTGTCATTTTCGTTTACCAACACTGTATCTGGCGAGGACCATAGTGGTTTGTCATGTTCAACTGTTGCTGCATAAATCTTTTCCTTGTCTCACCACTGTCCAGAGTGTCCACTTTGAATGCTGTGGTCACCATTCAGTGTCACTCAGGCCTTAAAAGACTTCATGGTATTTATAAAACGCGTCCAAATTAAAAAATGATCGTCAAACAATTTCAACCTCCGTTTTCTTTTTGTCCTTCTAGAGATGAAGCACATCTTTATCATATGTCAGGGATTTCCACTTTTTCACAGTCTGAGCCAATATTGTCTATGATTATCAGTGATGGTATATAATAAGACAGCACCCCCCCACTGTGCCTTCACTGATTATATTGCTTATGTGTTGGGTATAGTTTCATAGCATTTTATCATTATCCTTCAATATTCCTCTATAGGTTTCGATTTCAAACTGCACTGTATTTACCATTTATAAGTTAGAAACATTCATTGAACAAAAACGTGATACATTTATGTATGTACCTTAATGACTTCCATATGGTTCTGTACATTTTCCTCTTTCTCGCAGTAGAAATATCAACCAGGGAATTGATTAGCAGCACTCGGTTTGACAAACCCAGGTGTTTTACCAAGTTGCAACAGGATCTACAAAAGAAGCAATAGTTTGCTGTTTGTGTTGTGCATAAACAATCTTGCATCTGGGTAAGACCTTTAATTTGAGGTACATCACATTTACATACAATTTATCAAATCTGATTTCCAAGCATTAATTTCAGTCTTTATTGTATGTAACACTCACACAGTGTCAGTACTGCTCTCCAGGTTTAGACCATGAGTTCACCAGTTGGATAATTTGCCATCGTTGATGTTGTCCAGTGAATCTTTTTTCAGTCCCTTTTCTGAACAGTCCACGGACTTATGAATTGTGCAGTTCTCTGGAGTGTGTTCTGCCTTTCAGATAATAGAGCTCATGGACATCCATTCCTCAGGCCCTCTGATATGAGTAGACCCAGTCGAGGTGTCCAGGGGGACACCACACCTTGCATGGTGACCAGCAAACGGCCTGTTCCAGCTTCTTCTGGGCCTGCGAGCAGGTACTCCACACCTGGTATAGAAATGTAAGATGTGATGCACACATACAGGTGACAGCATGTTCTGAATATTAAATTATTTCCATAATAATATTTACATGAGTTGCTCATGGAATATTCCATTCATATTCCTGGGTACATGTTACAGATAATAGTCTGATTTTGACTTGCATCAATATAATGTCCTACTACTTGTTTACATTCAAACCCGGGGCATGTGTCATCAAAGCAGTTGGTGACAACTGTATTTCAAAGACACAAACTGCTGTAAAACTCTAAAGGGGTAAATTCCCTTTAGAAGAAAAAGTGTGTGAACCCTTTGCAAAGTCTTTTCTGCAGTTATAGATGTTATAACATAATTCGATCTTCATCAAAGGCACAAGTAAAGACAAACACAATGTGATGAAGCTAATTACAGACCAAGAATTACAGTGTAATGTCTTAACTGAGCAAACCCAGGTAGCATACCCTGTTCTGGAGAAAAATGTAAGTGAACCCAAAGTGACATATTTTGGCATCGAACACCTCACATGGGTGGTTCTGGGAAGTTTGGATCAGACCGGCAGAACTTTCAGGACGAACATTGGCCACTCCACTTTGAACTCCTCCGAGCTCTGGGCTGTGACTTAGCAAAGTTCAAAAGGCACATTTTCTTTGTTTGAAGTAATTTTGTTGTAGGTTTATTTCTATGTTTAGGGTCAGTGTCAACATTTAAGTGCATAAATGCAGAATGATCCCGAAGTGATCAAATACAGTTTTTTTGCAACTGTATTTTGTTGTTTTATTAAGACATACACATGTCAACATAACGCTGCTTTATAAATTTAATTAAAGTATTCAGAAAATGCTGTTTACATGGCAGTGTCTTACTATTGTTTTAATTTAATAAGGGTTAGATAACTCATTAATTAATACCGGTATATTGGTCTCCGTGTAAACATGACAAATTTTCTTCCTAAATTTCTTCCTAAATTTCTTCCTATGTTCTCCATTCATTGGTTGTTCTTAAATATTAATCTTTTAAAATGACAAACCAGTACATCTGTTTAGCCTCTTACTTCGTTTGCTGCATTAACTGAACAGTAACTCTGTGCCTCATGCAGCAGACCCCTGATGTCTGACTCTTACCGGGGTTTAGTATCGGACAGGTGCAGCCGCGGCTGGTCCAGGACAGAGGATAGATGCTGATGGTTTCCAGGTTCAGTGCCACCTGCCCTGACCGAAGAACCTTGCGAACCTTGACCTGGACCTCTGCGTGGCTGCCTTTGTCATGAGCAGAGAGCACGCTGGCCTTGATCACTGTCACACAGATGGCAGTTCCAGAGTAAGCAAACATTGAGACAGTATTTTAAAACATAAATCAATGCACAGATCACTGTGTAGGAAAGTTATTTTTTTTCATAGGTAGAGGTGTTTATTTCTTACCATAGTCGTGTTTAATCCTACAGAGGTCAGAAACACTTTTCAGTTTCCTCTCCTTGCAGCTGCACTTTCCTGTGTACAGGCATTAGGATAGGATCTGATCTCAAGTTTGAAACAGTCCTTCCACAGTATTAATCCTTACACTGCTGGTTGTGACCAAACATTATTCCAAAGTAAGCCGCTCCAACACTCACCTGCATAATGCAGAGCAGAGACTGCGAGCTCCTTCGACCACTGTACTTCTTCTTCAATTGGGAACATATGATCCAGATCAGGGATTTTACCTCCAACAGCCACATGGAACACCTGGTTGTTTGTGTAGCTGCAGCATTAAAGAACAGAGCATATAATACAAATCACATCATCTGCCGTAATTATACTGTTAAATTGACTTCCCTAATTGTTTGGTGAAACATACGGCCACAGATTTCATGTACAGCTATACCTGTCGAGACACTGCCCAGTGGTGGGATCGCAGCTGAGAGGGCAGGCACAGGGTTCACAGCCCTTATCTCCAAAGCCCCAGTAGCCAGGCAGGCAGTAGCTGCAGCTTGTACCCCCTACACCTGATTTACAGTGGCACTGTCCAGTCCGAGGGTGGCACCAGGGTTCCTCCTCTCCAGGCCGAGGAGACAAAGAGCCCTGTGGAACACACCTGCAGCCTGAGAAGCACAGATATAGGTCTGTATGCCGATGGAACATTTGGTTTTGCTGTTAAAATAGAAACATACATGCCAGCAGATGGAGCTACAAGACATTACTGGCTGTCTTTACACACTTTGAATCACTGTCACTGAGACCAAGAAGAATACTGATTCATCTGGTTATGACTGGTGGCCAATCATTTAACTTCCTGAAGTTGGCTTTGGTAACTGGTTAATGGCACATCCACCACTCCAGAGAATCAATGAGTGACCTTTTGTTCTGTGTGTCTCTTACGTGTGCAGGCGTGGGGGGAATTGAGGGGCAGGAACGGGTGACGGTGGTACCCATGGCGACAGCGCTGGCACCTACGCCCCACCATGTTGTGCCGGCAGTCATCACACACCCCACCGCCGGTGCCACCGGATGACAGCCATGTCCGCTGAGAGAAGTGACAGCTGTCAGCGTGAGCGTGGCACTCGCACTCTGACGTCACAGAGGTGGGAGAGAGGGGAGAGAGACAGAGTGAGGGCATCAGTGGAGAGAGTTAGCTGGTAACCTGTATGAAGCAAATCATAGGTCTGTGCTAAGTGTTGTCTACCTTTACAAAGGATTTGCAACTTAACCAGCAGTGGTGGAGCTCAAACATTTAACGTTAGTAAAAGTATTCAAAGTATTAGATCTACTAAGTAGCTGAGTGGCTGAGTCTGGGACTCTTCTGAATCCTGTTCAGGTGTTTCTTCTTCACTAGTGATGCTGCAGGAGGCGGGGTCTAATGTTACCTGTTAGCTCTGATTGGATCGATGATTCAATCCCCTCTCGTTATTGATATTTTAAACATATATACAACAATGTAAACATGTAACACAATGCATTTTTAAAATGCATTGGAGTGGAAAGTACAGATACTTAGTTAAGGAAATGTTCTTCGTTACATCCCAACACAGATAACCAGGGTAGAAAAATGTATGTGACTATTTTTAAACAGGGTAGACTCAGGTACTCTCCTGCAGGGCTCACTGCTTGGGTCTGATTTAAAAATCTGGTTTTATAGCTTGTAAAGATCTTAATAAATATGAAACAACCAAAATAAATCGTGTTTAAAACTGTGTATAGAGGCTTAATAAGACCTACTGTAGGTTTGTCTTTCAGAGTACCCACATTTTCCCTCTGATTGCTCCCTCCACACCTAAAATGTTCTTCTCTACTTCTTCTCTGTCAGCAACAGGACTACCCACTGATCTGATAGTTGTGCAGTCACGTACTCTGGCACGGGTTCGGCTCCCCGCTGCTGCCGTTGGCCGGCCTCCAGGGACGATCGTTGTAGAGCGGGGCACACTTCTCACAGTGATCCCCCGCCGTGTGGTGAGCACACAGGCACCTACCAGACACCTGGAAGACACATCTGGGCCTGTTTAGTTACTCCACCTACATTAGTGAATGTTACAGGCTGCGGCTGTCTAGAGTGGGCTGTAAAACTAATTCAGGCAGGTGTTGTTTGAGTAAATCGAGCAATTTAAAGCAGTTTTTTTTTTTATCAGTGAGTTCATTTTTATTTCTGGAACAAACGTCCTCACGCCTGTGGTCTGCAAATCTCTAATAGATTACAGGCCGATTCACTTTCTCTCATGGTCCCATCGTCTGTTCTTTTACTTTGACATGCATCTACTCTCACAGTAAAAGCTACTCACCAAATTACTCTCGTGACTAGTGTCTTGATTGCTGTTGTGTGGTACACAATACTCAGCATGTCCATGGCACAGGCAGGTCCCTTTGGCCAGTAAAGTGTAAATGGCATAAGGTGCTGAGGCTGAGTTTTCTGTAGTGGCTGTGGAGGTCAGTGTTGAGGCTGTGGGAGTTGTGCTTCCTGTTGGAAGGTTCAGAGGTGCGGAGCAGGTCTGAGCTTTAAGCAGTCTGATGCGGAGGTTGGTGAGGGTGAGGCGGGCAAGGGCCTCTGAGCTGTAAGGGTCCAGTCTTTTAGCACCGCTGGGGTCTAATGTCCGTAATATTACCTGGGGAGAAAAGCAGACTGAATCAAACATTGGGCATCCGCTAAAAGAAATACATCAGATCTTTATTCTCTCACCTCACCACCACTGCAGGGTGTGGGACCGGTGTACCGAGATGTACACAATGAGCCTGGCTGACTAAAATCATCAGCCAAACCAAACTCCGCGCTGCAATTGCTTGCAAATAGTTTAAGAGCCTCCCAGGTCGTCCCAAAGTCGGCTGAACGTTCAATGGCCATGGCAGCGGGCCGGGGCGACCTGAACACCAAAACCACATGGGACAGACAGAACTGCGTTTCCAGATCCAACTGGATCTCGTCCTGCTGCCCCTGCAGGGCGGTCCTTGCACCCGATGCCCACCAAGTCTCCGCCTTGGAGAAAGGGTCGTCGGTCATGTGAGCAGGTGGGTGGTTGTTCCCAGGGCCAAGGTCAGGGGTCATGGGAGGATGGGGACAAGGGAAGCATTGGGGGGAGTTGTTCCCACAGCAGCTGGAGAGGGTGGTGAGGGTCCTGCCGCTGGCCAGGTTCCCTATGGGTGGACTACAGGCGTGGTCCACACATCTGGAAACTGACACAGAGGAAGAGGGAGATACAATGAAGATAATATTTAGATCAGTGCTTTTATACCTGGTGACAGAAAGGTCAACAAACACTCTCCAGCAGTGACGTCATGGATAACACCAGAGACCAATTCATTGGGTTCATCATGAATATTTAATCAACCCACTCATTGTTCGGCTACTCTGACAGAATCCTGCCCTTTCTCCATTGGATATCATGCTGACTCTCGGGTTACATGTAGGTCTAACGGAAAGATGCAAGGCAGCTCCACTATCAAATTTATCTGCAACAAGTGGGACCATTGCTTTACTTTTATTTAGCAAAAAACAAATACAGTACAATGCCAACTGAAAATTCATAACATACTATCACTTGCAGTCAGTTTGATGAATGCGAATGGATTTCATGCACAGAACCACAACTGGAAAATGAGAGAGAGATGATGGAGAGAAACAGCATCAGCAGCAAAGAGAGGAAGATGGGTTCCTCCTCACCTGCTCCGCTCCGCGTCAAAGCCAAAAACAGTCCACAGAGCGCCACCAGCATCGGATGTGGACCCTTCTCCCCACGCATACTAGACACTTTCATCCTTGGTTCTTCTGCGTTTACAACACAGTACGCTGTGCGACGGACGCCTTCCAGGAGAGACGAGTCCCAACATTATGTGGCGCTTATCTGAGGAACACGCGCATTTCTGTGCCAATTACGCAATGCGCAAAATTGTCCGTGTGAAGTCGGGATGTTTTTTCCTACGGGCTCCCAGGAGAAATGTTGGGAAGAAAAATTAATTATCGAAGCTTGAGCATCCTCCGGGACAGCGGAGGCACCTCTCTGGCAGGGGAGGACTGTGCGCTCCAGGGTGCAGCCAAACAAATAAGATCAGTGGGTAATCCCAGAATTATTGCTCCACGTTTGGCGTGAGAAAGAAACGTTGCTGGGTTCCATTCGATTGTTTGTTCATTTTGTTGCATTAGAAATACTTGGTCCAAATAATGTAAAAAAAAAAAAGATCTATCATGCAAGATCGGAGGGCTCCGTGTCTCAGGCAGGGCGCGCGCTCCACGCGGAGGAGAGGAGCGCTCTATTTATGCATGCCCCCACTCTCAACCCCCCGCCCCCCCCCCCCCCCCCCCACACACACACACACGCACACAACTTCTCAGTGCAGGATGTGTGTGCGCGCGTGCGAGTGTGTTTTCCTCAGTCTGGCAAACTATTCACCCACGGGGACACTGTGAGGGATCGTGCGCGGAGGAGGGAAGACTTGCGACTTTCACGGGCTCGTGGACACAGTTAATGTGAACCAGCCGCGCGGCGCATACCACACTACACACCGGCTCCCTGCTCCGATTTACCAGGGCCTCGGAGTGGAAGGGCGAGTAAATTAGTTAATCTGCTTCTGCTCTGCTGTTTCTCTGCTGCAGTAATTCCAGGTTGGAGGAACTCACTTTGAAGTCCGTGCAGGAGGAAACCTGAGCAGGGAGACCAAAATAGTCCTCGGTGCCGTTTATTTGCAGCTTGACGGCGCATTGTGGCAGCGAGAGAATCTGACAGCTCCGGAGCTTTCATGCAAATGAGCTGCAGAAAAGGGCCTTTCTCCCATCTGTCTGCCTATCTGGAGAGATTACTGTGCCAGTCTTCATTATATCCCCAGATAATAAACACATGGCCTGATAAATGACAGTCCCTCATTTTAAATTCTTTTTAACCACACACATCAGGACACGTGCAGTCTTCTGCGGAGTTGAGTGAATAAACACCATTTCGTCACAGTTTTATGACTCAGCTTCAATTACACTCAGAAAATTGGAACAGACGCTCAGGATTGGATTGGTTTCCATAAATGTCTTAAATATCTAACCAACTATTTACAGACCTGCCAGCTCTGCTTTCAGAGTGGAGAACAAAAAGATTTATTAAGGAAAGGCACATGTGCCAATAACAATAAGAAGGATCTGCGTTCATGCTGACATAAATAAGCCTGTGATATGATTTTGTTTTAGGAGCAGCCAACAGCGGATCAATTACATAATTTCCCCCAAGGAGACATAATGGGACATTTATTGATTGTATATCTTGCTGCTAACGTTTTTTTCAACCTAATATATCACTTTATCTTCATCTGTTATACATTTGTCTTTTTCAACTCTCCCTGGTCTTTGCTTTCATCCCTCTGTCCCCCCGCTCTCACTCCAGCTACAGTGTCTGGAACACAATAAAACCCCCAGAGGCTCTCCTTCATCTTCACGCATCTCCCTTTCGTCTCACTCCAGTGCTGCAGACAGTATACTGAGAACAGGTTTTGATCGGGGTAAGTCCATTTATGAGGGATTTGCTGTTGTCGGGTAATGTTAGTGGCATTTAAATAGTTTCTGGCTGGTTTAGACGGTTCACTGGGACACATGGAAAAGAGATGTGTATCTTCTCACGGTTTGCAGGACAGGAGTACCTGTCTGCATTTTTATGTTTGAGGGGTAAAGCTAATGGTTACAGTCAGATCTTCAGTGTGGTCCAGCTGTGGTTCCCTTCAATGACAAAATCCTGTGGTTTCTTCCAGGGTTTGTAGAGCAGAGAGATCCATAAATTATTTTTTTCCAGACGTTCAAGTGCAAGTTAACCATGTTTGGTTTCTCATTTTAGCATCAAAGTGCAAAGCATGTTAAATTCTTAGTCACCTTAATTGAAATGTAAGTCTCTGTGACATCGGAATGCAGAGCGGCCTACATCCTATAATTCACAAAGGGGCACCGTCGTCACGACAGTTTGATTAACCCATGATTCAATTTTAAACACAAACAAAATACAAGTAACAGTCTTTCTGCGATAAATTAATACAAAAGTACTTGATTAACATCTCCTTCTGGGTGGTCCCTTCAGATCACAGATGAACGCAACACAAACACATAGCTTTTAATCATTGATATAAAATGTAATGACAACTGTTATTTCCAACAAAAACGTCATCGTAAAGTTGAGGTAAACATCCAACAGTTTGAGCAGCTATTGAGAGAATCTGCTTTAGTTTACCATCGTAAGATGTGATGTGCTCACTCTTTTACACTGAAGAAACAAACCAAAACCGTAATAGAAATGAGGGGAAGATATGTCATTGATCTTGGTGATAGAAAGTGGCTGTTTGGTTTGGCCTTGATGTTGAACGCTCACAAGAATCTCTCAGAACTGAACACGAAGCTCCAGGGCCCCAACCAGCTTCAAGGTATGGCAAGTACAATTTGGAAGTGGTAACACCAGGATTTTACTTTTCTACAAGAACAAAAGCCTGCTGTAACATGTGAATTAGCTTTTGGAAGCAGTTGTTATGCTCCTTCGGGCATTTAGTGAGAGGTTTCAGGACAAAAAGAGTAAACAAAAGGATCTGTGTGGAACCAGGAAATCACTGAGCTGCAAATCTACAACAGGCATAAAGTTAAGTGCAACACTCCCCCGCCGGTTGGGCTCTATAAACTACAGCAGACTTACATTCTGCGGACACCTGCACTAGTGTTTGTACCTCTGAAAACTAGCTGTTCAAAAGAATCTGTTTTACTCAAAACGTACTGAGCTAAATCTGGAAAAATATCTGTGAGTAGCATCATCATCACAACCACCTGACATCAGACGCCTCACTAAAGAAAAATCCTTTCCTACCATTGTATTCGAGAGTAGTTAGTTTGATAAATTTGTTAGTTTGGGCCTCAAAGGATGTTATAGAACTTGAAGTGACCTTCCAGAGTAAAAATGTTCCCCACCCCACTTGATTCAATAAACACCAAGATTTAGTTTAAAACATGTTGAATAAACAACCGAATCCACATGGCAGCATGTTGCATGCAAATGTCTGTGAAGAAAAACTCTTACTTTTCCCCCTTGTACCTTTCAGCAAATTTATTTTCTCAATGCTCAGGATGTATCTTCATCATGGCCCCCAGCTGTGAGAGGTCAAATACCAGCCAGGAAAGGTCCTAGGGATCTCCTACCTGCCCCATGACTGCCTCTCTAATTGCTCCTCTTTCTCTCATTTACAGAGTTTAATGGGGACTGTGGGAGAGCTGGGGTCAGACGAACCAGGACCCCTCCCACTCTTATAATCCTCAGTGTTTGTCCATGCTGCTCATACATGCGTGTGTCAAGCACACACTGTCACTCCACACTTCTCCATCTCCTTCTCCCACCATGTCTTCTCGTGGCCTCTGTGTTCTACATGTCAGATCATATGTTCCTGAAGAGATGATGAGGATTAAGCTGCTTTCTTACATGATTACTCTGCCTTTACTCAAACTGGCTGACGTGATCAGGCCTCAATTTGTTTCTCTAAATAGTTAATCTAATCTCTTAGGCTATGTGGATTCGGAACAGTTGTTTTTATATCAGTCACAAATACTTTTCTTTGTGATTTGAAGACTATGGCGGTAAAAGCTTGACGTTATCCACTGGCCGAAAGAGCAACCAGTAAATGCCATGGTTAATAGGGTGTGCCTGAGTTTAAACACTGAAGTCAAAGTTAATTATCTTGTTGGATTTTTGAAGAAAGACCCAATCGTGAATCTTTTGCAGCATAAAACACACAAGTTAGATGTCTGACCATAGATCCACAAAATTCTAGACACTTGCACAATTTAAGGTCAAACTAATCCTTTCTTGAAAAGCATCATTCAACACAGCTTGAAGTTAAAAGGTCAAGGTTAGAGGTCGACTGCAAAGATCTACAGTTCAAGTCCAATAAATAAAAGAAAAGCAAGAGGGCTGTAATTCTTCAAGACTGTTTGAGTCAGTCTGTTCCTTTAATTTACTATCACTGGGCATAATAATTCATGGAGACAACTTACAAAGAAACACTCTCTCCTGCTGATGTTTGCTGTCATGATCCTCATGTTATGGAAGTTTTCATCAAGCACAGACAGTTTAAAGTTAGTCTGTTAACATGTGTGTGTGTGTGTGTGTGTGTGTGTGTGTGTGTGTGTGTGTGTGTGTGTGTGTGTGTGTGTGTGTGTGTGTGTGTGTGTGTGTGTGTGTGTGTGTGTGTGTGTGTGTGCGTGTGCGTGTGTGTGCTCTTGCATGATGGGTTTCAAATGCATGGTGTTTCTTTGATGTGAGAGAATGAATGACACTGATTAAGCTGTCAGGCCGGAGACTGATAGAGGCCAGATGAGGCAGGATGACAAATCGGGGCCTCTGTGAAGCACTTGGGCCGGTTGCCAAACCAATAATGCGTGCGTCTGTGAGCTTATGTGTGGATTTGTGGGTGTTTGTTCGTAGAAGAGTTACGGTTGAAAAACGCTCACATATGTGTATGTGACGGGAAACTATGCGGAACTGTTTCCATTTATTTTTTATTAATTTTTAATGAGGAGGAATGTCGGGAATGTTAAAGAGTGGCTCACTCGAAAAGCCTTAAGTCGAGCGGTGATGACTTATTTATAGCAGAGACTCCTGTTTAATATTGGACAACAAATGAACCTCCTGCACAGATACACTCACAAACACACACTCCTGTTGTATGCCTGCCTGACTTATTTTACATATGTTCATGATGTCATCGACTAACATGCTCAAGATTTGCTTTTATGTGACATCAGCGTGCTCGCATGCATGAAAACGTGCAAACACACAAAATTGCACAGTTTTCTGGCTCTCCAGCGGCCACCCACATAAACGAACCAGAGCACACAGTGGTTTTCTACCACAAAACCCGACTCAGGCGAGAGACTGATTCCACTTCCAGCTCATGTTGCACACCCACATAGATAAAGCACGCCGACTTGGTTTACAAAATAATTTATTGTAACTCTTTCAAGCAACATCATTGGATACAAAGGAACCCTAGTTGGGCACTTTATTAAAATGGAAAAGGCTGAACAAAGCTTTCTAACATAAGGGTGCTGGAGGTCAGAGGTCAGCCCAAAGAGGTACGGATGAATGTAGGACACTCAATATCAGTTTGATGAAGAACATAATGCTTATACATAATTACCTCCAAGATGAAGGTTGTGCTTTCCCCCTTTTCTGTTTTTTTGATGGTTTGTTTGTTTGTAAACAAAACTACACAAAAACTACTGGGTGGATTAACATGAAACGTGTTAGAAGGATGGGACAGGAAAGGACCCATTTCAATTTTTTATTCATGGTTCCTGATGAAAAAATCATTGTTGGGCCTTAAACTCGACATCACAGTGGTTCTCCCACTATTATTTGGTTCCCCTCTTAAAATCTATACACTGAGAAATGGAGAAAATGAAAGGGAAAATCAAACACAGCTGTTTGAGGTCCTGAGCCACAGGTTAGGGGGTTCCAGGTCACTTTGAGCCCCCTCCTCAACTCATTAAGCATGTCTTTATTGGCCAAGACTCCTCCAGGGATTCACCCAACCCATAACAGCCAATCCATGGCACAGTAGAGCACAAGGGGTCACAGTTTAACAGCAGCACCTCAAATGACATCTGCATGGAGGGACGACTCACAGGTACGCTGCTGGTATCTGCTGTGCTCTTGTAAAATGCCCGGCCACAAAAAACTGATATTAACGTCACGTTTTCTACCCTCGCTGTGGTTCTGTTTCACCAGTGACTTTCATTGGCCACAGTGATCTTGTTGCTCAGATCCGATGGCCTTTAAAAGAGAGAAAGTGCTTTAAAGTGGTGTGCACTGATGGGTATTACGTGGAAAGCAGTAGGCGTAAGTGATTTTTACAATGTGCCCAAGAGTTGCATTTGTTTCTAGTTCTACTGTGCCAATGTGCAAACCATTTAGAAGAGTTTTTAACCCTGTAGCAGATCACACCCACATGCTTTTACACCTTTTTTTGGTAGATAAATAGGTATTTTCAAGTATTCCTGATGAGAATTTATCGGAAACTAACGCCTACCATCATTTGTTTCCACTCCTGTGTGCTAATGCAAAATTAAAACAGCACAGTAACGATGAAATGGGTTTCTATGGGAGAAAAGAAGGTATGTGGGAATATCTGCGTCCTCCAAGCCCTCCGGGGCTTGCCCAACAATGTGACATTGAGAGGGGGATAGCAAGTGTTTGATCCTATCAGCCAACATCTGGCCCTCAGGAGGAGCTAAAGTTAGAAGCACATGCTGATGTCATTACTGTGAAATTGGAGTTATATCCACAAAGGCATGACCTGCACAACGTCCTGATACTGTAAAAGTACAGCAGTGGGTGGAGAAGAGGTAAATGAATAATGTGAGGGTTATAGGATGAAGAGGAAGGAGGACGGATAACACATATGTGTGATGTTGTAAATGACTAATATTGACGTTTGTTGGTTGATGTTGAGCCAGATCTCTCATGTGAGCGTTTATCTGCTGTTGGACTATTAGAGTGTGAGTCAAGGGTGGATTAAAGCTGAGAAAGTTGTTTGTCCATTCAAGTCCCATTGCCATGGTAGGCTCCCGGCTCCAGATATGGCTGAAGCGCTGCCAACGGAACACCGCTAAGGGACCACCACCTCATCAGAGACTTGTGGCTCTCGTGTGGTTTTCTCTCGGGCTCAAGTCTCCTCCCTGAAGCAATCAATAGCATTAGGCATGTGTTAGCTATTAATAAACTGCTGCGGTCAAAATGATTTCAGGCCGCTCCGATATGATAATGTCTTCATTAGATGTGGGTTATTTAAACTCTCAGGGGAAGTCTCTCATTTGGTTTAGGCTTCTCTCGTGGGGTGAGGTCATTGCTTTGTGGCTCAGCTCCATTGAGGAGACGCCAGTGAAGCTGTCGGCCTCTCACCAAACTAATGACCCAGTGCTGCACATACACTGCAGTATCCACGGCATCCATATCAAGTCACTCTGTGTAATTGACCTTTGCTCTTGGCTCCACTGTAAAGCACTTTGGTAATGACCTTCTCACAGAGCCGAGTACAAAGATGTAGGCCCCCCCTGACCCCTTTGTCCTCATGATTACTGCCACAGCCGAGCACAAGAACTCCTGTTGATTCTCACACAGACTACACCTCAGCTACTCCCCACTTCCCTCTCGACCTCAATTTATCCCTATCTGCGTGGCAGCATGTCCTTCGCAAGTGACACGTGAGGGTTCAGACACATGAGACTATTCACTTGTGCTTCGCTACCCAATCTCAGGCTGCTCTGATGGGTTTCAACTGAAGAGGCCAGGGGTAGGAGCAGGGGCCGCAGTGCATGATGCCTATGATCTACCATGGGAAACAGACAAGGTTATGATGCCCCTGTGACCCAGGAGTGTGGGGATTGCACGGGTCAATGGGGTTTCCCCCCCTTATGGACATATTTGAGCTGTCATGAGTGTGAAAGGAAGAGTATGCATGTTCAAGCACAGAAAAGTGTGCATTCCAATCAAATTCCTGTAGGTATCATTACTGCCATTACCATCACCATCTGCACCAGGAACAGCATGGGACGTGAGTGTTCTGGTGCTGACCTGTTGAGAACAATGTCAAGGGAATGTCCCAGACCCTCAAAAGGTCAAACTAAAAAGTATATAGTGTATGTATATTTATCAAATATATCAATGAGGATTTATGAATTAAAGATAATTTGAATGAGAAAATGGTCCCTCACCAGTGACACAGAGAAATAGTAAAGAGAGGGTCACAGTTCTTCTATTCCTTTGCTTGACTTTTGTTTTTTCATGAAATAGCACGTCTACTTTCATTGTAGGCTACTGCTTTCCCTTGTCTAATGCCAATAAAGATATTCTAACTGAAAATGTTAACCTTTAAAACACTTTTTTTTTCATGAATCACATTTTTAGCTACCAGCGTCCACAATATTTAGCAATCGTCCATTCAATCTGACATATTACAACCTAATATAAGACTTGTTGTTCGTACAGGCTATATAAGCTATGGTATTTTTTGTATTTCCCTTTAGCCGATGGTGGGAGTTGTACAATTGGCTTCTAACAACTTTCATAACGTCTACTAACTTTGACTAATATTATTTGTCGGTAGGTCCATGTGTAACATGCCATATATGTTTTTACAAGTGATCACACTTACTGTGGTCACACTTACTGTGGTCACACCTCTGTGGTCAGAGGTTAAATTTCCCTACCTGCATGAGTGTGCCTGTGCATGTCTGTGCATGTGTTTGGGACAAATAAATGCATCTTAATCTTAATCAAATTTATTTACTGTATGGATTAACAGTTTTTTTTTCAAAGTAAAGTCCAACATGTGTACAATCAAATCAGTTCATTTCTGGATATTTCAAAGTTCTATAAAAACACTTTGCTCAATATGTTCAGAGTGAGACTAATATGCCTGAGTTCAGGACCTCTCTGACTACCTACGTAATGAACATCAAACATTTTTACCGTATAGATTTGGAGATTTTTCAAAGTAAAGTCCAACATGTGTACAATCAGATCAGTTCATTTCTGGATATTTCAAAGTTCTATAAAAACGCTTTGCTCAATAAGTTCAGAGAGAGATTGATATGTCTGAGTTCAGGACCTCTCCGACATACTTCCATTCTGAACATCAAACATTTTTAACGTATAGATTTGGAGATTTTTCAAAGTAAAGTCCAACATATGTACAATCAAATCAGTTCATTTCTGGATATTTCAAAGTACTTAAAAACACTTTGCTCAATAAGTTCAGATAATTGATATGCCTGTGTTCAGGACCTCTCTGACTACCTACAAACATGAATATCAAATTATCAAAATATCAAATTGTACATTTGTTGGACTTTACTTTGAAAAATCTCTTAATCTCTCTCTCTCTCTCTCTCTCTCTCTCTCTCTCTCTCTCTCTCTCTCTCTCTCTCTCTCTCTCTCTCTCTCTCTCTCTCTCTCTCTCTCTCTCTCTCTCTTTCTCTGACTTCATCTCCATGACAACCGTTGCAGCGTCTGACTCGCACGCACTAACTTCCACACAGAGAAACAGAGATTCCAGCAGTGGCGCTTCAGCCTGTGTTCTATCGAGCTGTTAGAAGGAGCGACACATCCTGTAACCTCATTAAAGTTAGGTAGGTCTGTTGTTTACACGATGAAAGGATCACACCTGTCAGAGGCTAGTTGTTTATTTCATGGGGTTCATTCTGTGATTTGCAGAAGGCTGTTGTTATTAGCTACTTGCTTCACGGGGAGACAGCAAACTCAAATCATGGCAGCGGCAGCTCGTAGAGGCACTTCCGGTGGCAACAGAAACAGCCACTGGCAGTGGCCGCGACTTGATGCAGCTTCCAGTGGCCACAGCTGTTTGTGACGTATTCAGGGAGATTTGATATAGTTTGTTATGATTTTGCGCCCTAGGCAACCGCCTATATGTCGCCTATATGCCAGGAGCTGCCCCTGCTCGTAAGTACTGTATTTTATTAGAGACGAATTCCAAATAAATATTTTCTGTCCAGATTTATCGTTTTTCCCATGAAAATGAAAACGTTTTAGGGTTTTAGTTAAGTAATGCCCTGCTCACACATAACATCCTTTCTATATCACAATCAATAATTACCACCGGCTATATTTTTCTCTCCTCATGAGTAGCCGCTGTCTCCTAAAGAGAATTTAAGACTGGCTCCTGTTTCTGTCACTGGCCTTTGATCAAGACCACATCACCTAGCAAGCATGTGTCTGCCAAGTCAATTGGGAGAGGGTCCGTCTGACTTCAGACACCGTTATTAGCGGCTTCACCACTGTCTCCTTTCCCACTGTTAGTGAGGAGTCAATGAGTGTTTTAGTACAATGAGCCTCCTTATACCGTCTAAAATCCACACAGGTCTGCCTCGATAACATTTTTTCAGACCTAAACTGCTGGCTTTAGGCCTCTGGGAACCTGATAATAATCATCTGTAGCATTTGGAACTAGCGCAATATAAGCCTAGTGAGCCCTTTCTATTATGAGCCCTGTATCAGTGTCACCCTCTGCTGTTTGGGTCATATACGTTGCAGAGCAATTTTCTCAAACACATTAAAAACATTATTTAATTGTACCAGGATGTATTTCCTCATGATCCCTGCTTACTAGAGCCAGCTTTTCAAATTCACGCCAGGCTCCGCGCTCGGCCAGATCAGACTCTGTCGTATCTTTCTTTTGTTCAGTGATGGGTGTGTGAACTCGGTCTACCCCTAACCCACACATAAACCCTGGAATAAATAAATAAGCTCCTACTAATATTAACATGCCCCCAAACACTTGTGGCAACTGTGACATCTGCCTCCAAACAGTATGGCATCAAAGGCAGCTGCTTCCAAATAGTGGGGAAACAAAGGCGGCTGCCTCGAAACAGTTTGGAATCAAGGGCAGCTGCCTATACTAATCAGAGGCTACAGATCTTGCCCTTACTGGCTTTACATCACATTACATTTTAAGCTAGTGAAGCTAACGAGCAAACTAACTGTCCACCTGCCAGTAAGTGACTGCACAGCCTTTTAAAGCTATACTTCACAATTTGTATTACTCCCAACAGTCATAACTTACACACACTCTTAACTTTATGTCCCTGGTGATAGTAGTTATGTTGGCTAAAGAAGGCTTGGCTATGGGCAATAATACTTGTTATATGTTATAAATGGTTTATCAAGTGTTTGTCATTCTCTGCACATTAATAGGAGATTAAAACCCCAACCTACACTCAGGACCAAAAATCTATTTTAAACTAATATGAAATAATAATGTGACCTTTACTGCGATCATCAACCATATCGACTGATATAATTTTGGATTGTCTCGTCAAGCCCCAATGTCTAATATCCCTGATTATACTACTCAAAGGGCAGAGCTGGCTAATGTGAGACGTTTTTTACATTAGCTCCCCTCTAGGCGAGCTAAACTGATATATCAGTAAAATTTACACATTTCCCATTAATTCAGGATGTTTCCTAGCAATGGAAATGATCAGAACGTCTTCAGGACAAAGGGCAGTGAAAATATGATTGTTTTTAAAAAAAGTGGTCTTGTGTCTCACTTTACTCCGTTGCTGGGGTAAAGTGAGACAGAGAAATCAAGGGGGTAAAGTGATCCACTTACTTTTTCCACTTAAAAACTACCATAACATCACATGTTGTAATTTCCTGACAGCTAGATTGACAACCACACATTCCAAAACTAACATCGGACTAGTAACAGAATCATGGGGATTGGTCAATTAAGCACATTTATGATTATTATGATTCATGTGATCTCTTGCAAACCACAGCTTACCTGCACATTGTTTCTCTGTCCAATTGGCAGGGACAGGGATATTGTCTTTCTTTGTGTATTCAAATGCCAGTTCACGGCACTTAACTGGAGCAAGGCCATGGAACTGGTCAGCTAGTTGTTTCAAGTGTTTGGCAAGCTCCTCCTCCATCTCATCTGTGAATATTCTCTTTACCTCAGCTACTGCACCCCAGGCTACTGATTTTACTTTCCCTTTCTCTTTTTTCGTTATGAATCGTTTGAGGGTTGTCTTATCAATTATTCTATCCCTGCCAGTTTTTCCTAAAGGCTTCTTTCCTTGCATGACTTCAGCGGCTGCACTCTCCATCTCTGCGAGGGGTGTTTGGCCCCAGGTTGTCTTCCTGGTGTAGTTTCTTGGCATAATGACTTTTCTACAATGTTTATGACATCAAAAAATAAAACATATGCAATGTAATATTACACTAAAATATGTTTAAGACTAAACTTAACATGTGCTTCATGGTAGGGTAAAGTGAGACAGTAAGACAGTGTCTCACTTTACCCCACAGCATTTGTCTCACTTTACCCCACAGCCAACATTTTAGAAAAAACACCATCTCTTAGCAATTCAGGCTAATCTTCAGCTAGCATTAATCACATGTTTGTATATGTTGGAAGTTCATCAACATGTATGATATAAGTTGTTCTACCTGAATCAATTTGTTTTGACGCAACAGTTGATTAAGTTCAATGTAAGAAATTTTACTTTTACATGCACAAAACAAATTTTTGTGAAAAAACTTACCACAGCACCAGCACCAACTTCTCCTTCATGGCAAGGGGGGAATGGGAGGGGCTTGAAAACATAATGGTCACATGACCACAAATTTGTTCCGTTGCCTAGATACAGGGGGTGTCTCACAATACCCGATGTATCAGAGTGCCCCGCTCTCTCCAAAAAATCACAGCAGCTCCATTAAACTGAATGGGAATAAATTTCTGGCGAACAATAACTTTTTGACACGACACCTTTTTTTCAATATATACATTAGGGGTTTTATGGTCACTAAAAAAGAAAATAACTTACAGTTATCATACACATTTTACATGTGGTTTCCACATCTCCCAATATAGTTTGACATGTATAATGGATGTTATATCCAGGCTTCCTTGTTCACACATACATTATAATTTTCTTTCAGGAAATGGAGGGCAAACATTTGCCTGGTTTGGGGTTACCTGTGCCACATCCCCCCACAAAACCTCTAGAATCCAAGCCCCCAACTCCAAGACACAGACGCAAACTCCCTCCAATCGGGAAATGTTCTCTGATTGAACAGAGGGGCTTCTACTCAGAGGACATCTCTACATTCAAGTTCCATGTAATTAAAAAGAACATTTCATTTAAACACTATTATAATGAAGTCTGTGTCAATGATTGAGCTTCTGCTGTGCTCTTATCTAAAGTAAGTGTAACTCTTTGTTGATTAGTTTCCCACAGTGCAACCTGAAGTGAAGCAAAGGTCACTGGGGCAATCCAAACTTCAGTTGAATGAAAGCTATACACCAGAAGGTGAGATGATGTATTACATGACTTTTTCCACATATGAGGGCATTTTATGTAATTATTTCTGATATGCCAATTATTACATGATAAGAGGAAAACATTTTATACAGTCCCTTCTGCACTGCCCCTGTAGTGTCAACCGTCAAGACTTCATCTGACCAGTGGGAGCATGTTAAAAAGGATTTCCATAGACCGGTCCCAATCCTATTAAAGAATTCTTACTTCCGAGGGGGGGGAGATACACCGAAGGTGTACATGCCCTACCAGACCATTCCTGGCCAGATACCCCGCAAGTTAGCGATAGAGAGGTTTGTGCTTTTTGTGTTTTTCACCATAAATGATAAAAGATGACATTTAATCTGTGATGCTCTTAGCTTGTTTTATATTCTACCTGCTGCATGATCAGAATCACTGGTGACACAAAAGTGAGTTTGACAGTAAACATTTAGTAACATTGGTTGATAGAGGGGTTCATGACGATTTTAACTGCTTGGTGTTGTGACTTATTTATTCTGTTTTAAATGGTTTTCTTGTAGATGCCGAAGAGAATACTTGAGCTTAGACTTTGAAAATCTCCTCAAAGAAAAAGGAATAGATTCTAATCTTATAATGCAGAGACACCCGAGCAATGGTGATGAACATTTGACCACACCTAGCAAACATTTGCCAGATCTCCCACTGGAGGTAAGTCTGTTACTGCTACAACCTTGTGATTAGTATCTTGTGGCTCGATTACATTACATCTTATGTGTTTAGGCTCAGCACCATGCACCAGTTAACTTTCATGCATTTTTCCCATAGATATTTGACAATGACGACTATGACTGCCGAACTCCAGATGACTGGCTTACTCTGGGCAATGACGCAAGATCAACTGATCACAAACCTTTACCTGCAAAAGCACTGCTGCCTACAGATAACAAGACTTCTGCTGGTAAAATATTGTACTGGCTAAACATATTTAACATAGAGATGATATTCAAGTCTTTGATGGATACTCTATGTCTTTTGAAGAGAACACCAATACCTACTGCCTGGACTACAACTGGCATTTAGTCGGGGTTCTTGACTACAGTAAAGAGAAATGTCTGTATTTGGTGGAGAAGGTCCATCAAAACAACACACTGACAGACGACCACAAAAAGAGCAAATCTCCTGGTGCGTTGAAGTCATTTCATCATAATAAGACAGTGTTGTCTAATTATTTCCTTGACATAATTTTCTCTGTGTCATGTATGTCTGCCTTCCCTTCCCCCCCGCTGTATAGGGATGAACAGTTGTGTACCAGGCACTAAGCACTGGGTACCCAGGATCAGACTGCTATTCCTCGCTGAGGACCCACGTTTATTTATAAAACGGCTTCAGTTTGCGTTGTGCAGCAGAGAAAAAACAGAGGCGCTGATTCTCTACCACTCGTCTGTGGAATATATGCCCACCATGGAAGGAATGCCATCCCTTGATACTCACAGTCTCCAGCATTTGACAAAACACGTCCCTTCAACTGCTGGGCTCAGGCCGAAGATGTGAGTAATGTCATCATCATATAACTGATGTAAATGTTCCCTTGTTCAGTATGGTGTGATTTATAATTGAGCTCACGTAACTGAAATCATAAACTAACAAGTGAAAAATGAAAAGTGAATAAAGTGACTATTATTTGTGCAGTGTGGAACAGTGTTCAGGAAACCTGGAGAAAGAGTTAAAACGTGAATATGACCTTGTTATGAACCGCATGATCTTTAACAAAGTTGTGATGAGCCAACCAGAGGAGTTTTCCCACATCGCTCTGCCAAAAAAAGACCCTGAGCATGTACCACAAAAAGGTGAGCCAGTGTATACGTTAGTTGTACTCCCTTGACTCCCGATTAAATAAATGTGTCAGCACCAAAAACTTTTCCTCTGCATCTAAATACTCGATTGTTTTTACCCACAGGATGCATTTCAGTTCCTCAGTTTGACTATGAGAGCAACCGAGCTGCATTTATCTTCCATTCGCTGCTTATGAAGCCAGAAGTGATCTGTGTACTTTCTGCAATATGGTTTGAGTGCAACAAAGTAGCAAAAATGAGGCTATTCAATGTCACCTCGATCAAACCGCTGCGCCTGGATGACTTTGAAGTCCTCCAGTCTCAAATGCATACTCAGGTATTGTAGCAGCAAAGTAGATTTTCCTCTGTCAGTGCTAGGTTATGAATGATTGATAAAAGATTGACTGCATTGCTAAAAATGGTCATCAGGGCAATTGTTGCTTAATCATGCATGTTACTGCAGACCCAGTAACATGCAACCCTAACCCTAACCCTAACCCACAGCTTCTTTTCCTTAGTTACATACTACTGATATAATAAATAATTTGACGTTTGAGACACCTGACTTCCTTGGACAAAGACAAACCTCATAATTTTGTCTCTCTTCAGATAAGGTTGTATCTTCGGGAGTCATGGACGCTCACACTAACCAACAGCATCCGTTCAAACCTGGAGAACATCGGCCTGGGCGCATACAACGTAAATGAGTCTCTCTGGCAGATGTACAAACTCTCCAAGCTGTACAGACTGATGGAAGTGGTGCGCTTCAACATGCAGGACTCCCTGCGCTACCTCGTGCTTGATTCGCTGCTCGGCCTGACTCACTCTATGTTGGATGCCTGCCAAAGTGTTCTGACATGTCCTCAGGACATGGTCTGGGGGAGCGACCTTATCACCAGCCCCTACAAGTAGGACAGTTTAAACACACATTGGTACACCTTCATAGGCATAGAAACATCCCAGACTTTGTTCTCTTACACATCTGTTTATTCTTACCTTTTACTGTAACCAGATGAAAGTTATACATTATGCTCTCACCACAGTTTTGATGTGTAATTATGACACAACCTATTATTGTGTTAAATATTCAGTATTTTGTTGATGTTTCTCCATTGTCCACATCTAGACCAAAAAAAACCCCATTGTTTTTGTTGGACTTGGTTCTGGACCAGACTGGAGCTCATTACAGCACAGAGCCAGAGACGTTTGAAACGACTCTTGTTAACCTGTTTGATAAGGGTATTCTGGCTACATACAATGTACCACAGCTTGATAAGGTAAAACAAAAAATGCACTCGCCTCCAACACACAACATGAAGTTGAAATGAAAAGGATTTAACAGTTCCTCTCTTTCCATCCAAGTTTGTGATGCAGAAGTTGTATATCGGAGATGATCCAATGCTCATATCGGTGAAACTGTGGGAACCACAAGTAGCTGATCTAAGGGAGCAGGTCCGCAAAGCTCTGATACAAGCAGCCATACCTCTCAGGGCTTACGCTGCTGAATATGAGCAACATTTAGAGCTTCACAGATTGGACATAGAAACCTTCCTCGAGTAAGTTTGTACTTAAAATTAGCTACTACAAGTTCTCACAACTCACTGTCAGTGTGAAAATGTTTTTTTTTTTACAGATTAATGGTCAATTCAGGAGCCTTATAAATATAAACTTGTTTTCTTCTGAATAATTCCTAATTTCTCTTTTGTCTTGTGTTTTGTGTCTGCCAGTTGTCAAATTAATGAAGAACAGACATCCCAAGAGGTGAAGAAAGAGGTGGAACAACACCTCAGAGAGAAGGAGAGGATAGAACAGTCCTTGCCATCCTCCATTATGATTGGTCCATTTGTCGTTCGTGTAGAGGCTGTACGTCAGGCTCTCTCTAACAAAAGGAAGGCTTTAGCCAATGCAATGCTGCAGCGCCTCGCTCTGAAGCTTCGTAAGAGGATTAATGATGTAGGTCAACAAAAATATTTCTTTATACATATGGTGTGGTGGAGGAAGCATTACAACATTTTACTCAAGTAAAATTAAGCTCCACGTTAATTTTTCTACTTGAATAGAAGTATGTACTTCCTTTAAAAAATATTTAAGTATATTTAAGTATTTTTACTTCAGTAAGTACTATTACTTACTGAAAAATACTATTTCCCAAATGCAAAGGTATACTACACTGTTATTGCTGAGTCTCTGGGGTGACCTCCCTCTGTAAGAAACATGTTGGTGTACCTGCCTGTGCTTCTAGCAGTTATCAGGCAGTGCACGTTCATTTGTTTTAGTGGTATAGCTTTTACAAGAGTTCTGATGGGGGTGGGTGGAATGTATCGTTGCCGACTTTTCCAGGTTTGCCAACTCTAGCATAATATCAAGTAAATTAATTTTGTTACATCCCATCACTGGTATCATGTATGTGTGTTCCGATCATCTTTACACAGGATCTACGTCAACTTCAGACTGTCAAGTTTTTTGTTGTGTAGAAACTTTCCTGCTTTTCAATTTGCATAGTTAATGTGGTTATTTTGTGTGTGTGTAGGCATGTGAAGAGTGTAACCTTATGAGTAGGAAGCTGCATGAGAAGCCAGACGGTATTGAGGAACTGAGCGAGAAGAGGGACTGGATGAAACAAATCCCAGAACAGCTAAAGAGCTACAAGGTACAGGACTGAAATGTTGAAGTTAATATCCCTATCATTCATATTATTATGAAAGTCTTACCTCGTCAGTAACTCTTATGTAACTCGATCTGCCCCACACAGGAAGTCATTGGCAAGATCCTGTCCGACTATGAACTAATGGACGAATTCTGTTACTCTCTGTCAAATGAGGATTCTAATCAAAAGTAAGTATCACGTTTGTTTAAAAAGATGATATGAACATGTCATCGACATATTGTTATGTGGTATTAAGAGCAATGGACTTTGAGTGATTAGAGTCCATAGATTGTACAGAGATTTAAAATTGTAATTATTATTTATCTGTCTAGGTGGGCAGCTATCAAAGGGCCTGAAAAGATAATTGGCCAGATGGAAGAAGCAGCCAGCCATTATTTGGAGGACGAGGAGCGCTTCAGTAAGATCCAGCAAGCCAATCAGAATGCCTTTGAGGAACAACTAGACACTCTACAGGTCAGCTGAGACAACCAGGGTTTTTCTTTTATTTAATAACTACTCACTACAGTGTTGACTAAGACCAGATGCCCACTGTAAGATAGAACTACTTCCATAAGGTTCTGAGATTCAGTACAGTATAAGAAATGTTTCTGACCTCACAGGAATTTGTCTGGACATGTCTTATCTTTGATGACGTGTCAACAGCTCTCTAGTGTGCTGCTGTTTTTCTTTAACGTGTGTAATTAATCAAAAAAAATCATGAACTCTAGAAAGGCCTCAGTTCTTTGTTCTTTCATCTCAGAAATTCCTTTGTTAAGATCATGTTATTTGTTATAAATATCTCCAAATGTGCTTGTAGATGCTGATTGCTGGGTTTGGGAGCCATGCAGACATTGATCATGCTCATCAGACTGCCAATGAGGTGAGGCGTATAGCCAAGCAACTGAAGGAGTGCCAGGCTATGGCCCAAACCTACAACTGCAGAGAACGTCTGTTTGGTACTCCTGTCACAAACGTAAGTGAATGAACATCGAACCAACATGTAGATTAATGGGTGTGGTCCTTATAAGTAAATAATCTAAGTTAAATGAAATAAATCAAGTAAAAAAAGGTCATCCAAGTGATTTGGTACTTTGTCATGCTTTTTCTGACCATGAAAAATGTGTTTTACAGTATGACCGTCTACAGAAGCTTGTTAAGGACCTCCAGCCTTTTAAAGACCTATGGACCATCACATCTGATTGGTTTCATTGGCATGAGAATTGGCTCACTAACCCATTGTCCACCATCGACCCTGAGCAGCTTGAGCGCAATGTCACAGACGCCCACAAGACCTTGCACAAATGTATTAAACAGTTCAAGGACATTCCTGGTAGGTGTATATGTGTCATCGGTCAAACCTGACAAAGTGGAGTGTGTTTGTTTGTTTGTGTGCTGCAGTTTACCTGTGCTCTTTGTTTTGTGCGATGCTAGACTGCGAGTTGGTGGCGACTTTCATCCAAGGCAAGATTGAGGACTTCCGTCCTTACATCCCTCTGATTCAGGGCCTTAGGAACCCTGGGATGAAAAACCGCCACTGGGAGATGCTGTCGGAACGCATTGATATGAAAGTGAAGCCCAAAGCCAACCTGACCTTCTCCCGCTGCTTGGAGCTTGGCCTTCAGAACCATGTGGCGGACATAGCTCATGTGGCTGAAGTGGCTGGGAAAGAGTTCACCATTGAGCAGGTACACCATTGAGCAAGTGTGTAGTTGTGTTTTGTACAGTGGTTGTGTTTAATAGAGTGAATCTGTGAAACAGCAAAGGAAGGAAAGGGTTTGACTTATTTCTATCATCAACATAAACCATAAGTTTAAATTAAATATTTATTGAGCATTTAGAGAAAAGTGCTTCTCTTACAAAACATGAAAAATCCATCCATCAATCCATTATCTACACCGCTTATCCTTATCCTATTTGGGGCTTGTGGGGGGAGTTGGAGCCAATCCCAGCTGACATTGGTTGAGAGACGGGACACATCCTGGACAAGTCCCCATCGAACCGCAGGGCCAACATACAGGAACGAACAACCATTCACACACACATTCACACCTACTGGCAATTTAGAATCTCCAATTACCCCAATCTGCATGTCTTTGGGAGGAAGCTGGAGAATCTGGAGAAATCCGACGCAAACATGTGGAGAACGTGCAGATTTCCACACACCACCATGTTGCCCTAGCTCCTTTCGACTCTATACCTAAATGTCCCTGTTGATGCATGGTGTTAATGTGTGACTATGTTCAATATAACTGGTGAATGCAACCTTTTTTTCTTACACCCAGGCCCTGGAGAAGATGGAAAAAGAGTGGTCGGTGATACTTTTTGATGTGCTGCCGTACAAGGACACAGGCACCTACATCCTGAAGAGCCCGGATGAGGCGTCCCAGATGCTGGATGACCACATTGTCATGACTCAGAGCATGTCCTTCTCTCCCTTCAAGAAAACCTTTGAGGGCCGCATTAACTCCTGGGAGAGCAAGCTCAGAATGACTCAAGTACACAGACACACGCACACATCCACACACACATATTCTCACATTATCATGCAGTGCTGATGCCCCCTTCTGGTGCCTGCAGGATGTGCTGGAAGAGTGGCTGACCTGCCAGCGATCCTGGCTCTACCTGGAGCCCATCTTCAGCTCTGATGATATCAACGAGCAGCTCCCCGTCGAAGGAAAACGATACCAGCAAATGGAGCAAACATGGAAAAGCGTCATGCAAACTGCCTTCAGCAATCCAAAGGTCAGAGTTTTCCATTGAAGGACGACATTTTCAAAATACCCTTTTATTTCTTCTTCTCTCTCATGTGTGTGTTTCTGCCTTGACTTCCAGGTGATCGAGCTGTGTCCAGATGCTCGTCTACTGAACAAACTGAAGAAGTGTAACACACTTTTGGAACAAGTGCAGAAGGGTCTCAGTGAGTACTTGGAGACAAAACGAAGATCCTTCCCCAGGTAAGCCACAGTGAGAGAGTCCTGAAATACTTAAGATGGTCGATTTCAGATGGTGTTAATAATAACAATTCCCTCAAAGTTTATTATGAAGTCACTTTAAGATGGGACTTCATCCTGTCACCAACAGCGAGTGGCAAAAACAAACTCTCTTTTCACTGCTATAAATAGGCAGAGCTATGATACCGAGAGAAAAAAACACATAAAGACAAACTGAATAATACAGTGAATATTTGTTTGTAGGTTTTACTTCCTGTCAGATGATGAGCTCCTGGAGATTCTTTCCCAGACCAAAGATCCGACTGCCGTTCAACCACATCTTCGCAAATGCTTTGAGAACATTGCCCAGGTTTGTTTTGCCTGGTGGACGCTTTATATTACTCTGTTTATAGATTACTGGAGACATAACATGAACACCTAATGACTGAAACCTCTGTTTGTATTCAGCTTGAATTCCAGTCAGATCTACTGATCACTCACATGTTCTCCGGAGAAGGGGAGGAGGTGAAGCTGTCCGAGCCGGTACTACCGTCTGGAAATGTGGAAGATTGGTTGATGAAGGTGGAGAGGTCTATGAAGCTCACGCTGAGGGACAGCGTTGAAAGATCACTCAAAGTCTACTCTGAGGTCTGTGTTCATACTTTCAGGTTGATGTTTATGATGTGATTCATGCTCTTGTATGGGTTGTTTAATTTCAAGTTGAGTCATTTTTAAGGTGTCCAGCTTTTGTTAGATCTCTGTGTCCGCCTTTGACCCCTCAGCAACCTCGTGTGGACTGGGTGTTACAATGGCCTGGTCAAGTAGTGATAGCTGGCTGTCAAGTCTTCTGGACTTCGGAGGTGTCTGAGTCATTGGAGCAGGGAGACATGGCCAGCCGCCTTTTCCCCCAGCTACAAACACAGGTGTGTCCACTTGAAACTAGACTTCACTGGCAAATATTAAAACCAAATAACATTATATGTACATTTGTAAAAACACATTTCCTCATATGTTTACACTTGGCTTTTCAATGCAGCTGGGTGACCTGGTGCAGCTGGTGAGAGGAGGTCTCTCTAGGATGCAGCGAGCTGTGCTTTCAGCCCTCATCGTCATCGAGGTCCATGCAAAGGATGTAGCAGCTAAGCTTGTGGAGCAGGAGGTCTCAAGCGCCAATGCCTTTGAGTGGATCAGCCAGCTCAGGTATATTGTTTGGTTTTTGCTCCAGTCCCTTTCATTTCTCTTATTATCCTGACGCTGTTGCTGAGGCTAGTCAATATTTATCGTTCTTTAATACTTTGTATGCTTAAATGATTAAAATACTTATTGTTTTTTAGGTACTACTGGGCAAAAGATGACTTGTATGTCCGTGCTGTGAATGCAGAGTTCTTGTATGGATACGAGTACCTTGGTAACTCTGGACGCCTGGTCATCACCCCGCTCACTGACAGGTAGACACCAAGCTGTTTGGAATATCCTCTCTAGTTTTAACTGAATGCCATGACCTACTACTAAACACAGTTTTTTCTTCAGATGCTACCTGACCCTGACCGGAGCTCTGCACCTGAAGTTTGGAGGAGCACCTGCAGGTCCAGCAGGAACAGGAAAGACAGAAACCACCAAAGACCTGGGAAAGGCTCTTGCCATCCAGACAGTGGTTTTCAATTGCTCTGATCAGCTAGATTACATTGCTATGGGCAAGTTTCTCAAAGGACTGGCCAGGTAAGAGGCAATCAGTGTTGTCAGTTTCGCTGTTAAATGTCACAAACGTTGTCATCAATCTCAATCTTCTGGCTTTTCTTATCTGTCTCTTGTCCTGCAGCTCTGGTGCCTGGGCATGCTTTGATGAGTTTAATCGTATTGACGTGGAGGTGCTGTCTGTGGTGGCACAACAGATCACCACTATACAAAAGGCCCAGATGGAAAGGGTGAGAAGCTGACACACTGGGAATACACACAATGATTTCAACTGTATGCATCCACCTGTTTTATTGAGCTTTCTAAAAGAGCTAGAAAAAAACAACCTGCTGCAGTGAATGCATGAATGGTTAATTTTTGATAAAATGACAAATGTGGCTTATATATGTAAAAAAACAAGTCATCTGTGATATCAGTCCAATACCAATATTAATGGCTGTTAGAATGTTTGAATTATATATAATGTTTTTCATTATGTTACTTCATGCATTTTAATAGAAGATACTACTCATCAATATCGAAATAAAGAGAGGAAGGATGTTTCTCTTAATCAATCGTGCAATGTTTTGTTTTTAGGCCGAGTACTTTGAGTTTGAGGGGTCAGAGATCAAACTGGTCCCTTCTTGTGCTGTATTCATCACTATGAATCCTGGATATGCTGGCCGCACAGAGCTGCCTGACAACCTCAAGGTTTGAAGCAATTATTGAATCTGAAATAACCGTGTAGCACCAGGGCCAAGCAGATGGCGTTCAACTAAATGAGATTCCATCTTTTACAGGCCCTGTTTCGTCCCGTGGCCATGATGGTCCCTGACTACACCATGATAGCTGAGATTTCCTTGTACTCATTTGGCTTCAGTGATGCCAAACTCCTCTCCAAGAAGATCACTGCCACCTTCAAGCTCTCGTCGGAACAGCTTAGCGCTCAGGTGCTTTGAGGATCAAGAGGAAATGAGATTTACAATTAGTGTTGTCTCCAGATACGATTTCTCTCTACCAACGAAATGTGATACAAAGGTGTGCTGACTCTCACTCTTGTTTATCTGTAGGATCATTATGACTTTGGTATGAGAGCAGTGAAGACGGTGATTTCAGCTGCTGGAAACCTCAAGAGAGAAAATCCTGACATGGATGAGGTAAAATGCTTGTTTTGTAAGTTAATCGTTCTAATTAATATATTAAATTTATTCATTTTGCAATCTCGCTGTCTCCCAGGAGCTGATCTGCCTGCGGGCCGTTCAAGACGTCAACGTACCCAAGTTTTTACAGGACGACCTGAAGCTCTTCAGCGGTATTGTGTCCGATCTTTTCCCCAACACAAAGCAGGAGCCTATCAACTATGGCATACTTGAGGAATCCATGCGCAACGTTTGCATCCAGAGGAACCTTAAAGATGTGGACGGTTTGTGTTTTTAGTGTGTCTTTTCACATATACATATTGCTATATGTATAGAATCAGTAGGTGACAGTATTTTGATGTTTTGCAGGGTTTATTAATAAGTGCATTCAGTTGTATGAGACCACTGTGGTGAGACATGGCCTGATGTTGGTGGGACCTTCTGGATCTGGTAAAACCAAGGTGACTTTTTTTACACATTTCTTTTGTGTTAGCAGTTTTAAGCACAAATTACATTGTTGTCACGCTGTGTATATTCCTGCATGTAAGTTTGACTGTTTGTGTTTAGTGTTACAAGATACTAGGAGAAGCATTAACAGCTTTGAAGGGACAGCCCTCTGTGAGTGGTGGGGAGTACGAGCTAGTTCAGACATATGTCCTCAACCCCAAATCCATTACCATGGGACAGCTCTATGGAGAGTTCGACATGCTCACACACGAGTGGTAAGAAATAAATGATTCTACAAAAACTAAAGAACAAACAAAACGAGACACAGACAATATTGTTATTATGGTATCATTTATCACTTTATCTTTCTCTTCACCCTCTAGGACGGATGGCATCCTATCTTCTCTTATACGTGGCGGTGCATCATCTATGGACAAAGAGAGGAAGTGGTACATGTTCGATGGGCCAGTGGATGCCGTGTGGATCGAGAACATGAACACTGTGCTGGACGACAACAAAAAACTGTGCCTCAGCTCTGGGGAAATCATTAAGCTCACTGATGTAAGGTTTTGTTTTCACACTTGGATTGTCCTTCGATGTGTTGCCTTCTGTCTTGTGTGCGTCCAAACCTTTTTTGCGTCTTCCTCCTGCAGGTGATGACCATGATGTTTGAGGTGCAGGACTTGGCAGTGGCCTCTCCAGCCACGGTGTCTCGCTGTGGTATGGTTTACCTGGAGCCCAGTATTTTGGGCCTTGTCTCTTTTACAGATTGCTGGCTGAACAAGGTGCCTAAGGCCTTGAAGCCTTTCACAGAGCAGCTCAACTCACTGTTCACCAGGTTCCTGCAGGTGAGTGGGAAGACTGCATGGATTTTTATCATCATAGATTATCATTGCATTTACAATCCATCACTGTCAATTTCATTTTTTTGAACTGTTATACAGGATTCAATCACATTTGTCCGCACATCAGTGAAGGAGGTCACAACATCCCTCGACAGTAACCTTGCCTGTAGTCTGCTTAAAATAATGGACTGCTTCTTCAGTCCCTTCAACACTAAAGAGGTGAGTTTTGCTGTGTTAGATTGACCCACAAAACAGAAATATATATGTACAACAAGCCCTGGTAGATGTTTCATTTCGTGTCCATGCTTAGAGTCTCTCATTCTAGATAGTATTGTGTTGAATGTGTGTCCCTTATCAATCATTTCTTGTCTTGTAGAATCAAAAGCCACCACATAAGAAGAAACTGGAGCGTTTGACCGAGGTGATCGAGCCCTGGTTCTTCTTCTCACTGGTGTGGAGTGTAGGTGCCACAGGAGACGCAGCGGGCTACCAGCGCTTCAGTGCCTGGCTCAAGAACAAGATGACAGACGAGAAGGTCAGATTACAGTCTCTGTTTTAGCATCTTAATGACAAATTGTTATCAATTGCTTGATTCTTTTTTAAACAGATGTATATTTTAATTGACGCTGATTTATTTTTCCTTCAGATTCAATTATGTTTTCCAGAGGAGGGCCAAGTTTACGACTACAGGCTTGATGATGCAGGGATTAGTCAATTTGACGATGACGATGAAGAGGAGGAGAGAGAAGTAAAAATATGATGCTTTAACATACAAATAATGAATTAACTATAGATAGGACTGATAATATCCTATTAGTAGTATTATTCCGTTTTTACTCATTTCAACTTTTATATGTACTCTAGGTCCAGTGGGTCAGCTGGATGGAATGCACCAATAGAGTTGTGATCACCCCATCGACAAACTATGCTGACATCATCGTTCCCACACCTGACACAATGAGAATGTCTTTCTTGATGGATATGCTTTTAACCAATATGAAACCTGTGAGTACTTTGAATTTAACATTCTGTCTCCAAAAATATTTGATTAAACAAATGCCATTTTTTTTTAAATTGTTATCACTTCATCTAAATGATTAATATTTTATATTAATATTTGAAACACTTCAGAATCCGACAATAAATGTTCTATATTTAAATGCTTTCATTTCCTTGAAGAGGCACCATTAGACTACATTAGTATTTGTATGTGCTTGTTATGCAGGTACTCTGTATTGGTCCAACTGGTACAGGAAAGACATTGACCATGTCAGACAAACTGCTGAACAACATGCCTGCTGAATACATCACAAACTTCCTCATGTTTTCTGCGCGCACCTCAGCCAATCAGACTCAAGACTACATCGATAGTAAACTTGACAAAAGGTAAGACTGCTCTAATACACATTGTACACCTTACGATGCAAAAATACACAGTATCTCTGACTCACTATTTAAATGATTCCTGGGTGTCAGGCGGAAAGGGGTGTTTGGGCCTCCTATAGGGAGGCATTCCATCTTCTTCATCGATGATCTCAACATGCCAATGTTGGAAACCTATGGAGCCCAGCCTCCTATTGAGCTGCTGCGGCAATATATCGACCACGGAGGCTGGTATGACAGGAAGCAGATAGGTGAGAACGCTGAAGTACATGTTGTTTTCTGTCATATTAATTTAAATATACATACATATTTAATTTGTTGACCTTTTCATTTCTTATCATGCTTTTGCACCGTCGACAGCCAGTAGCCAGATGCATTATGTTTTTGACTTGTCTTTATGTCCATCTGGGACATTTTTGTAAACACATCTCAAGAAAGCCTAGAAAGAAACAAAGACATTTGGTAAAAACATTCACTTGGTCTCACAGATTATATTTCAGTGGTTAACAGTTAAAGGTAATGTGAAACTGTCCTTGATGATGGAAGCATACAACCGCAGAACGACAATTCTAGTTTTACCAATTGCACAATATTTTGATCGGTTTTGATGATCTTTTATTGTGTTTATCCTGTCGTCACTCCACAGGTACTTTCAAGCACTTGGTGGACATCAATTTTGCGTGTGCCATGGGACCTCCAGGTGGAGGCCGTAATCCCATCACCGAGCGCTTCACACGCCACTTCAATTTCCTGTCCTTCACTGAAATGGAGGATACCAGCAAGAAGACAATTTTTTCCACCATCTTAGGCAGTTGGATGGGTGAGTCAGTGCTGATATTTTGTTACAATTGAAGGCCATGTTAATGGTAAGCCAGTTTCTAACTGAGTTTTCATTTTCTTTCAGGTGGAAATATGAGCCAGAAGGAACCAGGCAGTAAGTCAAAGAGACAGTGAAAGGAAGCAGACAAGGAGCACAAATCATATAAAGTGTCATTTAATAGTTTTAACTTAACTTTTAAGCATAAAAATACACATGATTAAATTCTTTGCATTGTATTTATACAGCACATATATCAAACACATAAAAAAAAGTTTGTCTGATAAAGCATCATTTAAAAGTAAATATATCTAGTAAATATTGTCTCTGAATTAAATTTCATGTTTTATTGTTTTCACTTCTCTCTTTTGTCCTCCTGTTTTTCATCAGGACCTGTGCCAGAAATTCAGCCGCTCAATGAGCTTCTGGTAGACGCCACAATCCGAGTCTATTCTACCATTACCTCGCAGCTTCTCCCAACTCCATCCAAGTCCCATTACACCTTCAACGTGAGGGACCTGTCCAAGGTTTTCCAGGGCATCCTCATGGCGGAGGCTGGCATGATAGAGGTAGTCAGAACCAACACAATCACATTTATGTGAAGTAATCACATTACTATAGATTGTACTAATGTCCTTCTCAGGTTTAGTCACTTGATTCATATTAGAAATAACTTTATGAGCATTATATTGTACATCCTGACAGTAGATGCATCAGTATTCCACCTTTATCTAAGCGTAGCATTACTTTGGGGTTTTTAGGGCAAGTTGCAGCTGCTTCAGTTGTGGTACCACGAAAGCTGCCGGGTTTTCCAAGACCGCCTTGTGTCTGCTGACGACAGGGACTGGTTCAACAGACTCCTGAAGGATCGTATTGAGGAGTTTGACTGCAGCTTTGAAGAGGTTTTTTCTGGTCAACAAGTTCTGTACGGGGATTTCATGATCCCTGGAGCTGACACCAAAGTCTACACACGTATAGAAGACAAGGAAAAGGTGAGTGGACCCACGGCCTGTGTTGGAAAGATGCTTAGCTATAGCCTCTGTGAACAGCTAACAGTTGCGTGCATAAAGCATACAATGTTTTTTTATTTCCCCGTAAACATAAAATGGATGAAACACTAATAAATACTCTATTCACTCAATTCAGATTCTGATTGGTTGATTGATATTTTGTGTAATATAATGGCATCCTTCTCTCTGTTGATTATGTGACTGCATGCTTCATTCAGTTTCTGTAATGACTGCTTATCCCCTGCATTAAATGTATTTTATTATCTAGTTGGCAAAGGTGATGGAGGAATACATGGAAGACTACAACCAGATCAGCACTACCAAGATGAAACTGGTGCTCTTCATGGACGCCATTGAGCATGTATGCCGTATCGGCCGTATCTTGCGCCAGCCCATGGGCAATGCCCTGCTGCTGGGAGTGGGTGGCAGTGGGCGCCAGTCACTGACTAAACTTGCGTCACATATGTAAGATGGCCAAACACAAAAGTTTGAATGAATCCAAATCCAGTTTCTCAAGCCATTTTGATATATCAAAGGACCAAACTGAGGTTTTCAGTTTTTATTACCTAAAAAAAGGAAAAACAACAATACAGGGATTTAATGATCTTGTGGTCCTGTCTTCACAGTGTTTTTGTTTATTTCCAGGTCAGAATATGATTGTTTCCAGATAGAGCTCGCCAAGAACTACGGCCAACCAGAGTGGAGGGAAGATATTAAAAGCATCATGTTGAAAGCTGGTCTTCAGGACCAGCAGATCACCTTCCTCTTTGTAGACACACAGGTAAAAAGCAGAGGTTTTTCTACCACCTGATACCAACAGTATTATTTAACCTACACCATACTGATAGTTTTTAGTGTGTGTGTGTGTGTGGGGGGGATCCTGTTGTACTGTTCAACTTATTTTGAATGAATATAAATTAAAGCTAAAACAATGTAGATCTCAATAAAACCTATAAGTGGGTATGTGTCAGACAAGGCACCATTTTAGTTTTTCTTACCTCTGTGTTAACCTACCAGATTAAGAGTGAGTCATTCCTGGAGGATATCAACAACATTTTGAACTCAGGGGATGTTCCCAACCTGTATGCATCAGACGAGCAGGAGCGTATCCTAGCAGCAATGAAGCCAGTGGTGTTAGACCTGGGGCAGCAGCCAACCAAAGCCAACCTCATGGCTGCCTACATCAAGAGAGTCCGCAGTAACATCCACATTGTGCTCTGCATGAGGTTAGTAACGTTGAAAATGAAAACAATTGGACTAGGTTTATCCTCCATCTCTGTGTAACTCTTCCTCCTCAACTTACGCTATTGCTTCATATTCTCTCCATTCCTTCTCCTGCAGTCCCATCGGTGAGGTGTTTCGTTCCAGGCTGAGGCAGTTTCCCTCACTGGTGACATGTTGCACCATAGATTGGTTCAGTGCCTGGCCAGAGGAGGCTCTGCGGGCTGTGGCCACGTCATTCCTCAATGATCTGCCCGAGCTAGAAGCCAGCCCCACCGCCATGGACGGACTGGTAAGGAGGCCGTTTGTATGTGTGTGTGTGAGTGCATGCATTTGTGCATGCGTGCATGTGTGAGATAATGTCGAACCACTTTACAAACACTTTGAGACAGGCTCATTGTGGTTTTGATGAAGAGGAAGATGAAACATATTGACTGCACTCTGATGCAACATTGACAGCACATATCACAGCATCAATGATGAATTATCCTAATCAAACAACTTTATTATCCTAATCAAACTAGTTTCTGAAACTTTATTTTTTATAATATTATAACTATATTATACCTGTGGTGTAAATAACAGAAAAACTGAATCTAAAACTATTTTGATTCTCTTCTCCAGACAACGATGTGTGTAAAAATCCACCAGATGGTGGCCATGAAGTGCCAACAGTACCTGGCTGAGCTTTCACGCTACAACTATGTCACACCCAAGAGCTACCTGGAACTGCTCCGAATCTTCTCAGATCTAATCGGACGCAAGAAGCAGGAACTATGCGTCGCTCGTAAGCGCATGAAGACCGGTCTGGACAAGGCAAGGCCCTTGCAAAAAGAACAAAACAATAACTCTTATTGTTTTGTTCTTGATGGTTTTAATCTCCCCTCACTTGAGTGAGATGGTTCTTTTAATAGTCCTCTTTTCCGACAATAATTATCTGTGGTCCTGTAGCTCCTGCGCACAGCAGAGGATGTGAGCAAAATGCAGGAGGAACTGGAGGTGATGAGGCCTCTTTTGGAGGAGGCCACTCGGGAAACTGAAGCCACCATGGAGACCATAAAAGTAAGGAAATAGTTACAGGTCTGGAAGCAAATGAGCAACACACAAAATGTATACCTGTTTCATGCATTCTCCTTGCACTGATGACACTTACATATTGCAGTGGTTACAAAATTTTAGGATTCCCTGGATGATCACAATAAACTAAAATAGGGGTCAGGTGGTGAATTCCAGAATTAGAATATATATATATTTTTGTACCATATTCCAGGCTTAATTATAACAAAAGACTAGCTCAAATCAATGTTCCTCAACCACTTATGGGTTAAGGCGCGTCACATGTCTCTGACGGTCATTTTATGGGGGTTGCGGTCTATACAGTCTGGGTGCTGCTGACATATTCATCCCTCTGTACATATACAAATGTTCAGGTTTTCTTGGTAATCCCAACCGAACTGTATAACCTGTGCATTTTGTGTGTCCTGTGTTTGTCATTTTATGTGGACAGAAAGACACAGTGGTTGCAGAGGAGACCCGGAGGTCGGTGCAGGCCGAGGAAGCAAAAGCGTCAGAGAAAGCTCGTATTGCCGGCGCCATCGCAGCAGATGCTAAGAAAAATTTGGACGAGGCTCTGCCAGCTCTGGATTCTGCTCTCACCAGCCTCAAGTCACTCAATAAGACTGATGTCGCTGAGGTCAGAGATTTTGATAATGATTGAAGATAGATAATCTCCAATTACCACCGCACTGATTTGAATGATTCTTGGGACTACATCTTTTCCACAGGTACGAGGATTGCAGCGACCTCCAAACGGGGTGAGGCTAGTTATGGAAGCGTTGTGCATTATGAAGGGCATCAAACCTAAAAAGTTACCCGGAGAGAAGCCTGGCACCAAGATTGACGACTACTGGGAGGTTGGAAAAGGTCTATTACAGGACCCTGGCAAGTTTCTGGACAGTCTGTTCAAGTATGATAAGGTAAGGCACATGGATTTACTGCTGTCACCGAATATATATGTTAACAGAGTCTCTACAAAACAGGATTATTGCCTCATTCAGAATTTATTGTAGACTTTATAGCTCTCTACGTCTCAGGTGTTGACACTGACGTGACGCTTCCTGTCTGTCCAATCATTTCTGCAGGACAACATCCCAGATACTGTGATCACTTTAGTCCAGCCCTACATGGATAATGACGATTTCCAGCCAGCCGCAATTGCCAAGGTTTCCAAGGCCTGTACGTCAATTTGCCAGTGGGTGCGAGCCATGCATGTATATCACTTTGTGTCCAAGGCTGTGGAACCAAAAAGGGTAAAAAGTTCTTGTTGAGCCGTCACCTTATTTGTGACACCAATATATTTCAATTCATGTCACTTCACTTAAGAGTGTGATCTAAACATCGAACTTGTTTGATGTTCGTACAGCTAGCTCTCAAGGGAGCCCAGGACGACTTAGCAGAGACCCAGATAATTCTGGATGATGCCAATGCAAAGTTGGCAGAGGTTGAGGGCGGTATCGCCACTTTACAGGCCACGTACCAGAAATGTCTGGCCAAGAAAGACGAGCTGGACAACAAGTATCAACTGTGTGAGGCCCGTCTCGTTCGAGCAGACAAGGTCAGTAGGAGGAATAAGATAAGATAAGACAAAACCTAATTTAGCATTACAGCAGCTCAGGAAGGAGAGCAGAAGGGTGCTAGACCAAAGTTTGAAATATCAGTATCCTAAAGCAGTGAGTTTGAACGTAATACATGTTCAAAAAACCAATCATTTTAGTCACGATAGTTGTAGATACAGGGTATTTGTTTCTATTTATGATAAATAGAACCAAATATAACATTTAAATATGAATATATATATATGAAAATATAACTATAATTTAACACAGTAACATGTATACAATTTTTTACATCAAGATCCATAAATTATTCTCTGAGGAATAAAGGAACATCTTGAAAAGCATCTTACTATTTTACAATGTTGGAAAAAGTGAAGGAAAAAAATCCTGGATCTGCCAACTGACCTCGATAAAAAAAAAATGTCTGACCCATTCCACATCCTTCCACCACATTTTGTGGATACCTGTCCAGTATTTTTTGTGTAATCTTGCTTAAAAACAAACAAGCCAACCATTAAAAAATGGACAGGGGTGACAGAGGTTGGATATAAACAGAAATATGGACCTCACATAAGAAAGCAAATACAGAAATTCACGTTCTGTAACAAGAAGTATTTGCTCTTAAAAAACAAAGACATGTAAAATGCTAAACAATAAGGAATAGTGTTTTTATATCAAGATATTTCAATACATTTGCCTGTTTTAATATTGATAGTGGCTACCTGCATGTTTTTCTGCAGCTTATTGGAGGACTGGCAGATGAAAAAGTGCGCTGGAAGGAAACGGTACAACATCTGGATTACATGGTTGAAAATGTCGCCGGCGACGTGCTTCTATCTGCAGGATACATAGCGTACCTGGGACCCTTCACTGTAAGTTGTCCGTGACTCAAGACGTTTTGGTTTTCCAGTAGACAAAACAAAAAACCATATCTGTCACAATCACAACATTTTAACACTTTAATACTTCTGAACAATCAGTGCAGCATGTTTGCGTAATTTGCATCAAGGTTCATTGTTTTTATGTTTAGGGAGAATACAGAGCAGCCATGGCAGATGAGTGGCTGCATTGCTTCAAAGAACTAGGTGTTCCACACACTGAGGAACCCAACCTGATCAGCACTCTAGCAGATCCAGTCAAGATCCGCTCCTGGCAGGTCCGATCCAACCTGTCGTCAGCTGACCTTCAGGGTCAAGGCCTATTAAGACATCACCATTGTTAATTATCAAACCAACCAACTGGCTTATTTTTCGTGGTCATTGACATACATTTCCATCGTATTTTGTCTTTTCTGTGGGTATAGATATCGGGTTTGCCAAAGGATAACCTCTCAGTGGAGAACGGTGTGATCACTCAGTACTCTCTACGCTGGGCTCTGTTCATTGATCCTCAGGGACAAGCCAACAAGTGGATCAAAAACATGGTGAGGGAGCTCTCTGCCTGTTCGGATCTGACCACAGTTGCTGAAGGTGTCAATGAGACAAAAGACAAAACAATAGCTAATACCAATATTTTTATATTTGTCTCCACATCAAACATCACATTTATAGTTATCATTGTAATTGTTGACCAGTACCAATATTATAGATGTAGATATAATAGAGGTTCTAGTACAGTTTAGTCTCACTTACAACTTCTTCAAAAGCTTGTCACTATCTGCAGTTATATTTGATTCACTGCTCATCCATGCTTGCTTCCTGTTATTACCTAGGAGCGTAACAATGGGTTAGAGGTTATAAAGCTCAGTGATCGGGATTTCCTACGCAGTCTTGAAAACACAATTCGCTTTGGTAAACCCTGCCTTCTGGAGAACATAGGAGAGGAGCTGGACCCTGCTCTCGATCCTGTCCTGTTGCAACAGGTATGTATACACAAATCTGTTACAGATGAAAAGAGCTTGTAATCTAGTGTTGTTTGAATATCCGCCACACATGGGTCTGCTTAACTTACATTGTGGCTCTCAGACGTTTAAGCAGCAAGGCAGCATGATGCTGAAACTGGGAGATTCAGTCGTCCCTTACCATGAAGACTTCAGGATGTACATCACTACTAAGCTGCCAAACCCACACTACTCTCCTGAGATCTCTACCTTAGTCACCCTCATCAACTTCACACTGTCACCCAGGTAACACAAAACTGTTTTTACACAACTCTGCCCTAGAACCAGATGTGTAGATAAAAGACGTATAAAGCATATACACAGAACTGTTGATATGATTCAATATTTTGTTATTTAAATATCTTCATTGTACAACTGGACACTGAGAGGTAGGGATGCAATATTTAGCATTTTATCAATGGTAATGTAAGTTAATGTTACTGACAGTTCTTCTGAAAAACCACACACTCTCAGTCTGACTGTAAGTGTTTATGTAAAAGGCTTTTCTGTGTGTATTCAGTGGTCTAGAGGACCAGTTGCTGGGCCAGGTCGTGGCTGAGGAGCGTCCAGACCTGGAGGAGGCTAAAAACCAGCTCATCGTCAGTAACGCTAAGATGAAACAGGAGCTGAAAGAAATTGAGGATGAGATCCTGCACCGGCTCAGCTCCACAGAGGGAAACCCTGTGGACAACGAGGAGCTCATCCAAGTGCTGGAGGCTTCCAAGATAAAGGCTGGAGAAATCCAGGTCAGACAGTCCAGAGCTTTTTTTTCTTCTCATTGACAACTCCTAGAAATCATCATATATGATTTTTCAAGTGATGTGTCATTCAACGCATAATTGACCATTGATTTTTCTACTAGTAATACAAGCTGATTTTACCGACAGGCAAAAGTGAAGGCAGCAGAAGAGACAGAAGTGGATATTGATGCCACCCGTCTGGAGTATGTGCCAGTGGCTGAGCGCTCGCAGATCCTCTTCTTCTGTGTATCGGACCTGTCCAGTGTTGACCCCATGTACCAGTACTCTCTGGAGTGGTTCCTTGGCATCTTCATGACAAGCATTGCCAACTCTGAGAAAGCAGGTAGAAATAAATCACACAGTAAATGATGCTCTCTCTTGTTGCACACTGAGAATTGTGCCTGTGCAGATGTGATTCATGACACCCAAACTAGATTTAGCTAATGACTCTTTTCTGAACTTTTCTCCTCACAGACACAGTGACGAGGAGAATTGTCAACATCAATGAGTTTTTCACCTTCAGCCTGTACAGCAACGTGTGTCGCAGTTTGTTTGAGAAGCACAAACTTATGTTCGCCTTCCTCCTGTGCACTCGCATCATGATGAATGAAAACAAAATCGACATGGTGAGCAACAGAGGAGTTTGTGGCTTCGTACTGACTGTCTGCTTGTCTCCTTAATATTCTCTAACTAATTCAGATACGCAAGTTGAGTTAACTCTTGTGCGCTAAATGAATCTGTGTCAGGCTGAGTGGCGCTACCTGCTGTCTGGAGGGATGCCTGCACAAGAGCTGACCAACCCAGCGGTGAGCTGGCTGTCGGAGCGCGCCTGGCAGGACATCCTGAGCCTCAGCGCCCTGGACAGCTTCAGCAAACTCGCAGAGAGCTTCCCCAATCATCTGCAGGGCTTCAGGAGGATTTTTGACAGCAGCCACCCTCACAGGCAAGCATTTAATAACCTCTTTGTTCACAAAAACACACTTCTCCTTCATTTATATTGTGCAGAAGCTGCAACAGCCCTTTTAACAAGGTGTGGTTATGTTTGCCTACAGAGAGGCCCTCCCAGAGGAGTGGGACACGGAGCTGGACTCTTTCCAGAAACTGTTGATCCTGCGCTGCTTGAGGTCCGATCGCCTCATTCAAGGCCTCCAGGACTTTGTCTCAGCTCAGTTGGGACAGCGCTTCATAGAACCTCAGGTCGAGAAGCTGCCCTCCTGTTCCCCTTTTTTGCCTTTATGCTCATGTTAAAACCAATATTTATGTAGTGACACAGAGATGTTCTTATCGCTGTGATTTAAAAGTATGGAAACATTAATGCATTACTAACTGCTCCATTTGTTTTGGCTGGGTCAGCCGCAGTGCAAACAATATTTAATGTTTGCAGCATAGAATGAACTTTTGCTCTCTTGTATGTGTCAGCAGTATTTAAGGCTTATTAGTTGTTCTGTCCCTGTCTCTCCACAGACGTCAGACCTGTCTGTGGTGTTCAAAGAATCATCCACCCTCACTCCACTCATCTTTGTCCTCTCCCCTGGCACCGACCCTGCTGCCGACCTCTACAAATTTGCTGACCTCATGCAGTTCTCCAAGAAAATGAGTGCAATCTCTCTGGGCCAGGGCCAGGTCAGATTCTCCCTCTGTACACTTTCTCTGACCCCGGGGATATAGCCACTATAAATAGCTTTCTCACAGAACCAGGCCATTGACATTTGTCTTGTTAATAGTGGCCACCTAAATGCTAATTGTTTTCTCTACTTCTGACCAAAGGCTGGGGCAATGTGTTATACTGCTGTGACATATGCTAAAATTCCAAATGCAGCGATTGACCTCACAAAACAACGATATGACCTCATGTGAAGGGTTTAGGATAAATACAGGCTCGTTGTAACCAGCCAAACATTCTCCCAGCAATATACTCCCCCTGTGACTGGTATAGGTATTAGCATCTGTTTATCACATTAGTTGTAATTATGTGAGTTAGCATTTTGGAGAGTGCTAAACTGTTGTAACATCCTGTCTTCATTGAACTGAGCGCTCTGACGCCTCCTGAAAGTTTCCCGTCATTGTGATACCATGTCGATTTTTAGGAAATGTAAATGTTTGACCCGACTCATGTTGTTGTTGACTCCACATCTGCCCCTCCCCTGCTTCTGAATGTGTGATGCAGGGACCCTGGGCTGAGATCATGATGCATGCTGCCATGGAAAGAGGTCACTGGGTCTTTTTCCAGAACTGTCACCTGGCACCCAGCTGGATGCCGGGTCTGGATAGACTCATCGAAAACATCAACCCAGTAAAGGTCAGAAAATACGCACACACAAAAAAGAGCACGGGCATACACATACAAACACAAAAACACAGACTCTGTGTGGTGACTCATACTGAACCGTTTATCTGCCAATTAGATGGTTTCCTCCTTCGCACCAGATTTTTCTGCCTAAATCAAAGAGAAACCTATCGAGCCCGATTAACCCAAACCCACCAGGCATTGTGTTTTTTTGTGTCTGAACCCGAACCGATGTCATTAATGTAAGCTACTGTTTGTTGTGTTTCTTATTTTCCTCAATTGTGGACATGTTCAGTGTATAAAATCAGCTCAGCCAACATGACCCGACTCAAACCAGAATATCATTTCAATGTTTTTTCCGAACCCCAGTCCGGAGGGCCCGGGTCAGTTATCCACACTCTAATGAACAGCAAATGTCCAATCTTCTCCGTAGGTGCACAAGGACTTCCGTCTGTGGCTCACAAGTCTTCCCAGCAACAAGTTCCCAGTGTCCATTCTCCAAAATGGTTCCAAGATGACCATCGAGCCTCCCAAAGGCATAAAGGCCAACCTGCAGAAAACCTACCTGAGGCTAACTAATGATTTTATTACCTCTTCCACCAAGGTCTGTCTCCCTCCCAGTCAACCTCCCATCTCCTTATCATTAACTTTGGACCTGTTTTGATCAGTTTTGATTTCTACTAGTGTAGCGTCATGTTGTACATTTGAATGATCCTTTCCTTTGAAGAGGAGAGTTACTTCCATCCTAATCCTCTCCTTGCTTCTCATTCTATTCCTCAGTTAACAAGCTTCAGGTCTTTGCTCCTGTCTCTATGTCTGTTCCATGGAATTGCTTTGGAGCGCAGGAAGTTTGGCTCTTTGGGCTTCAACATTCCCTACGAGTTCACAGACGGAGACTTGAACATCTGCATCAGCCAACTCAAAATGTTCCTGGACGAGTACCAGGACATCCCATACAAGGTGGGGGAGAGAAAGCTGGTTTCTATGTTCAACTACTTGTTCAGCATATTTGTTTTAAAGCCACCAGCTTCAATTTTATAAGCAACTGTGTTTTTTTTATCATTATAAGATCATTAAAAGATATAAGCTTAGAGTTCAAATAAACAGGGCTTTTAATAAGAAACAAGATTTTTTTTCAGTCAGATAATGTGTGAGCATCTCTCTGCCCCCCTTCTTGTGCTCCACCCAACCAGGTGCTGAAATACACTGCAGGCGAGATCAATTACGGCGGCCGTGTGACAGATGATTGGGACAGACGATGTCTGCTCAGTGTGTTGGAGGATTTCTATTGTCCTGCTGTTCTCTGTGATAATCATGCCTACTCCTCGTCCGGAGTCTACCAGCAGATAGACACAGGCCTGGATATCAAGGTAAGCCATCGGAATGTAGACAGCATTCAAGAAGTCATGATAAGATCAGTGTATTGACCTTTGACCACATCTGTTGGTATTCAAACCTCATGTGTAACAAGGCAGTCATCAATGACACAGGATATGAGCTAAAACATACTATGACGTTAAGAAGATAATGTTTTAATGTGCTGAAACTGCCTCAGCAATATTTATAAGCTAAATTAAAGGGTTCATCGAAAAGGTAAATAAAATTTGAATTAATGGTTCACATTTCCATCAAAATAAACACTTATTTCTGTTTAGAACAAAAAAAGACAAATTAGAAAAAACAAGGTTTAGATTAGATTAGTTCACAATAACAAAAACCTTTCTTTCTGTCCCTGCTGCTGCTCACAAAACATGGAAATGTAAGATGTGAGACTGTAAGTATATATCACGTTGGGAAAAGATAATTACAAACATCTGCTGTCACAGAGTAGGAGACGTTGTACGTGTTGAGTCAAGCAGGTTAATAAGATTGAAAATTAGGTTTTAAAAACGTCACATCACATATACATCGAACCACGTGGCTCTCAAACTAAATGATGACTAATTGGTGTCAGCGAGTGACCTGACCTGTTTTCTGATCCCAGGGTTACTTGGAATACTTTCGTGGTTTGCCCATCAACGACACACCGGAGATCTTTGGTCTCCATGACAACGCAAACATCAGCTTTGCCCAGAATGAGACCTTCTCCCTGCTGGAAGCCATAGTCCGTCTGCAGCCGCGAGCCGTGTCTGCTGGGGGGAAAACTCCAGAGGAGGTGCGTGAATTGATGATTTGATTTCCTTTGCTCCTCTGTTTCTGTCTCTGTCATAGCTCATGTTATCAGTGTGTACAGTGCAGTCATTAAGTACCTAGTTACCAGATACTTTTACCATTATTTACATTATTAGCTAAATACACAGACCGATACCTGTGGAGTAGCCTGTCGGGCATAACGTTACTATGAGTATAGATTTAATTGCAACAATCTCTCTCGAGGCCTTGACTGTTGGCTGAGACTTGTTGTGTTTCATTCTTGATTTCTGGTACCGCAGATAGTGAAGGAGATCGTGGCGGGCATCGCTGAAAAAATCCCACCGCCTTTCAGCATCCAGGAAGTGATGGAAAAATACCCGGTCCTCTATGAGGAGTCCATGAACACAGTGCTTGTCCAGGAGGTCATCAGGTAACCTGACATAGGAATCACACAGCAAGCCACACTGCATGTCTCCTTATAGCACTCTGCTCAGTAGCTGCTCATGTCAAATATTCCCTCAGGGACAAAGTAGATTCAAACTGATCTTACTCTTAGAAGCAGGAAAAGAAAAATCAGCAGCAGTGGTAAGGACAACAGCTCCCTTGACCCATTACTTTAAGATATCATCAAACTTCGACTGTTGTTACTGTTTGATTGAGAGACCCCCAGCAGCCTAAGACACAAAATGTATTTTTAAATTCCGATAATGACTGTCTATGGTACAAACATATTTTCATGATGGTAACATGCCATACTGGGATCTGGTAAGTGGATCCCATGCACACATATTTGAAGTATTTTTATACATAGCTCTTAGCAGGAGGACACATCTGGGATTCTTTGAGATCAGAGAAAGAAACCGTGCTTCACTGAAAGCCTCTTTGACAATGTTCAGCTCAGTGTGAGGTCAAGAAGCCAGAACAGATCTGTGATTCTGCCAGTTTAAACTTACTATTATTTCACTTCTCAGGTTAAGAAAATAACAATTAAACGTGAAACTAGTAATGTAATGTCTTTATTTGAGACAAGTCGAAGCTGAAATTGCAGCCTTAAAAAGTGTCAGCTCCTTACCATAATTAAATGTCTTTGTTATAACACTGTAATAACAGCTTTTATGTGTGTGTGTGTGTGTGTGTGTGTGTGTGTGTGTCTGCTGGAACTTGTCAGAAATTCCCGTATAGTGAGTTTGGGATGACAGAAATCTCTGAAACTATTTTCTAAGTTATCTTTTCTTTGCTGCTCTGTAAAGTATCGCATTGCCAGGGACTATTAATTTCACACTTATGAACGCATTTAGCCACTAATAACTTTATAATAATTTCAATTTAAACATCTTAATCCTGCTAATTAACAAACAAACCAACAAATGGACGGGAGTGAAAACCACCTTGGCAGAGGCAACAATCTGATAGCAGGTCAGTTAAAATCATGTGTTTGTTTTGTGTCTCTCAGATATAACAAACTGCTGGAGGTCATCGCTCAGAGTCTTGGTGACATTGTGAAGGCTCTGAAGGGTTTAGTGGTGATGTCATCAGAACTGGAGTTAATGTCCAGCAGCCTGTTCAACAACACCGTGCCTAGCATGTGGACGGCCAAGGTAAGACAAAATCTGTTCCATTATTATTCTTCTGACCTCTCCTATCGCTAGCAGGAGGCAGTGGTCAGACACTGTGTCTCACACAAAACAGTTGTATGGTAAAGGTCCATTAATAGAAAATTCATCAAAAAAGGTTCATATCTACATGTTCTCCTCTGATTTAAATGCTGGTTGGAATATTGTATGTATTAACAATTTCCTTCATATATAATTATCTCTAGTATTAGGGTCACTTCAAGGGGGAAAATAGATTTGAGTAATAAAGTCATAATATTCTGAGAACAAAGTGGTATTTTCAGGGGTTTGATGGTTTCCCAAGAAACAATGTCATTGGTATTTAAGATTTTTGATCCAGAAGGAGTGGAACTCAACTGAGAAAGAGTTCTTCCTGCTGCTTATTACCTCTTTAAATTCCAACATTGTTCTCATATTAATCATCATTAATTTACCTCAACTTCAAATTAATTCTTAAAATTGTATCTCGTTTTACTGTAATCTTATTTCAGAAATCGATGAATATTTATCTCTTTAATGTGTAATATTCCATCGTACCGTTGACAGTGTGGCTCATCCTGCCATTTTTAAAGAGAAACCCTGACTCAAACTGATATTCTGAAATCCCGCCAAATCTGACAAGGACATCACATCCATCGTATAGTGCTCTAATTTTAGGCTCCGCTTTCTAAGAACATCTCTTTGATTGGCTGTGTATCTCCGTCCCTCCAGGCCTACCCCTCTCTGAAGCCTCTGGCCTCTTGGGTGTCAGACCTGCTTCAGAGGATCACCCTCCTGGGGACGTGGATCTCCGATGGCATTCCACCTGTCTTCTGGATTAGTGGCTTTTTTTTCCCTCAGGCCTTTCTCACCGGAGCCCTCCAGAATTACGCCCGCCGCTGTGGCGCCTCCATCGACACAATTGGTTTTGATTTTGAGGTCAGACAGTAGGCTGCTTGTCTGGCAGTATAAGTTACTGCCAATACTTGTATTTCACAGTGAAAATATTTTAACTTATATTAGGTATAAGGCTACAACCCAATGTAATCCCTCTGCCCACAGATCATAGGGAGGTCAGAGTCAGAGATAACAGAGAAACCAAGCGCTGGCTGCTACATCCACGGCCTTTTCCTGGACGGCGCCCGCTGGGACCATGAGGCATGTCAGCTCACAGAGTCCAGGCCCAAGGAGCTCCACACAAAAATGGTCGTCATCTGGATGAAGCCCAAACCCAACCGTCAACCCCCGACCTCCGGGGTCTACATCTGTCCCATCTACAAGACGCTGACACGTGCCGGTCAGTACGCAAATCTGTAAAGATTCTCAGTCATTAAGGTCCTGGAATCTTCATGAGTAACACAAGTGTATAGGCACCTGACAACACAAGCAAGTCAATTTGCCTATGTACACTTGTAAAACTCCAGAAGGAGTCTGTGCACACAGCATCGCAGTAAGTCTGCATTCATCTATATTACAACAAGCTTAGTTTAAAAAGCAAACGTTAGTTTTCACCCATGTCTGTGGATCTGCTGCTCAGGTTAGGAACTCTGTCGGTGTGATTCTGTGTTTGTGTCCACTCGCTGGAGTGTTTGTGTGCATCTCCTTTTGGTGGTTTTATTACTCACCCAAAAATAGACTCCAGTTTGTATCACGTTTCACGAAGCGTCTGAAAATGCAGCACTGTATTTTCCACTCGCAGCACACAGCCAACACCTTGTGCTGGCACGTGAGAAACACTTAAGTCGGCACAGGCAAGGAAAAGTACAAACTGCTGTCCAGCCTTCGTTATGTCACTGAACTGCTCTGTGTGCTTTCGTAGGGACGCTCTCCACCACCGGCCATTCCACCAACTACGTAATCTCAGTGGAGCTGCCTACAGATCAAACTCAGAGACACTGGATCAAACGGGGAGTCGCCCTCATATGTGCACTGGACTACTGAACACAAACACACTCCCACACAAACACAAACGCAGAAATAGTCTCTTTATGTTAACAACTATTTCATTTGTGTAATAAACTGTTTTTGACCATGCAAAACTATTTTCATTACCTCTGCCAACGAAGTAACGATTTCTGTTTATTTTTTAGCAGGATTACGCAAACACTTACGGATTTTTGTGAAATTCTATGGAAGGGTGGGGCGTGACTCAAGGAAGAATTCCTGTCATTTTTTGGGGAATTTTTGTATCACTTTATCTTGCATCATGGTATAAGGAATTTTTTTCCTTGATTGAGACAATTTTGAAATAAAAGAACCTTCGTGATATGTTTGATGGGACTGATATTTATGAGTGTGTGCAATTTGGTGTAGATCCAAATATACATCCAGATATAGTGACTCCAAATGTGGCTCCATGAGGGTGCTGTTGACCCTCGGCAGGGGGTTTGCTCTCTACTGAGTGAAATTCAAGTTTATCTTCTGTTGCTTTGCTGGAAATCTGTTAGTGTATTTTTAAGGTAAAGTTAAGTTACTCTTTAGGACTAAAACAAGTTCTACTCTCCAGCTGAGACCCCTCCTCTCCTTCTCCTCTGAACACTGACTTCACATTCACGGTCTGCTCCTTTAAGGCGGCCCCACGGGTCCACTTGAGAGAAATGACTTGACTGAAGGAGGGTGGTGCTTGTTCGAAAAGTGACAGTGAGTGGCCATGTGAATCAGAAGGACTCAGACTGTCATCCCCACAGCGAGCAGACATCTCTCTGACTGGACTTTACTTTCTCTCATTCTGATGTGCGGGATTATCTGGGTTTCTCTGGACAGTAATGTGAACCGCGCGATAGGGACATATTAATCCATGTGTAGTTTCCCTGCGAATGAAGTGTGTGTTGTACATATAGTTTGAAAAAAGCCAGACTTTAGAACCAGTGTGGGATTTGCTGAGTGGGGACGTTTCAGGGGCTCCGGCGCGCGGACGCACCAGAGGACTGCTCCGCTTTACGCAGTTACCGGAGCGCAGCTGTCTGGAGCCATCGCCTCGCTTCGGTGAATCACTCACTGCGTTCACTTCCCGAACTCGACCGGTGACCACACGCCGGTGAGACCAGCCATGCTGCAGAATGGAAACGGAAAGGAGCGACCGGAGAAACCGATTCAAGCGCCGATTGCTGAGGCAGAGCCGGACTCCCCGGCGGACGAGCCCGATCGCCCGCAGCAGCAGGAGGTGTCCGCCGCTGGCAGGACGGACCCGGGCACCGAGTCCCCTCACTTCCCCCTGCCCGGCCAGCCCAAACTGGAGATAAAGCGCTACGCAGTGACGGACGATTATAAAATCTCCTCTCAGGTCCTGGGTTTAGGGATCAATGGCAAAGTGCTGGAGTGCTTCAACAAGAAGACAGGACAGAAGTGCGCTCTGAAGGTAGTGGAGTCACCTGACACTTCTCACACAGCCTGTTAACAACACGGTGGTACACTGACCGACTCGAACTGACTTCTTCTCTCATAGTGCAGTTACAGCTGTGGATCATTCCCCCAATGATCAGACTTGTCTAATCAGATTACTGATAGAAAAGACCCTGACAGTACAGTGGGATCATGTTTTGGGCATATCTCTATGTGGATTTAGTTTAAATTTAGATCACCAGTTTTACTTTGGATTGTAACAGTTTAAAGCTCATATGAGGGGTTATACATATTAAGATCAGTACAAAAAGGCTATTGGCTTTTCTTATTAAAGGGCTTGTTCACCCAAAAATGTAAATTCCCTCCTTCACCACTATGCAGATGGAGGGGTGGGTGAAGTGTTTTAGTCCACACAACACTTTAGGAGTCTCGGGGTAAACTTTGTAGCAGCCGAATCCGATAGAATTTAAGTCAATGGCGACATACACTTCAGACGTAATAAAACAATAGCAAAACACAACATGTGTCCACACTGCTCGTGTGGTGTCATCCAAGTGTGCTCAAGCCCCGATGTTCATATTCCACAGGAATTTCCATCATGTTTTAGCCTAAATGCCTTCAGATATGTTCCTACTCAAACACTTCACCCACCCCCCATCCATAGTGGTGAGTAGATAATAAGTGAATTTTCGTTTTTCAGTGAACTATCCCTTTAAGAGTTGGAAACTGTTGCCATCTTTGAGAACTTTGACCTTTGTTGAGGGCAGATTTGTGTCACAGACTCAACACTAGAGCCGCCTGTATATGTGTGTGTATTTCTGACTGGTAGTCGGTACATGTATCTGGCTGTGTGTGTGTGTGTGTGTGTGTGTGTGTGTGTGTGTGTGTGTGTGTGTGTGTGTGTGTGTGTGTGTGTGTGTGCCCGCCTCTCACCGTGTGTTTCATGTGAGCGAGCTGAATGCCAGCTGTGCTTCTCGGAAGTTCACAAGAATGTTAGGGGTTTCGCGGCTGCCCATCCGCTGACATGCTACACTGTCTCACAGATTTGGAGGGTGACACCTTATGCTGGAAATAGTCGAAACTCACCTTCACACACACACACACATGCAGGCAAGTGTGCACGTGCGGGTCATCATGGCTGTCACCTGTCACCACTGGGCGATAGATTGAGAGAGATTTACTGGTTTACAGTAATCCATCAGGAGCTGAGGTGACAAACCCTGGGATAGGAAGACATGACGCATAAAGAGAACGAGAGCTAAAGTGCATGAGACCAATGGAAGTCACAGAGAAAAGATGTAGGGGCAAAGAGGAAGAGGAGAGGGAGAGGGGGCATCACGTCAGAGAGGGAAACAATCTCATACTTCATCACATGACAGCTCACAGAAACAAAAATGCTGCAGAAAAATCTTAAGGTTGTTCTCTTATGCCATAGAAAACAAGAGGTTTAGCTACGTGCTACCACACGATACAACGACTTGTGTAAGAAACATTTATTTTGTCAGAATTTATTCTGTGAAAATGCTTCTCTGTTAAACCATGTGACTTTTGACTGCGTCTATAACAGCAGCACCTGGTGCCTGACAAACGGTGGGTGGGTCACGGGGAACCCATCTTAGTGAGAGAACTCCACAAACACACTGTACTCTGCCTCTAAACCTGAACATGTTGTAGAGATGACAAAGGAAACACTGATGACATCACAAGTCAGTGGCTCAAGTACCGTTTACTGGCATCCTGGTTGGTCTGTGTGTAAATCGGATTTCACTGGACCAGGAGACTTTTTCAAGACAAAGTTTTGTTGCTTTATTTTGATCTCATGGCAAATAGAAAGCAGAGAGAAATAACCAAGAGTGTCTGATGTGGAGGGGTGTGTGGGGATTTAACCACTGGCATTTTCATTAAGTGTCGCTCTGAGCACTGAACGTTATAAATGGATGTAGGTTTAATCCACTTTGCAGCCGAGCAGGAGGCGAGCCATCCGTTTAATGTGATTCAGCTACAGCCGTTAGGTTCTTTTAACTGGGATTTGACTGATTAGTCCAGGGGAGGAGAGGTGGGCCCTGAGAACCTGGTGGTGCTTGATAGATGTCTAGAGATCCACCATAACTTCTAAATACTACGTGCATGGATTTGGCAGCCGATTGTTCCATTTTATTTCTCAAGTGTCTTCAAGTTATGTGTATAAGCTAAAGGTCTGTGAGAAGGCCACTCGAAGCTAAACATTTCCGTTCACTGTGTTTGTGCATGTTCACCTTTGTGGTCTGCCCACTGGTATGAGAGGGACACATCTGGGTTTTCTCACAGGGACCACAATGTCCTTATTATTCCGAGTGGTTTGGTCTGACCCTGCATGGAAGCGATTTTTCGGCTCGCTCCAGGCAGCCGGTGCTTTTAAACAAGTTAATCAGTCTCAGAGGTTTGGGGCTTATAGGTCTACAATGACTCTTAGGCCTCAGCTGTTGTGCAATTCAAGCCCATTATCTGCTTGGAGTGGAGCCCCGAGGAACGTGCCGCAGTCCTGAAGCTTTGGGGAGGTGGTCTCGGACCAGTGTGTCCGATCTTAATTTCTAACCTCATTAACCTTTACTGCTGAGGATCTCTGTTGTATTCAAACATTGTGTTGGTACAAATCAGTCCTGCTCTCTGGTCAGCTTAAACAGCCCTGGAGAGACTTTTATGTTTTTATGCAGGAACGTTCAGTAACAGTTTCACTCTCAAGGTTTTGTGTTAACTACAGTTTGTTGAGGTCATGGAAAATCTATACAAAAATATGTTTTGGGTGTTTTCTCACTTGATATTAAAGATTGTGGTGCATCAGATGTGATGGTGGGTTTCTGATATTTTGGTTTTATAAAGATAAATATACCAAGTATATTTAACACTTCCTCACATAAAATCTAGAAATGGCCAGAGCTATATATTGTGTTGACTTGTGGACTTACATTATTCAAAGTATATCCAACAATGTTCAAACCCAGAGAAATCCCCAATTGGATTTGAGCTAATGGGACATTTCCATCGCCTTTTAATAGAGTCATATCCTCTTTCCCTGTGGCTTTTCCCTTCTCTGCTTCTGGTGCAAACAACGTATGACGAAGGTAAAACAAACTGCCAGTTAACCAGTCGGCTGTTTTTTCCTTCCACTGTTTTTATTGGTCACTCGTATTAGATCAGGATTGCTGCAAAACTTCAATTAAAAACACCATCTGTGAACAGGATTTGGGCCTGAGTGGTGTCACATACACTTTCATAGTGAAGACAACTCCATTGACCCCAGGCTTCATCAAACTTTTTAGTTATTTTTTGTATTGGAAGACAGCTTACAGACGAATATACGTATTTTAAGAAAAATTAGTATATAAGTAAAAATGCGTATCAGAGAAATATATGCTTGCAGCATGGCTCTACAGGGGAGAGCACTGTTGATTGGTCCATCACTGAAATATCTTAACATCTATCGGAGGTATTACAATGAAATATACAGAGACCTATGGAACCTGGGGCATGAATCCTACCGAGATAATTAATAACAATGCTCGCTGACAATGCTAGCATGCTGACGAGCTAAACTGACATAGTTAACATATGGTCACTGTTCGCCTGTTGGCATTAGCATTTAGCTGCAAGCTTTGTCAGAGCTGCTGGAATGGCTGTAGATTCTTTATCTGCTTGTAAATCAGATTCTCAAAAGGAGCCGTGATATGTTAGTGTTTTTATTAAGTTGCTATAATTTCTATTATTGATTAACTAGAGCACTTTGATGTATGAGCAGAGAGCGATTCTGCTGAGAGGTCATGTGCGTATGTGTGTGTGTGTGTTGCAGCCTCTATGGACAGAGATCTGATTGGTTTGGAGCAGTGTTGGGGTGAGGTTGATTGGTCAGATCAGGTAATCCATTAGCGTGCATTCATCCTCCATGATGTGGCCTCACATAAGAATCCAAAGTCCATCAGATTAACTAAATGCATCATTCACACAATCCTCTCTCCATCTTCCCCCTTTGTGTTTTATATGTGTGTTCAATCCACACAGACTTCTTTTATTACGGCCAATTCAATTTCACTCCAGGAAATGAAGGGAGCCGGCTCACAAGCTGTCTGCTATGATTAAAGTCATAAAGCTATAAACGGCGGATCAGAAGCAAACCTGCCCACCGAGTTCAGGGGGAGACGCTGAATAAAATAGAACACACGTAGTAGCAGATCAGAAGAGTCAGTCACCGGAAATCCTCAGCTTCTACTTTCAACACCCTGCTGTTCTCCTCACTTCCTCTTTATCATTAGTGAGTGAAACACACCATCACAGTTTGGAGCAGTTATTTCTGACACTTGGAGTTTCCTGGAAACACCAAAGTAATTTCATTTCCACACGAACAACTAAATCTGAAGATTTTTTCTCTAATAACAACTCAGTCAAGGCACCTGCTACACAAAACATATTCGGTTTGTGTGATTGTGTGTGTGTGTTTGTCTGTGTGTGTGTGTGTGTGTGTGTGTGTGTGTGTGTGTGTGTGTGTGTGTGTGTGTGTGTGTGTGTGTGTGTGTGTGTGGTTGTGTGTTTCTGTTATACATCGATGAGTCAGTCAGCCTCTCTGTGTGTTACGTGGTCCAGGATGGCTCTTTGAGCAGACCGGCATTGTGAACAGCAGGAGATCACTTCATCACTGTCACGTCCAGAAATACACACTGACTGAAAACATGTGCTATGTCAAGGTCTGCCACCTGCTGTGTGTATGTGTGTCGTCACTGGCTGTCTTTTGGGGACAGCTTGTCCAAATAGGGACATAAAGCATGTACCCAGTTGAAAGCAAGATTGATTTTTGGGTCAGTGGTTAGCGTTAGAGTGAGTCTCCAGGAAACAACGTATGTGTGTAATGTCTCCATAGTTGACCTGTGCCAAATTGTGTGTATCATCTGCCTTATGTCAAACGCACATCCTGTTTTGTGGCCAAGTTGCTGTTTGTGCTCAATTTACTGTATTGATGCTTTAACACCACTTACTGTGCAGTACAACACATGTAGTCAATATTTATGTGGTATTAGATAAGAGTGACTATCTGAAATACAGTACTCCTGTGTGGGGCTCAGTGGTAAGCATTTTTCCATGGTCAGGGTCCTGTCCTCGAGTTATGGGCAAACAAATAAAAAGGTTTAGTTCTAGCTGGGTTTTATTGTTTTTATCTGCAGTGTTTTGATGAGCGAATTTGTTTAATTGGACACAACTTCCAGCTTCCACAAGAAAGACTGGTTCACACAGGTGTACAGGGCTTTCCTTAAGGTCATCCCATTGACTGCCCTCATCAGTATTTGATTTCAACTTCACGTCTTTCAAATTTTTATCATTGTTCAGATGGCGCTCAGATTGTTAATGGCGCTTATACAAGTTCTTCATATGTACAAATTGCTAGCCAAATCTATTTTTAACTTGGCCTCATCTGTTTACAGATCAGCCTTTAATTTTAACAACAAATAGCTCAACTACTCCTGATGTTATGACGAAAATGTTTAGTTTTGGGGAAAACTCCTTTGGGAAATGGGGATAGGGTTAGTCTTCGTGATAGAGCTGAAATTATTAATAGTATTAATAAATATCTTGCTTTCTAATATTGACATTAAGACACAAACATTTGTTTTCATTATTGATGAAACTACAGATTCATTTATTAATTAATGTAATAAATCTTTCTACTATTTAATATGGAAGATTAAAATTTGTGTGCATCATGAAACCAAATTTGACCTGTTTCGATGTTTGACAATAGTAAAAATACCCTTAATATCATTATATTAATTGAAATTTGAAAGATATTAAAGTGACCCAAAATACACAAAAAGTTAAATATTATAAAATGTTATACTTTTGTACAGGTTCTACAGTTGTTTGTACATTGAGGTTATTCTTGGAAAATTTGACCAATATCTATTGAACTGGATTTTAGATCCACCAATGTGGGTCAAAACAAGATTAATGGTGGTTTAAGGGAATCTTGAAACTGTGAAACAGTAAATGCTGTGTCTCTGTGTATTTTTACGGAACAGTGGGGAAAGGGGGACCATGACACTGTCACGTGCTGTCTGTGTTCCCACCACATTTGTTCAGGTTTCCTCAGAGACAGGCGCCTGCTGGTCTTTGAGGGGTCTTGGGGGGATCTTGAAAGTGTAAAAGAGCAGAACAACATACGAGTGATCATATATGGTGCGCATAAGGAACAGAAGTCATACAGAGGTCAGAGGTGGCTTAGACACCGACAAGAGATCTGCCCCTGCAAGCACAAGTTTTGTCACAAAATAATTTACAAATAAATCAAATTAGAGTCCATTTATGCTGAGCTCACTGAGATCAACACAGGGATCATAGGAGGGGTTGGGGGGATAGTGATTTAGAGGAGGATGCGTCAGAGCAGGAAGACAACATGGAGGGAAACTCTGCTTACAGCCCCATCGATGAAGACATTTACAGTTGCAATCAGAAATATTCAACCCCCAAAAGATTTTAAGGATTTATCAATTAAAGTAGACAGAATCTTGTTCTTTGATCAAGATTCTGCTTCGGATGCCTTCTTTATGAGTTGAGTGATAAAGAAAATCAACACGGAAAATGCATGATGTAGTATTTGTGTTTAGCAGTATATTTTGTTAAGATGAAAGGCCTTGGGTAGAAGAAGAATTCCCCAAAAAATGATATTCCAAGAGACACAATTGGGAACATTATAAGGAAGTTTACAACTGATGGAGCAGCTTCAAACATGCCTGGCCGTGGAAGAAAGCCCAGCATTTCATCAAGGACCCTCAGCAACTTAGTCAGAACAACTCAGATAAATCCCTGTGTGACTGCAAGACACCTACAGGATGACCTGATGACGGCTGGTACAAGTGCTGCAGTGGCAACTATAAGACGTGCACTGAATAATAAAGGACTTAATGGCCGGCTCCAAGACGCACTCAGCTCTTGACCAAAAAAAGTCGACTAGAATATGCCAGGAGGAATTTGGATAAGCCTACAGAGTTTTGGGTGACAGTTCTATGGACTGATGAAACCAAACTGGAACTGTTTGGACGTATTGACCAGCGGTATGTCTGGCGTGTGAAAGGACAGGCTTATGACCAGAAGAATACCATCCCTATAGTCAAGCATGGAGGTTGGTCAAAGATGATGTTGGGCTGTTTTTCTGCGGCAGGAACTAGCAATCTTTATTGTGTACATGGCATCATGGATTCACAGAAATACCAGGCCATTTTAAAGAGGAATGTGATTCCTCCTGTTGACAAATTGAACCTTGGTGATCTTTGGACTTTCCAGCAAGACAATGATCCAAAGCAAAATCTCCAAGTCCACCAAAGCTTGGTTGAGAAAAAGATCGTGGAACGTCCTGGAGCAGCATTCACAGTCACCAGATTCAAATTTGATTGAAAATCTTTGGTGGGATTTAAAGAAGGCAGTTGCAGCATGGAAGCCATCAAACATCACTGATCTAGAGGCTTTTGCACTTGAAAAATGGGCAAAGATTCCAATCGAGAGGTGTAAGAAGCTTGTCCGCACTTACCGAAAACATTTTTATAAGTTATAAAAGCTAGAGGATGTGCCACAAAGTACTGAAGCTGGGGGGTTGAATAATACTGCACATGCACATGTGTTGAAAGAGTTACATTTTTCATTTGAACTTCAAAGTTAAGTCAACTTCTAATAACTATAATACGCATCAATAAATATCTTTTGTTGTTTGATGAGGTTTTTTGTCATTTATTGTCATTATCTGTCATCCCCATCACTATAATGTCTATTGAGGTGAGGGGGTTGAATATTTCTGATTGCAACTGTATATAAAAAAACAATATAATCAGTCAGTCCTGACTTCCACATCATTTAATGATGTCAGATAGGCTATTTATAAAGATCTGTAGTTCAGAATTCGGTTTAGAGACTGAGGGAATTCTTGGCCCGGATTAAAATTTACCCGGACCGTACTGTGAAGGCACAAAATATGAACAGTACCAAATTGTCTTATCTGTCCCGCCACCAGTCCGAAATTTTATAAGGGATTATATGAAAATAGCTTACAGTATTCTCAAGTGGATTCATTGAATAATCATTACAGCTCTAACTTACATTTACAATTAATGAAACTTAATTTGTCTTCAAAATATCATATAAGATCATTTAACTGATGCTTAATGTTCTATTATTGAATCTGTAATTCATGCTCTGAATGACAATTGATTATTCAATTGATTATTCTATCAAAAGTGAAACTTGAGCGATGTATAATTGAGCATCCTGCCATACACTTGAAGTATATTTTTATATAAATTACAAATTGGTAATGTATTCATCGCTCTTTCTCTCTCTCTCTCTTCATCCAGATTCTGTACGACAGCCCCAAAGCCAGACGAGAAGTGGAGCTTCACTGGCGAGTGTCAGGAGGGCCGTACATTGTCCGCATCCTCAACCTGTACGAAAACATGCATCATGGGAAAAAATGCCTGCTCATCGTCATGGAGTGGTAAGATTCACATAAGCCCAGATCACACATTATAGCCCGATCTGAACATTCTCCTCAGTAACATGTTCCTCTGTATATTTCTCAAGTTGATATTTTGGGTTGGTTTTCAGATGAAATTGATTGGCTAATGAAATATTTAAACATAAAACTTGAAAAGTGGATTTGAAAGGATTTTTTGTCACAACTTAGTCCAGTGACGGGTCAGATTATAGGTCATCTAAGGATAATAGCCCAGAGATGAGTTAGTAAAATTCGCTCTCAATAAATTATATCTCTGTAATAATTCCAAACATGTTCTGCGGGTTTTCACACAAATTGATTATTGTGAGTGTTATCTGACAAAATATAAACTCTGTGCCACAGAGGACAGAACTTTCCTCCATGCTAAAGGTCATAACTGACAAAGTGAAGACGTCGGCACTGATGGTGTGATAGAGACGCATGATTCCATCTGGGCTTCACGAGTCCTGATAAAGTGTTCTCAATAATACCATGTAAGACTTGGATTTGTGTGTGTGTGTATTTGAGGAGAATTTGTTCCTTCCTGCCCCCTCAACCTCACAGGGCTGACCAAGTGTTAAGGTTTGATTTCAGGGTTCAGGTTAGAATCAGGTGAAGTCCAGGGTTGCACTGGGGTTGGTGCGTGCTATGACGTCCACACACGTAGTTGAACTCTGGACCTTTTATTGCTCCTCATCACAGCTTGTTCCCCTCACAAGGGGAAAAACACAATAATTCAGAGAAACTTGACACCACAGAAACGTCACTGTGTCCTCTTCATGAGAATTTTAAACAGTGACTAAATAATTCTCATCGTCACATTTATAAAACAGAAACCGTTTGTTTTGTACTATGTGTGGTGACTTTGTGTGTATGAGTGTGTGTGTGGGTGTGTGTGTGTGTGTGTCTGTCTCCAATCTCTGTTCATCTGTTTACTCACAGACCACAAAAAGTCCGTTCTTACTATATTCACATAAACCACATCCATGCCATGCCACAGTGACTGGTGAGTGTGGGGGCTGGATGGGACTTTCAGACTACTGTTTGATGGGTTCTTGTCAAAATGTGATTCTGAAACAGACATCATGGTGGTGTCAGGTAGGATTTGATCAAAATAGCTTAATTTACGAGAGGAATTTAGAATAAAAAACACATTATATATTGTATATTTATATCGTTGTTGAGTTAATTTATTGCGTTGCAAACAAACCTAAATGAATGAGACGGCAGAGGAGACAGATAATCGTCATATCACGGATAGAGTGTGTTTGAACTACTGTGTTTTTCATGTAAGTCCTACAGGTTATTTTGGATGAGATGATTTCTGTTCTCGCATCTTCCTCTTTTCCATTGTGTAAGGACAACTCACACTTAGTACTTTTAGAATTTCAGTTTCACTTTTGATTTCCATTTGACAACAACTGAAAGGTTTCTGTAAAGCACTTTTCAGTTGAAACCTGTCTGGCTCTAACAGAACTTCCTATTTTCCAGTATTTGTTAGTTGCTATTCCATGTGAGTAACGTTGTGTCTTTTCAATCAGGTATGGCTATTTTAAAAGGTTTGCCATGACCAACAATAGGAATATTTTATGTATTAAATAAATTATACTATTGCGCGTTTCGACCCCTCAGTTGTCATCAAGGTTAAAAAAGGGCATAGTGGTGTGTAGTATTGGAAACCCGTCCAGGGACTAGACACTGGTGGTGGTTGATGCGATGTAGAGAATGTTCTCAGACATGGAGACTGTATGTGATTGAGGTCACAGTGAATCACGGAAATGAAAGCTTACAGCGAGAGAAGAGGAGATTCAAGTTTTGGCAGCAATGACAATAGGCCAATCATGAGTGAGGGAGATCATGGCTAAATCTGATTGGATCACTGTAAACACTCACAAGTCAGCTGATAAGAAGAGGAGGGAAGAGTTGAATTGTGAATGAGTGGGACAGAGATAGCCTGTGGATTGACTTTACATTAAGCTCAATGTCTATGGTTTCATCATCTAATACACTTTTCTCTATTCCAAATCTGTGAGGTTTCCCTGTCATACTGTCACTGTGATGCTTTATTGTGGCTCTGATTTTCTAAGCTCATTATTTTGTCTCCAGTATGGAGGGAGGAGAGCTGTTCAGCCGAATCCAGGCCAGAGGAGACCAGGCCTTCACTGAGAAAGGTGAGGACAGATAGAGGGATGGATTCTGCCCACATCGCAACATGTCAGAAAGGAAGAATGCACAATGAGTCAACCATTTTTTTAACATTCATGCAGGAAAGTTAAACAAGGGGGCAAAATTAAAAACTTGTTTCTCCTGTTGTGCGATATTGGAAATGCTTCTGGTTTGAGAGATTTTTGTATCTTCCTCTTTTCTTCCCAGAGGCATCTGAGATCATGAGGGACATGAGCACGGCCATCCAGTTCCTCCACGACTTCAACATCGCACACAGAGACATAAAGGTGCACCGAGCTGGAGATCACGCACCTCACTCCCAATGAATAGGATCAGGAAACATTGACATGTCTTTTCTTCCTTTCTCCAGCCAGAGAACCTGCTGTACACAACCAAAGAGAAAAACGCAATCCTCAAACTGACAGACTTTGGCTTCGCTAAGGAGACCACGCTGCACAATCCACTCCAGACCCCCTGTTATACACCGTACTACGTTGGTACGTTTCATTTTGTTATTGTATAGATCGGGTGTTTGTAGAGAGATCTGGAATAAAGTGTCATATGCTATGGTTCAGCTATAAGTATGAGTCGTTTTTGCCATACTGTAGAATCTTAATGTGTGTGTTTGTGTGTGTGTGTGTGTGTGTGTGTGTGTGTCTTTGTGTGTGTCCATAAATAAGCTCCTGAGGTTTTAGGTCCGGAGAAATATGACAAGTCATGTGACATGTGGTCTCTGGGCGTCATCATGTACATCCTGTGAGTACTGTGTGTAGCTGGGTCGAGCACATATGTATAATGCACTCAGCATACGGATTCATTCAAACCATTTGTCCCTCTGCAGGCTGTGCGGCTTTCCTCCGTTTTACTCCAACACGGGTCAGGCAATCTCACCGGGGATGAAGAGGAGGATCAGAATGGGCCAGTACGAGTTCCCCAAACCAGAGTGGGCTGAGGTGTCACAGGAAGGTGGGACTGTCTAAAGAAACCTACACACATAGGCCTGAAAAAGAGGAATGTTGATATTTCATCTTTCACCCAGTATTTTTTATTTAAAATAATCTGACGAGACTGAAAATGTTGAAGATGGCTGACTGACATGGGAACAGTGTTGTCGCATGCACAGTATCTGCATCAGTGACATTAGTGTGATACTCGCAGTGCCACAGTCAACCACAGGAATCTATTGAACCATATAGCGCTGCAGCAACTCTGACCTCCCATTCAGAAAACCTCAGTGTGTGATCAGCTGCGGCCGGTTGACTATATCACGTCATGTGGGGGGGAACACAGCAGTTTGCTTTTAACAAGTCAGTTTATATATTAGTGCTGCAAGGCCTTCATTCTGTCTGTGTGTGTACCTGCTTGCAGTTTGTGTGAACACAGTTAAAACATACTCTAGGTAAACAGGGAATCATTAACTCACGGAGTTTGGAATTTTAAACACCTTTAACAAATGATCGAGCCCCGACTCCTCATAGAAATGTCTTAAAGAGACAGCAGCCTCCTTGTGTTCTCCTCCAGCCTAAAGACAACAACAGTGCATGTACACACAGGCACATTTCTATTTCCCCCCTCTTGCCCTTTTCAATAATCCTCTTGGCTGTGTAAGTAGGCCAGTCTGTCCCTGAGACCAGGAACAGTTTAACAAGACACAGGATATGCATGTGTCGGAGCCTCGCTACTAATAATATAATGATCATTAAATTGACTTTTCTCTTCCAGCTAAAGATCTGATTCACCAGCTCTTGAAAACAGACCCTACTGAGAGAATGACCATCGTTCAGTTCATGAACCACCCCTGGATCAATGTGAGCATCTGTGTGTCCTTGGATACTTCCTGTTCTGCGTCTTGTCGGCCAGTGAAAATATTTGCTCATATCTTCATCTGTCCTCTGTCTTTGCTCTCCACAGCAGTCGATGGTGGTCCCCTCCACTCCTCTGCACACCACCCGGGTCCTCACTGAAGACAGAGAGATGTGGGAGGACGTGAAGGTCAGAGGCAGATTAACACTGACCCCCTCTGGTCACATGTTGACATCACAACCTTTTGCTGATGGGCCTGGCGTAAATCTGGATGAATTCCAGTAATTTAGTGCCGCACTTCCATAACATTCATTGTCTCACAACAAACAAAAGAAAGGTGCCGAACGGTCAAAGGCAGCAGAGGACTTATAATCCTGATTTAAAGTTTTCAGTTTGGGACAAGCTCCAAAATATCCATAATTCAACTTGAGAACATCTGGCATTAGTCCCTGCATGTCCATATCTTTTAATCTCCACTCCTCTGGTTGACAATGCTTTCAGGACATCTGTGGTTCAGGGGATACTGCGGGTCGTCCTCAAACCAGAAGTTGGGCGGTTTGAATCCAGTTTTTCCCATTCATGTGTAAAATTATCCTTTAATGATTTTAGAAATTACCACATCAAATAGCAAATCAGTGAGGGACACACAGTCTGTCAACACAGAAACGTTTCATGAATGAAACTAATTCAAATCTTTCAAGATTTGTGTGTGTCACAACTGTGATGATTCCCTGATGGCCACCAGAGGGAAGCAATGGTCGATGTCTGGTCTGTTTTCAAAGTTATTTCAATTTAACACACAAACACACACAGACTCACATTCTAGCACAATCGTGTCTCCATGCCTTCAGAGAACATTCCATTAACTTAGATTGATTTCCTTATTCTTTCTATTCTTACCTTACCTGAAGTTACTACTTGCCTTACCTTAACACTTACCTAAACTAACCCAGATTTAAACTGAAATCTACACACACACACACACATAGAAGAGCTGAGCTGTACTGTGCCGCTCTTCTCAGCTCTTTTTCCTATTTACTCAATGGCATTTGTTTGCTCACATCAAGTCACATTGAGGTTAACTCTCCACTACTGGACAAAACGTGTGGGTTAGGAAATCACATATTTTTTCAATGTTTTTCAACAATCAAACGTGAATAGAAATCAAGAGTAAAATGGGACATTCCTTCACAACAGCTGAACAAGTGAATCAATGATGAAAATTATGAAAATAGCTTTCTGCAGAATGATATGAACACAATACGCCAACTTTCTGAGATTGCACTCCAGAAAAACAATTTCTCAAAGCCAAGACATGTCATTGTTTCTGCACAGATCATAACCAAGAAGTGGCCTCCAGGCATGCGCAGTAAAGAATGAGGAGTTACTTTTCTTGGCTGTAGTGCCAAGCACCAGTTTGCAGACCTGTCCTCTGATGTTTCAATACATTCTTCGTGGTCTGAAGCCTGTTTCGGCTCCAGTTCCACGGACAGTGATGACCTGACCTTTCCCCTGTTTAAACCTGCAAAGATTGTTGCCAGACAGGTTTTTTACTGCCCTCTCCACCTTTGTTTATGTTTCTCTGCACAACAAATGATCCAGGAAATTAGTGTGACTATTAGACAGCGCTCATAGGATCAGTCTGACGTTTTAGTTGATACACTTTATGTTTTCCCTCTCTAGCCAAGAGTCGGGAGTTTAAGAGCCACTTGTAATCATGTATATGAAAGATGAAGCCATTAGTCAGTCTCATAAAGACTGGACACGGCTCATATGGCTCTGGCCAAAGATAACATAATCCACCTACCTACATGTCTTATACTCACTAAATAATATATTATATATTATCGCATTGGATATTTGCAAATACCAATAAGTGCAAAAACCAAAGTGAAAAAAAAGTTTTGTAGCAGAAATCCTGTGAAGTCCATTTCTTGATCAGGAGCCGTAACATCCTGAAGGTTACCAGGTAAAATAATACATAGCTTGTTTACTGACACTGACAGGAGAGTACCAAGCCAGACTGTTTTTTTCTGGTAAGATAAGTCTGTCAGATCCTGTCTGTAGCTTTCTTTCACCAACAAGAGAGCCTCATCTAATTCTTGTCATGAAATTAAATTAGCACATTTCCCAAAATGTGTACGGTATACACTAAACCTGCAGATACATCTTGTGGATGAAGGAGGGTGAAAGCGGCAATGCGACATTTAAACTAGAATGACACTCAGTAGAGCACATAGCTGTGTCAGGGCCCAACAGTCCTGTTCAATTCAATCAAATTGCAAACTGCACCTGATTACCCACACCTCGATATCAGTCCCCTTAATGTGCCAATTTCCTTACATCAAGATCAAACAATTGTGCCCTGGGAAATCAGTGAAAATTTTGAAGAAACACTTTATCTCCCAATGTTAAAGAAAGTGATACAGATCCGTCCCTGACCCGTACCACGTCCTTACACCAAGTCTCCATTCAGTCGTTTTTGGGTAATCTTACTAGTCAACAAACTAACAAATGAACAGAGGTGAAAAGATAACCTCCCTGATGGAGGTAAAGATTGGTTAAGAAGTCACAAAGAGTTTTTAACAGATGAACTCTGTTGAGTATCCTGATGTTTATAGTATTATCAGTAGTCGTCACTGAACTAACGCGCTTTGCCCTCTGCCTCGTCTTACAGGAAGAGATGACCAGTGCTCTAGCGACCATGCGTGTGGACTACGACCAGGTGAAGATCAAGGATCTGGACACGTCGAACAACCCCCTGCTCAACAAGAGGCGTAAGAAGGCTGCGGCAGGCGGCAAGGCCGGGTCCACTGTCTGCCAAAGTCAGTGAGACACAGACGACCATCGATGGGAAATCCACAAGAAAAGCTGTAGAGGATATTTCAGAGAGCTGCTCGGGACTCTAGAGAGACTGGACGTGGAGGGCGTGTCCTTTGAGATAAAGGGACGACATAGGAACAACAGCAACGTCAAAGCTGAACATTAAAAGAACATATCAAGATGTGAAATCCACTGGGTCGCCTGCCACTGGTAGAAAGCATCAGCTCTGCTCACTGCAGGCCCGTCGGTTTTAAATTATCTTATGTATGTAAGTTTAGATCCTGGCTGCAGACACCATATACATGTATGGATAATATTTTGTGCTTTCGAATGCTGGATTGCCTGACGCATGGACTATATATAAAGATCGACGACATGTCACCTCCCCAGGCCAAAGCCACTCGACCTTTACCTGATGGCTGGCTGCAGTATGGTCGTAAACCCCATGTAAGCGGATGGGACATGTGATGCTTTAAAAACACGGGGAAATGTCATGATTGACAGCTGAGACCGAATCCTGATTGGTCGAGCATGTGTATCAGTGAGACCACGATACTGTGGCTCTGGCCTCTGGACGCTGCTGCTCAGACTGGCTTTAAATGCATAGGATATTTTGGCGTCATTTCTGGGTAGTGGGAGGAAGTGGAGACCCGTTGTCCATCTTCATGTATATTTTTAAGTTTGACGTCTCCCTTGTAGCTATGCAGATCACACAAACACACATACGCACACACACAGATCAACCCTGGACAGACTGTGGAACCAGAAGACTCAACACTGTGTGTGTTTGTCTTAACATTGTCAATCACTTGGAGTTTCCTGTCAGGGATTCAAAAGTTGGACCCAGATTGTATTGTTAATAAAAAAATCCAGCATTAACTGTGACCCAAAGATCGACCTGAGGGAGTGTTTTTCATTGAACCAGCAGTAACATGGCCACACAAACACACCAAGAACTGATATGTTTCAGTCAGGGTCACTGCTGCAGTTTAACAGCAGTCCTTTAAATGGGACTACGAGTGGAAACTTGCGTGCCTGATGTCAGAGTGGGGCCACAGAGCTTTGTGTAAGCAGCAGTGGAGTAATAGCGGTGAGTTATGAGACATGGACGACTTGTGACACTCTTCTTGAGAAAGGGCATGTGTGGGTTTATGGAAGTTGAGTAAAAGGCTTCCAGTAAATACTGCCCACAGTTTTACCTGATGAAATAATTGAATATTGCAGTAGGATTTAATCAAAGAAAATACATCAAAAGTTCTATATGAACTATTAGTTGTGCATTGTGCAGTCAATTAATTAATAAAGAGAAATAACAATGTGACATTATTTGCGATAATTATCGACATCGACTAATTTAAGAATTATTTTCTTGATAACATAATTTTTCATATCGTCCAGCCCTAGTTTCCCCACACATTAATTGTTAGCAAAGACAGTACTCCTGCGCAGACTCTTCCAGAGCTCAGCAGTGGTTGGGCGGCTGTGGCTCAGCAGGTACACTGGGTTACCCACTGACCAGAGGTGGTTCAATCCCGGTCCCCCTGTTCCACATGCTGAAGTGTCCTTTGGCAGGATTCTGAACACCAAATTGCCCCTGACAGCTGTGCCAGCAGTTAGTGGGTGATGTGTGAATCGGTGAATGGCAAAACTTTACATTAAAGAGTTTTGAGTCATCATCAAGACTAGAAAAAAGATAACTTACTGTATTTGTCCATATGTTTGTGAATTAAACTTTGGAAAACAAAACAGGCGCGCCATGTTTTTTTTGCTCTGGATCTTGGAGCTATTGTTTTGCCTCTGAGGCGTTGTGAAGCTGCTATAAATAGCAGCAGTTATTTGGGACCCAACTATCTGACTCTGTGTCCGACTGGATAAGGTCAACATTATTGACCTAAGTTTAGATTACACGTCAACTACCTTTCCCCTACTTCGATCACATGGTCCCCCTGCAGTGTTTAGGGGAAGATAATCGTAAATACACTTCTCCTGCCTGCTGTAAATAAGGGACATCAGCCATGATGAGATGTTGTCCCGAACAGAGCGTGACCTGGCAGCTGTTGTTTGACTCTCTGTCTCACAAGAAAAAAAACTGCATAAAAGTTTTCCGAATAAGACAAACAAAATAAATCATCAGGGACTATTTGTTGGTGGAATTTTACAGCATGTTGCATGTGAAAAGTTTCCTTTCAATGAAGCGGTGGGAAGTATGTCAATAGTTAGTCAGCCATTTTGTGGAGACAAGCCCAAGTATGATGACACCATCATGTATTGTGTATCTGTACGACTAATGTGATGTTGACATAATAGTGTCTCATGTGCTTCCTACTTGTGTAATTCCACTCAAGTCACTGATCCTCTCCCTGCAGAGGTCATGTGATGGTGAGATGAAAGAAATGCTGGAAAATAACAACACTTTTGAGGTCAGGGGTCAAAACTGAGGTTTAGTCAGGGGTCCGGTTTTCTCAGCCCTAGTCATAAGGGACAGATTGTGTCATTAAAACTCTCTGATGTTTGAATTCTTCTGTAAAGCTTCAGTGCAAATCCCACTCAGTGAAGAATAATAACACAAGTCTTTGTCTGGTTTATTAAGTTTCCTGCTGTTGTAACACAGGCTCCAGCACCTCCTGATAACAGACAGCACATCTCTCAAATGAGTCAATTCTTAGGTGAACTGTTCATAACTTATGTCTTAATGTTCAAAAGAAACACAATTGAAAGAGTTAAATATACAATTGTTGGAACAATTGTGTCCAGTTGTGTGCTGCACAGGACTGTTTAAAATGTGCTACATTAGAGAGGCTACGTGATAAAGCACACTGAGACAGGTCTGACTAGTGTTACAATTTAGAGCGGAGCATGCAGCCCGAGGGCTGGGTGTGATTCACACAAGTGTGGGGGGGAGGTCGATCCCTATATGTCCTAGTCTAAAGGAATGAGCTGAACATCCATCGAGAGCCGCTCGACCTTAAATGTTTTGTTGCTCCCTCTCTGTGCGTACTTCAGTTTGTGAACCTCAGCAGTCCCCCGATGTCTTTTTTTCTTTCCTATATACTTTGTGTTTGTGTTTGTGTTTGTGTTTGAGTTTAGTGTGTCATTAATCCACACATGTACAGTCACACACCTTGTGCTTGATAATTATTGTCATTACATCATAGGCTGCTGATAAGTGTATCATTACTTCCACTGGAACGGCCTCAAGTCCTCACACACACGTCACATCACACAATCTCCAGAGGGTCACAGTGCTGGCATTTTGTGTGTGTGTGTGTGTGTGTGTGTGTGTGTGTGTGTGTGTGTGTGTCTGTGTGTGTGTGTGTGTGTGTGTGTGTGTGTGTGTGTCTGTGTGTGTGTGTGTGTGTGTGTGTGTGTGTGTGTGTGTGTGTGTGTGTGTGTGTGTGTGTGTGTGTGTGTGTGTGTGTGTGTGTGTGTGTGTGTGTGTGTGTGCGTGCGTGCGTGTGTGTGTGTGCGTGTGTGTGTTTGTGCTCTTCTTCCATAGTAAACCTTCTCAGGACCAGCAGACATCATGGAGACCAAATCCCAAAGGCGTGAATTGTTCATGGTTAAGTTAGTGATATGGTTTTAGTTTAGCTGTCCAAAATGAATGGAAGTTGTTGCTATGGCCTGATTATGATAAGTTGCACAAATATTTGTGTGTGTGTCTGTCAGTGTGTGTGTGTGTGTGTGGTCCAGGTATCTCATGTTTGCATGTTGTACTCATTGTACTCGTTGAAATTAGTATGTATGGTTAAAGTTTTTGTCTCCAGTGAAAATGATTCTCCACTCTCTCACTTTTTTTCTTCCATCACAACCATAGAAACCTTCAACTCTGAGAGTTTCACGTTTTCTTATAATTTTCACTAATCTCTGTCTCTCTCCCATTTAAAAAAAAAACAATTCTGCTATAATTGCTGTGGTTTGAGGCGCAGATTTGACTGGTATGTAATTTTATTTCATTTTGATCCCAGACTCCTCTGATGATCACATACTTACCAAAAGGTGCACTGTGCACTGTACTGTCAGTTTGAATTTTTTGAGCAATCAATTTCAATCACTTAGTGGATGTTCACTTTGAAAGGATTTGATTTATTTGCGTCACAGAAAAGTGACACTGATGAAAAACAAGTCCTGCAAGTTCCTGTTCCTCAAAAACTGAGCTCTTCCTACTCATATGTTCCTGTTGCCTGCATCTGTTTGGACCAAAACTTTAAATTGCAACATTCAACTGTGTATTTGTGTAATCTGCAAAACATGGTTTTACAAATATATTTTGCATTACTCAAGAGGTATCTTCCTCATATCTCCCCCTGCCAGTTGTACTGGGGATTTCAGACGTGAACAGCTGCTAATTCAATAATATACAATAATAAGATGAACCTTTTAACTAGAATATGGTAACTTTTTATCAAGTACATGGGGAGCCTCTCAACTCACATGACTGCATGGTCTCTCTGCTCACACAATATTAGTACTGTTAAAGACCATGCTATTGTAATCGCAGATACTCTATCAATATTAAAGTATTCTATAGTTACATTACTTAACTTACTTAGTTCTCTTTGTCCCTGAAGGGGAAAGGGGCCCCAACAACCTGCCTCCATCTGGGGCTGGCCCGAGTTTTGTGTTGGGCCTCCGCGCATATCGGACCCATCTCTTTCAGCTCGGCTGTCACAGTGTGTCCACCTTTGGTACGTGATTCTCGTCCATTCTGAGGATATATAAGTACATAAAGCATACAATTAAGCAAATTATTATTTAATATACATAATTTGAAGTTGTTTGAGTTGAAATTGCGAATATAAGGAATGCAAGTTTGATTCTAATTCAATTTAATTGTGTGTACATTTTCTCTTGTAATGTGTTTAATGTGCAGGGTTTTTGTAGTGTCAGTGTGTGTTTTTTTACATACACTATAAAGTAGAAGTTAAAAATACACACAAACACACACACACAAACACACAAAGAAGTGCCCCATAGGGTGAGTACAACACTGTTTTACTCACAATTGATTATTGCTGTAATTCTGAGATTGTAATTATTGGATATTGGATAAAGCAGTACAGCTCTATGTAAATGTCTCCACTCATGTACTGTGGACTGTGAGGACTGCCAGGGAGTGGGTGGGAGGGAGGGAGGGTGCAGGGGGCAGGTATAGACTCTACTACCCCATCACATTCAGTTCTGGAGAAAGCCTCATCCCTTCCGGCCGGAGATCCCCCCCCCCCCACACACACACACACACACACCTCAAACACACCCACACTCTCTCAGTGAGGGTGTGTGTACAAGAAGAGCGAGCATCAGTGCACGCTGCCGCCGGACGCACGTACACAGACACCGGGCGCTGCGCTGCGCTCCATCCGACAGACGCCAACGATGAGAGGCTGCTCCAGCCGAGCCAAGCCCGCACAGAACCAGGAGCGAGCGGGTAAGACGCGACGCTTCAGTGTCATGTGTGTGCTGGAGGCTGGATCTTTAATTCAGATTACAGTGAGTGAGAGAGAGAAGGAGAGAGAGAGAGAGGTCGAGCACCCATGCAAGACGTAAACAAGAGTCGACGTGTTGTCGGTGCTGTCACCTTTACCCTACATAACCGCGACAGGCGCAGACCTCTGTATTCACTCGTGTATGTGTTCATAGAGAGAGAGAGAGAGAGCAGCAGGTGGAGCAGGTGATTCTATAGACTGGTGGTTACATGTATGTGCAGCTGACGTGTTGTTTCTCCTCGGTTATCACCAGGACACTGTGCACACACACTGCTGGGATGGGATGCAGAGGATGCTGCAGACGTTGATGCTTTTTGCGTATATCGGTCTTTGTTTTTGTTGTGATTGTTGTGCTCCTGGTGGACACAACACCACATTTGCGTGCCGACTGCCGAGTGGGTTCATATGGAAACACTGAGTGGTGCTGAGGGGGGGTCTCCTCCTTCTCCTCCCCCCCTCCTACCCTTTGCCCAGTGTTGTGTTAACACCTTGAACTGTGCAGGGACAGGACTTTTCCAGGCTGGGGTTCAGAGCTGAAGGCTGAGATCAGAGCCTTGGCAGCTGGCCAGAGGAGGAGGAGCAGCTCACATCTATTTCCTGTTCATGTCCTAGTGTACACTATGCCCCCACTGGAAACTACTTCACACATCAATTGCAGCTGCCTGCTCCGGATTTATTTGAGGCTAAGGAATACAAATTTTGAAAAGCCACAGGTAGTAAGTACAGTGTGGGACAATCAGAACTCTGCAATGCACTGCAGTGTGTGTTTGTTGCAGCTGTATTGCCTAAACACCTTGATTTAGCTCGTGTGCCATTTATGTGTGGACCCGACGAACCTGACATATATTACAGTCCACTGGCAGTCAGGGAATAAGAGACAGTAGGAGCTTTTTAATTAGAAAACCTCCATCTATCCATATTCAGGTCACAGGCCCTGTTGCTCCAAACTCTCTGCTTCCTTCAATGCTCCTGGTGGTGCAGAGGGAACACATATATATACAGATGAGCACGCTCACCTACACAGGAATTTTTCCTCGTGAAGTCCTGTCTGTGTAAAGATTATTAGATTCTGTTTTTGTTGACCTGATGTTGGTGCCGTTGGTGGATTCATGTCTGTGTTGCTGGACTTTCTAAGCATTAGACGTATAGGAGAAATGAGTTGTTCTGTGTCAGTGCTGCTGAGCTGGATTGTAACACAGGTGTTTCATGTTTCTGCAGTTCAAAACCCTGTGTCCCCACCAGACAGATGCAGAGAGAGAGAGAGAGAGAGAGAGAGAGAGAGAGCAGTGCTGCCACCTGATGGTCACTGTCTGCATGTGAAGTGTCAGTCACTGTGAGTGTGGGGAAGAAAAGGTCATGTGGATGTGTTTATTAAAAAACACCACGCGTGTTTTGAGGATTATCTTTCATGTAGTCAGCACCGCCACCAGAGAGGTTCTGTTGCCATTGCTGTTTGTTTGTCTAGGGTGTGATTTATATTGTAACGCCCCAGTGCTCAATACCGGCCTGTGCGACTTCCCCAATGACAATCCTGAATGAGAAATAGTGGATTGTGATTGGATATTGGCCAAGGAAGATCCATTGAATTTAACTTTTGGAGCAGATTCAATTTACGATACTAACGGCTCTTCACTTTCTTCAACATTGTGGGGCAGGGCGTTTTTTTGGTTTGTTTGTGTGTTTGACAATTTACTGAATTTCTCAAGTATTAATGCAAAGACTTGTATGAGAAATTTGGGTGCAGAGCTAGATGAGGTTCTAGGGGGTGGTCTACCAAGGTAACAAATAGGGCTAAGAACTTTAAAATATTTGTTCTATATGTGAATACTTTCAGTTTTCATATTCACATTCACCTTAACCCATTTGTTGGTTTGTTCCTTTCAACAATGGATGTTTTGCCTGCATTTAATGTACATGGTATACGTATCTGATCTAAATATGTACTATGTATGGTGCTAAATTGACTAATAAGCCTTAGAGAAGGTATGTGCTGAGGGCCATTATAGTTATGATGAACATGATTAAAACATTTTAACATTTCTCTTCTCTGAGCAAGGTTCTCCGCTCTTGCTACGGGGTCAGAATTAACACGCTGCATATGGCGAGAGGTTTTTATTTTCCTTGGAAGTGGCATCTGGTAAAATAAATTCAAACAGTTATAAATAAATAAACACATCAATAAATAATAAATTACATAATATGTATTCATGTTATTGTACAAACATTTAACTTAAACCGTTGTTTCTGCAATATTAGAAAACAATAGTCTAATTGCATAGAAATATTAGACATATATCTATCATGTAAAACACTCTGTGATGGTCACAGCACATTTGGTCGCACCACATGATATTTTTCTAGTTCACTCAAAATTAACAGCCACAGAATTGGCCACCTAAAGAAAACCAACTAGGTCAGCACAAAAAGGGCACTATGAAATTTATAATCAAAATATATATTTTTTGTAATAACTTTTTTTTTAGGTCATACAACATGATATCCAAATATTGCAACTATACATACCAGTTGTGAAAAAGGTTATTTTTTTTCCAAATTTGAGAGAGAGTTACAAGCCTGTTGTTGCTTCCATTGGTCCTTGGCAAATCGGTTGATGATGCAACTTGCTGTCTTTGAATGGATTTCAACATCAAAGTCCCAAAGTGGTCATTTCTTGATGGTCGCACCACATGATATTTCATAAAATGGACATCATCGGACAAATACTGTTTGTATACTATGATGGAAATATATATGCAAATGCTTTGCAATTTTGAGCAGGATTACAAAAGACATTTGAAATCATGCAAAATATGGCAGAAAATAAATTTGAATACATTTTGAGTAATTTCAAAGAAGTTTTCACAACACCAGTCATGACCGGACAATTGCACCACATGATATTTTGACACTTTAAAAAACAGAAACACTTAAATAAATAAGGGTTTTTGGAAATTTGAAGTGTGTACATATACGGGATAGGTACTACATATATATGGTATTTCTTTATGTATTTAAAACTTTTTTTAACAGTCAATGCAGTCGGACAGAAAATATAGGCGTCACGTCAATGACCCACACTCAAAATCAGCACTTCGACCTCCATGACCCCTAGATAACACACTATCTCTTTCAAAAGTCAATGTAGACGTCAAATCATTTATAAGATGGTTTCTGTCATTTCAGGTAGTTCTCTTTTACACTAATTTGTTCAAAGGTTCATTTTTCTGGCAGGTTTGCTTTTAATTGGCCAGTTGATGCTTTAGAAACTGGTTGAAAGGTCATAATGGAAACCTGAGACTGACCCGCAATTTATTGAGCATGTGTATCAACAGGACCTCGAAATTGCAGCTCCACGCTACGCTCATTGCTGCGTATACTCTGTTCCAAAGGATGTCACAAGTGCAAGCTGGCAGCACTTTTTACCAGCATATTGGTTTCATTTTTTAAAAGTGAGATCAGGTGGAGATTACAGTCAAGACCCGACCATAGCCTTTCTTGACCCAACTAGGTTTGGACTTAAGATTTCAAAATGATATTTCAATGTTATGTTTAGTTTGTCCTGCTGCCCCCAAGTGGCTCAACAAAACGTTAATACTGCTTAAAATTAACATTTTTTTAGTTACACTGAGCTATAGAGTGAGTTAAATTAATATTTGTCCTTTGTGATCGTCTTCCATAGCATCCCATTCATGGGCGTGCACAGCCTGAGGCTAAAGTCGCTGCCCTTTTGCTCACTTTAATGAGTTGCCCCTCAGGAGAACAGTTGATGATTATTACTGTTTTTGCATAAATATTATCAACCCAATAGTTTAACAGGTTTGACCAAAATAAATATCATCCTGTAATAAAATATTTTTTTAAATTATGCAAAGCAGTACCCTGTGCTTCCAATCATGTTCAAACAAAACGTGCAAAATCAACCCTATCACTCAATAGTCGACATCATTCCGTTGCTTGAACCCGTTTACAGGGAACTGTAGCCTGTGTTAGGATGGAGTATGGGGGTGTTTGCCCTCAAAATGTCAGTGCACGCCCCTGGTCTCTGCAGCACGAATTGAGTGAATCCAGGAATAAGCTGCCATGTTTGGGCTCAGTGAAGAGAAACTGTCTCTCTCTTGTCTATCTTAGTCATGGCGCATTTACATTGTTTTGTGCGCGCGTGTCTCAATCTACTTACGGTACATGAGGCTGAGTGTTGCGCTCGCGTTGCGGTCATTACGGTAGACCGTTGTGTGGCCAGACCGGAGCACGTGACTCGTGCTGTGGCAGAGAAGCGCCGGGCAGACAGTCGTCCCGCATCCATCCCGCACAGCAGCGCGGATGAAACACCGGTCACCTTCAGGGCAGCTTCACGGGAAAAGGCCCCGTGTTCCCGGCGCGGCCGCCTCCAGCTCTCCGGCAGACGGGATGGAGGACAAATCGCCGTCAACCCCGCGGGAACTCACGCAGAACCCGCTGAAGAAGATCTGGATGCCGTATAAAAATGGCCTTCCAGAAAAACACATTTCTCAGAGGAAGGGTGCGTAAGAAGACGTGGCGACAGATGTTAGCATGTGTGTGTGTAGATGTGTAAGCGTCTCATTTCCTCGGTGTGTGTGTGTATGGTGGTCTCATGGACGAGCACGCAGCGTGGTGACTTGAATGATTCACGTTAATCCGTCCTCTGCCTCCACATCCCCGCGTTGTCACACTCCCTCTCCTGCGGCGTTCGGACGCGGGGGCTCGGTTGACAGAGTTCAGTTGTCTCGCTGCTGCGGCCATCTGGTCCTCACAGTTACGTAAGGATCCCCATGGTGTCCGGCGCGGGTGAAGGCTGCTCGCATGCGGGAGAAAGTGCTGGCAGCGGGCTCGTCCATCTCATTGTTCCCGTGTGGGCCAGGTCGAGCTCCATGCAGGTGCTGGTAAACAGGGATTATTGTGTCCCCGCGGTCATGTGAGTGACGATGAGCCCTGTGGATCTGTTTTGATCTGTGCAGGACCAGTGTCTCCCCACTGGGGCCCCACTGGGAAGGGATGCTCTGATCAGATGACCCTGAAACCACGAGCTATAGATTTACAGAGAGGAGGCTGTTCAATGTACTGTGATGCTTGATATCTTAATAGCTCTGTGCTCAGAATCCCTTTAACTCCATTCTTTGAAGGACACATCACCCTCCAAGAAAGGACACTAGTTGGTTATGATTTTTTCCTTTGAGGGTTGCGGGGGGAGCTGGAACCAATCCCAGTGGGCATTTTGGCAAGAGGCGAGGAACCACTGACCCTATCAAAGGGCCGCCATACAGAGACAAACAGCCATTGTCGCTCACATTCACACCGATGGTCGAAGTGGAGTCCCCAACTTTGTCTGTGGGCTGTGGGAGGGAATGGGAACATCAGGAGAAAAGTCACGCAGACACTGGGAGAACATGCAAACTCCACAGAAAGACGCTGGTCAAACAGGGAACCTGCTAACCACCGCACCACTGTGCTGAAGTGACTGCGCTCTCTGACCCAGTCTTCTATGCACACACCCCCCCATACCCACTGTCAGCTGTCTCCAATTGTCTGGAGCAGTTCCTATGCAGGGTTTCACAACTGTTCCGACTCGCCCTCGGTGCCACCCTGACCTCTGCTCCTCGCTGTCAACATCATCCGAGTGCTGTGACTCTTTCTTATAGGGCTGGATTTACACCATCACACTGATAAGGGCAATCTAGTGTTGATGTTACAACTATTTATTTGTACAAGATGGTGCACAGGATCATTTTGAAAATGAAAGCACGCTGCTCAAAGATCAACCTTTATCCCCAGATGACATGTTCTGTGTGATCAGCAGGATTGAAGCTTTTCTCTCTCTCTCTCTCTCTCTCTCTCTCTCTCTCTCTCTCTCTCTCTCTCTCTCTCTCTCTCTCTCTCTCTCTCATTCCAGTTTGTATGACCAACTGTCCCACCCTGATTGTGACAGTGGGCCTTCCTGCCAGGGGGAAGACCTACATCTCCAAGAAACTCACCCGCTACCTGAACTGGATCGGTGTTCCCACCAGAGGTAGGACCTCACACCATGTCAGCTTCAGTGAAACCAGTCTGATAAAGTCAAAACAAGGCCCAACTAGAGAAAAACCAGACGATTCTAGAGGATGGAGGGGGTTCCTTAAGTGTGGGTTCGTGCATTTCAATTTTCGAGCCTGAGAGATGTCATCTCAACTGTCTTTTCTGGACGTTTTTTTTCCCAGAGTTCAATGTCGGCCAGTACAGGAGAGAATTTGTGAAGATCTACAAATCCTTTGAGTTCTTCCGTCCTGACAACGAGGAGGGCTTAAAGATCAGGCGGTAAGAACATATCACGGCCTTACCATTGCCAATTAAAGGTTGTTTAACCGCCAACCTTGTGACATTTACGACAACAATTATCTCTCATCTTGGCAGGCAATGTGCTTCGGCAGCGCTGAATGATGTGCGACAGTACCTCACCGAAGAAGGAGGCCAAGTGGCGGTAGGTCATATGTTCATGGTTCCATCAGCTGGTCGGATACAGGGTACAGTGTTCAAACTTCCCTGTGGACCTGTCTCATCCATTGTCCTGTGTTGTAGGTGTTTGATGCCACAAACACCACCAGAGAGAGAAGAGAGACCATCATCCAGTTTGCAGAGCAGAATGGATTTAAGGTGACTTGATGGATCACTGTTACTGGATGAGACACAGCAAGAGTTTAACTTTCTGATCCTCGTGCTGACATGTCCTCTCTCCTCTCAGGTGTTCTTCGTAGAGTCTGTGTGTGAAGACCCAGATGTCATACAGGAGAACATTGTGGTGAGTGACTGTGTGTTTTATTTGAACTCTGGAGGAAACACATTTCTGCTCATGTCGTACTTACTCCTCTGCTCTTTGTCCATTCAGCAAGTGAAGCTTGAAAGCCCCGACTACACCAACTGTAACAATGAGGAGGCCGTGGAGGATTTCATGAAGAGGATCAAGTGTTATGAAAACTCCTACCAGACACTGGATGAAGTTCTGGACAGGTGAGATTGAAGCTGGAGCGGAGGCTGTGACATCTTATATATTCAAGTACAATCTGATCCTATTCATCCGAACAACGAGGGAATCATTTAGTTGGATAACGTAATCCTCACTGTGGATGTTTCCTTGAAATCAAAAACATTGAAGGTTATGTCATTAAATCATGCGAGCTCATTCTGTAACGATGCATTTTATTTATGCAGCACTCTTTAAAACACAGTCACAAAGTGCTTCCCCTGGTGGAGATATGATTGAAAACATTTCAGAACTAAAGCCAACAAGATCTTGGAATAAAATGAATGATGAATCATTTTAAATACTGAATAAAATCGTGATGAAACAATAAAATGGACAACAGGTATTAAAAACAGTGCACTAGGATTCATATTAAGACCGAAGTCGCTGAAGAAAAGATTATTCTAAAACCTGAGTAGTGTTTGAAAACAACCACATACAACCGTAGGTTTTCCTCAAGAGCTGACAGGATCGTTAATAGTTTTCAATTTTTAATTTGAACTGGCTGAGGACCCCCTTCTTCCTCCTCAGACGTGTCTCTTATTGAGTCTTGGTCAGCAGGAACATGATCTGAGTCTGAATCTTCTTCATTGTTTTTCATCAGTGAACCTCTGTTGTAACCTGTTTCAGTATCGCTCCCCTCGATAACATTGTCAGCCATCATTTGAGACGCTACTTTAAAACCTGTAGTGTGCTGAAAGACAAACTGCATTTCCCATAATGCATTTGCCTTCTCCACAACCAAAACAGCAAATCACAATGTATTTCATCAGTCACATGTCTTAAAATGAGATTATCATACAATACGTATGCATTTCCAGGCTTAAAGATACAGACACATATAGGTTGTATTAAATCCACAAATTGGTTTAGTCTCAGTCACATCACACACTGTGTCTGCTCTCAGGGATCTCTCCTTCATTAAAATCATGGATGTGGGTCAGCGCTATCTGGTGAACCGGGTGTTGGACCACATCCAGAGCCGGATTGTCTACTACCTCATGAACATCCACATCACGCCGCGCTCCATCTACCTGTGCCGCCACGGCGAGAGCGAGCTCAATGTCAAGGGACGCATCGGAGGAGACTCTGGCCTCACTACTGGAGGAAAGGAGGTAAATTAAACTCTTCCATCATAGGTTATATCTGCAGAGAGGTTGTTCCTAAGTGAGTTTTTTTGAAAGTATTTTTATTTTCTACCCCTGTGCAGTTTGCTAAGAAGCTGAACCAGTTCATCCAGGCGCAGGGCATCAGCGACCTGAAGGTGTGGACCAGTCAGATGAAGAGAACCATCCAGACAGCGGAGGCTCTCTGTGTGCCATACGAACAGTGGAAGGTCTTGAACGAAATCGATGCAGTGAGTATAACGCTCCCGACGGCCGGGCCTCGACATCGGTGCACTGCTCCTGGAGCTTAATCTGTGTGTGATGTCATTTCAGGGAGTGTGTGAGGAGATGATGTACGAGGAGATCCAGGGGAACTATCCTCTGGAGTTCGCCCTGAGGGACCAGGACAAATATCGCTATCGTTACCCGAAAGGAGAGGTCAGCGGCAACAACTGTTATTTCTGGAGATGGTGTGGTTGTGTAACTGTGCCACTGTCCTCCTCTGTTTAACAATGGGGTAGCGTGCTTACAGACAGTGGGTCTTTGTTTGAATTTAGCAAGAAGGACTCAACATAATTTGTGAATAAAGTGGCACATGCTCGCGCTCCCTCTTACACACACACACACACACACACACACACACACACACACACACACACACACACACACACACACACACACACACACACTACACACAGGCCACAGAGGACTATTAAATTCTCCAGATGGCTGCCGGCCACTCAACTAATGAGACTAAGAGTCTCAGACATTTGGCAGTAAACAAAGTGTGTGTGGCTTTGTTGTTTACTGTGGGGCTGAATGCCCGCTGGTCTGTTCTCACCTTTAGTCCACCTCATTACCTCTCCATTAATCTCACACGGGAAGATGGATGTGGGCATAAGTGCAGTAGTCGGGTGTCCTGACACACAGTGCTGGTGCAGTGCTCATGGGAATCCTGATAGACTGTATGGGATTATTCCACTTGGTAGAATGTCAATATGTCAACCTGTAATTAATGATGCAGCAGTACGTGTGAAGAAGAGGGATCAACTGGATGTACTCATTTACAGATCTACAGCTTTTTTGGGAGCATTTTTCTAAACTTGTGTGTGTTACTCTTTCATAGCGATGTCCTCACTAGAAATGAGTGTGGGTAAAACAGGCTTTGGTTTTACAATGATTCTCAATCCTCAGTTTGTTTCCAGAAGTCTGATTCCCCTTTCCTGATGTCTTTGCTCTCTCAGTCCTATGAGGACCTGGTGCAGCGGTTGGAGCCGGTCATCATGGAGCTGGAGAGGCAGGAGAACGTGCTGGTCGTCTGTCACCAAGCCGTCATGCGTTGCTTATTGGCCTATTTCCTGGACAAGACTGCAGGTGAGTCCTTTCACTGAGGCTAAGGCTACATCCAAACCATTTTTGTTTGAAAACTAAAATGATCTCCGTCCACACAAGCGGTTTTAGCTCTGCATCAGTAACATTCCCCGTCCATACTAATACTAATAGTAACATACTAACGATGTGTATCATGTGGTCAGACACATACACAGGGCATGATTTCCTGAAAGAACCTGTTGCCAATGTTTGTCTTTCCCCGCTGGTAGTCAAATAAAAACTTATAAGAACCAATCTGGAAGGGCCAGGGATTGACTGCATGTGTGTCCCCCTCCAGATTACATAGTTCAGGAGTTTACAAACTAAATAGGGGCCAACTGCGTCTCCAGTAGTAGTGTTGAAGCAGACATTAAGATTAAGATGCATTTATTAGTCCCAAACACATGCACAGACATGCAAAGGCACACTCATGCAGGTAGGGAAATGTAACCTCTGCTTTTGACCCATCTGGTGCAGGACACACAGAGCAGTGAGCGACCATGTACGGTGCTCGGGGAGCAGATTTTGGGGGAGTAAGGTGCCTTGCTCAGGGGCACTAGACAGGGTAGGGAGACTCTTGGATTTTGGACAGATCAATCCAGGTTCATCTTTGGTTGTCTCTCCGTGGAGTCGAACCAGAGACCTTCTCTGCCCATAGTCCAAGTTTCTGCCACTAGACCACCGCCTCTCCAACATAAACATGATGCAGTTTAAAACTAAAAAGAAGAAGTGTGAATGTAGCCTAAGGCAGACACTTTTATTTAATCTGCTCATTTATGACACAAAGAACAATGAAGAAATAAGCCCTGATTCTGTTCAGTGAACTTTTGAAGTTGTTGAACAGCATCATGGGAAATTAAGGAAGTCACTTAATTTGCTACGTAGATTGAGGGAAATGTGGATTCACAAAAAGTTGTTATACTTGAATAATGCAAATAAACAGTTCAGTGAACATCACAGAATTTAGATTTTTAGTCACATAGCAAAACATTGACTGTTAACGTATTTCATGACCTCTCAACACCCTGTTCTGTTAAAGATGCTTAGAAAATGTTCTGTGCACTGTAACACATACTGTGTGAAACCTTTATAGTGCCTAGAGAAATGTTTTTCCATATCGTAGTCAAGACTACAATAGTAAAATGATATACAAAATGCTATAGTATACAAGAAGGCTCACTGGGTCAGGACAAAGTCTGCTTCTATCCCTGTCAGGACCAATGATGCTTCAAGATAAAAGAAAAAGATAGTTTATATTAGATCGTTATTGTGTCTATTCTAGTCGCTTCATGAACTGTGGTTCTGTGCATTTCTCTTCACACAGAGGAACTGCCTTACCTGAAGTGCCCGTTGCACACTGTGCTGAAGTTAACACCAGTGGCTTATGGTAGGACTGGTCTGCTACCAGTGCACATTACACCAACTGAAGCTTGTTCTGCTCAGTGCTGTTGTCCTCTCTTCTGTTTCCTGAACTAATCTTCTCCCCTTTCTATGGGCTCAGGATGTAAAGTGGAGTCCATCAGCTTAAACATTGATGCGGTCAACACACACAGAGAAAGACCAGAGGTGGGTAAACCAACACACACCTACACACACACACATTACAGCTGAGCCACATTTGATGAGGTCATTTTCACAAACAGGTCTGTCTCATAGCTTCAGATACAATTAATCCTGACAGTTGAGTTTTCACCATCAGTTGTTTGAAATCCTAATGAGCCCGGGGCAGATTTCTGATCTGGAATATCTGTGAATTACAGATCAACATTTTTCAGCCTCTAATGTTCCACATGTTCACCCTCACACCCTTTAAGGAAATATACCTGAAAATTGTTTCATGGATCGAAAGCAACAGCACAGATACACAGCCGCACACTGAGCCAGTGGTGGTTCTGAGGGAAATATACAACGCAAGGTTCATAAATACAAATATAGAATTATAGCAATAAACTTGAGAAAAAATACTAACAGAAAAGGTATTCACATTAACGAGTTATGTTTGGGGTTTGAGGTGATGGACATTGAACAAGTATATTTCCAAGCGGAGACGTTTTGCAGATACTCAGTTTAGAAGATGAGCTTCGGGGATGTCCTGACATGTCGTTCTCTAGCAGGCATAGGCATCTGCTCTATGCCTGGACTCACTGTTCACTGTTCTGTCCATACGTGCAACCCCTGCAGTACCTTATTTATGAATATCGTATATTGTATGTGTTCTAATTTAGGGATGATGAGCTATAGAGCCTATTTAGAAAAACACGGTTTTCAACCAGCACTTAAACGTAGCATGAATTTGTGAATCTCTGGAGCGTAAAGAGTCTAAACGCACGCGTAAGCTTATCTGGTTGCATCAGGCAATCCGTGCACACAAGTTTAGCAATCTGTTAATAAATACGAAGATATGTACTTTTAGACATTTGTACACCCGGGAAGCTTTTTTGAATCTGAAGTCGAATATCTGTGTGCAAAAAAAGAACTTGGAATCTAAATGTCTTTCGTTTCGTCTTTGTGTGCGTGTTTGAAGTCCCCCATGTGTTTTGATTCCTCCCCCTCTGTGTTTTTTTATGTTTTACAAACAGAACGTAGAGGTGTCGCGGATGTCAGAGGAGGCTTTGCTAACAGTGCCAGCTCACCAATGAGGCAGCCCCCCCCCTCACCTCAATGACCCCTTATCCAACCTCTCACTCAAATACCCTCATTATGAACACTCTGCCCTTTTGACGCACAATGTACCTGCCTAATGCAGAAATCTCTCACCTCCACCCTCTTCTGTTGGTATTTTTCCCTCCACTTATATTTTAAAACGTGATGATGGTGCCAATTGACTGGAATCCAGTTTTTAATTATTGATCAATGAATCCTACGACACGGATCGTGTGTCATGCACATTCTCCCATTTTTGGAGAATGAATGAAAAGCCGATTTTCATGCTGTATCTGTGAAGCAATGAAATTCCAGCACCTTCTCCTGAATCTTTGACTGTATAGTTTTGTTTTGTCATTGATTCTGCCTGTTGAACTGATTTAACATAATCCTTTTATTTTTATCAGTGTCTCATCACTTTATTTCTGTTTGAGTCAGAAAACTCCAGTCTAAGTTTTACAGATTTGCACACAGACAGAGTTGTGCTTTTTATTTTGCACTTGAAAATCAACTCTGTTTGGTTTGTTAGGAACTGTCCTCGATCACAGTCTGTCTCTCGTCTAACACTGTCTAATGAAGATCCTGGAAATACAGTAATCCTTTGTTTTTATTGTTTTGTTTTTTTGTTCAACAATATGAAGGTTATTGCAGTACGTTCATATAACTGAGCAGAACGAAGACGATACCTCTGTTTACTGTGTCTTAATAAAGTTCGCTCAATCAATCATGTTTCCAAACCACACTCTTCTCCTGCTTCATTTTAGAAAACTTGTCACGAAAGATGTTTTCTCTTAGTTAAGATCTTAGTTTTATGCTTCACCTCAAGTAAGATAATAACAAAATTGAGACTGCTAAGCTGACACCACTTCCTTTCCCTACTCAGAGATCAAACAGAACTGGTCATTTCCTTCCTATCCTCACTATGCCCAGATGAGATGTTTAGTGACGTGTCCTTGCTGAAACTCAGGTCCTCTGAGGTTTCCCAATTCATTCATATGCAGAGACACAGAAGTGCTGCCATTCATCCGCCTGAACAAGACACTCACTGTCACACAAACACACATGATTCTTTCTGGCCAGATACAAGATGTACTCTGGCACTTTGTTAAAAATTTAGATATGATTATGATAATAAAACCATAAAATAAGGACTGAGTCAATAAAATCCCTCTCTTTTAAAGTTGTTTAAGCAAAATAAACACAGTCAAATTCTTGAATTATGAAGTGCTTTTATAATGAATTACTGCTATAATGATGGATCATATGCTGTAGTCAGCATGTGGCAGTGATTATGAAAGATACAAGGCGATAAGGGTTTTTCAAAGCATCATGAGACAATCCACACTAAACCACAAGAACACTGTCAGTCCTAATTATCAGGAAGTGTCTCTGAAAACCAGCCCAACACAATAACTCCCACGGACAACAGAAACCACAGGGTTGTGACAGTGCACATACACAGGTATTGCAACCTCACACCTTGGTATATGAGTTAAATAAGAGTCGGGAAGATTTGCCGTGTTCTCAACTGCATATGTTTAAGATACATGTATGTGAATAAAAGAGATGTGACGCTGCTGCGGTCCTCTTTGCAGAATGTGAACGTCCATCGAACGGCCGAGGACGCCCTGCAGACCGTCCCTCCTCACCGCCGACACCCGCCTGCTGCTGCTGCTAATGGACCATGAAGTCGTGTGGTCTCTCTCTCTCTCCCCTCCTGACGGTCTTTTGTGTTTCTTTTGTTCACCTTGCCAAACTGCACAACCTGTTCCCAGTGGTGACTGTCTGGTGATGGACCTCCTCCTCTCCCAGCAGCTCTGCCACATACACATGCACTGTTGTGTAGTACCTGTCTCTCCTAATATCTAAAGGAACCTGGGAGCAGATAGAGAGCTTGGGCCTCAGGGCTTATATTTGAAAACCACATGTTGTGGCTCTCAGTGCATTTGGTCCAAACCACTGTGTTGCACAGAGGGGGGGTTAAAACACTTTGTTACGATACCCAGTGTGGTGTCATTGGGTTGAAGTTGATGAAGAAGCTGACTGCAGTATATATTTTTAAACATCAACCAAGTGGTTTAATTGAGTGACCTTGTAACTTCCTGCTACATGTTTGCCGTGTTGCTGTCTTGTGCCATCATTGTTTCACGTGAAGGTGTCTACAGTGATGACGGGTAGGAGGATGAGCCTGCTCACTGTTTTTGTATTGGATGGACTGGATCATTATATGCTACGGGGGAAACATTAATTCAAAATTTAAAATGAACGGGAAATATAAATATATCTGTATCTTTAGCTGTGTGGTCTACAGCAAATGTATGATCTCACAGAAGTTATATGTAAATTATTTTGCAGTCCACACCTTCAGTGATAGTAGAACAAGCCTCTTTTGCATCTCAACACACAAAGTATCGGAAATGCAAAACTGTAACATGAGATCAAAGCTGTTGATAATAAAGAAGTGTTATTTTTATAGACTGCCTCAGTCTCACATTTACTTCAGCTGATGTGATTTCTAGTTAAAGGCAATAACTTGTTCCATGGCCTTTTTATAGTTTCAATAAGTATTTCAACCAATAAAACTTCAGTGCAGTTGGTTAACGAAGTTTAGTCCGAGCTTTGAGAAGCAGGTTTGTATCTAACGATGTGGAAACATTGAGTGCTTAGCTATAGTACCCTTGAAGAAACCAAGGCATTTTGCAAAGAATTAGGTTGTTTGAAAATTACGCTTTCTTCCCAGAGACTAATCGACAGCTGGATCATTAATTCAAGTTTTAAATGTGAGCAAATACGACAGAAACAGTTCACACAGCTTCTGTCTGCAGCTGGAAGCATCTACTTCCCCTTCTGCAGCTGAAACAACATGAGTGGTTGAGGTGAGACGAAGCCAAAGTGCTGACGAAAGTCGCCAGCAGCCGAACAAATCCATGTATAGGTACAGCTGCAGCACAGACACACTCTCCAAGAATGCCTCACAGTGTTTTAATAAGAAAAACAAAAAGGTAAAACAGACTTTTTTTTATTTGATTATTTTCATACAGAGGTTTTGGTTGGTTTTTAACAGATTGAAAAACCACAAAGACTACTTTGCTAAACAGAGAAATCTGGAGATTTTATTTGTAACAACAGTGACAGAACACACAGACTCGCAGGGATAAAATACAAAAACCTGGTCTATTTATTTGCAGCAGCACGTCCTCCGCGCTCCTGTATTCATGGATATCATCCTGATTAATACTTTAAGGACCCGCCTTTGTTTGGGGATTTGTTCTAAGTGGCTGAAAATGAAACCGGTAAACATTTCATTATATACAGTCATTGATATTCATGAGTACAGGGAAATGCTCCAGACGGGTGCAACAGGTTGTTATCTCCAGATTGGTCACGTTCCTATCTTCTCCTCGCTGATTGGCTGTCGACTCCTTTAGTTCTCCTTTTATATGCTGAGTGGCCCTTGGAGCGTTTCCCAGTTTGTGTGGGACCACAGACAGATATTGTCATCAGAACTGTGGGGAAGAACACCATCTAATTATTTCCTGTTGGCATTTCTGATTTTAAATCAATTCCATTTGTATTCAATAAAGAAACCCTGAGCCGTCAGAGCGGAGAATACGTTTCTTACGTTCTTGAGGAATTCCTCAGCAACGATACGGGCCCTGGCGTTCACGGAGAGTTTCATCTCGCTTATCTCCTTGTCGATCTCCTCCATGAAGTGGATGACATAGTCCACCAGCTTGTGTTTGTACATCTGCTCCGTGTGGAAGTTGGTGATCAAGAAGCTAATATCATATCCCTGAAGTCACAGTGAAGCAAAGGAAACTGGAGTAGGTGAATTCATTAAAGTCCAATATAATGTAAGCTGGATATCCTTGCCTTAAAAAGGGATAGTTCGCCCAAAAATGAAAATTCACTCATTATGTACTCACCACTTTGCCGGTGGGTGAAGGGTTTTAGACCACAGAACAGTTTCAGGGGTTAACAGCACTGCAGCCAAATCCAATGCAATATAAGTAAATGGTGAACGCTGTGATACACATGCAAACCCACATGGCTCCATATGAGAATACCAGAGGACATTGAGGCTAAACACTTGGTGTACATGACGCCATTTCAAGTCAAATTTGAATCCCAGGGCTTACAAATACTTGGATGACACCACAGGAGCAGCATGGAGGCCTTTTCTTTAACATTTGAAGAATCATATCCCATTTACTTCAACTGGATTGGATTTGGCTGCAACGCTTTTTACCCCTCAGACTCCTAAAGAGTTTTGTGGACTCAAACAATTCCCCCACCCCTCGATCTGCATATGGTGAGAAGAGTAATGACTGCATTTTTATGTTTCAGTGAAATATCCCTTTAAGAGTCATTTTGAGGTAAGCCATTAAAAAAAATTGTTCACATGGTTCCTCATTTATTTTTACTCTTCCCGTTTACTTCACATTGATTCCTCTTCTGTCACTCACTTTAAATCCAATTATAAAATGCGTATTACCCCTCCCCCTCTGTCTCTTACCTCTACTGGTTTCCTCCTCAGGATGAAGAAGTTCTCTGCTCTCATCATCATGAAGCGCATGAACTTGTGGCAAAGGATCTTCTCAATCTCATCAGCCTACAGTCGATGACCACAGAAGTTGTTTTTAGTGCATATACTTTGAAAGAAACTTTGTAAATGTGACATAAAGAAAGAAATCAACCAAAGTCCTGCTGGACTGAATCACCTGTTTGACAGCAATGCTGACTCTGACAGAGTTGATGGATCCCTCAATGAGAACCTTCTCCTTTTCATTGCGGCTGATCATCACAGGCTGGAGTAACAGCTCCTTACTGCTCCTGTAATCACATGTAAATACCTTCATTAGAAATAAAAAAACAGGCATTCCAGTTTCAACTAGTGCTTTAGTTATACAGGTTTACAAAGGCCAGTTGACTTGCTTGTGTTGCTTTAAGCCATTTAACATCTTATCCAAAAGTTCTGAAGGTAGTTCTCAACAGTGAAAGGCCACTGAGCTGGAAGAATCCAGCAGAAGATCCAGAACCAACTCAGAACTGAAGAAGCCTTTTGGATGAGAGGTGAAACACAAGCAAGTCCAGTGCATAACTCCTGAAGATACAATGACCAGGATGACTGAGAATCTTCACAGATATTTTAACATGTTTGTTTTTCCAGATAACACCTGCATGGCTCTACATAGAACCTTTGCATTTATAGTGTCTCACAGAAAACCTCTTAATCTACTCTTTGTATTTGAACACCTGCAAACAGGCTGCAGCAAGTCCCCATCAGCTCATTTTACTGCCTTTCGCATTTGTCTTTTTTCCCCTCCTACATTTTCTTATGCAAGTTTGCACAAGTCTGGGCTTGTGTGACAGCGGCAGATGATCAGCAAACAGCTGGAAGGCACGAGAGACAAGGTGAAGCCGAGCAGAGATGGGGAACAGGCTGAGAGGCTGCTCGTTCTCCAACCACACGCTTGTTTTGAGACATACCTGACCTCCACCTCCGGCTTGTTGTGACGCTCCACCACCTGCGAGGAGAAGTTCTCCAGGCAGAGGGCCGCCTGCAGGGTGGCCCTCACAGCGTTCAAGTAGGGGCGCAGAGTCGCTGTCTGAGGAGAAGGGGGACAAGGTGAATGTCTGATCACAAGGCAGAGATGAGGCTGTTGGTATAGGGGAGAGCGTGGCCTAGGGGATGGAGCGGGTGCTCTGCAACAAGAAGGTTGCCGGTTTGAATCCCACTCTATCCCATCTGCATGCCTAAGTGTCCTTGGTAAGATACTGAACCCCTAAATGGCCCCTCATAAATGCTGAGTGTTCTAAAAATGTAAGTCGCTTTGGATAAAAGCGTCAGCTAAATGACATGTAATGTAATGTAATGGTTGTTTAGATCAGGGTACATGCAGAGTACAGCTCCCACTGGGGGGGTGGGGGCAGACAGACTGGTATCAGTTCAGTGGGATATGTGCAGAGATGCAGTCACTACAGCTCTGCTCTAACCCACTTATACTACGACACCTCCTTTTCGGTGACATTTTTTTAATAGAACTATTCACAAATCATGTACAAACTGATACGAGTTACATACATACACACGATACATCTACTGAGTCTTAAACCATTACTCGCATGAACCACAGTGACCGAGACTGCATCTCATCATCCAATTGATTCACATGTGGCTTCACTATCACTCCGTATGAGCCACAGATAGAAACACAGCCTCCTCCTCGTCCGTGGACAGTGTTCAGAAACAGTAACAGTCATAGCAGGGAGTAGAGAACGAGCCGAGAGGAAATACAGAACATCTCAATCATTTCAATCTCTGCGAGTCAACGATGCCCGTCCTCTCATTTGACTGCAGCTAACCTCGTCCTCACGAGACACGGAGCCAGCTGGCTGGGCTCAGCTGGACTGGAGCAACATAGAAAAGTCGGAATAATAATAATATATAAGAATGAGTGCGGGAGCTTTACCATTTTTCTGCTGTCAAAGACGGAAGTTCCTCAGCCACGCCTGAGACTCCTCTTCCGTAAACCCTACATCGTCGAGTAAAGACACGATGCGCTCGTTTTTACGTGATTATCCGTTCGGGGAGGCGGGTTTATCCACGCACCATGAATACTGCTCTCTGCGCTGGTTTCCCCGCCCGGGTGGGGTGTACTTGATTGAAAACGAGCCTAACCTGCGAAGCGTCCATTCTGTTCTGTGGACAGGAGACATGTCGTTAAATCACCATTGTTCTACCAATTTTTTGGACTGTTTGTAGCTTGTTATCGAATAAAATACGTTGATTCAGAATTTTACCATAACGAAATACAATTTACTTACTGAATCACAGGTTAAGAGCTGATACATTATCCTGTTGTACCTTGACGCAACATGGTTTGTTCCGACGATACCACTTTATTTTTAGATTTATTTAAGCATAACTCGAACATTTGTTTTTGCAGGTTACACGACTAGACATCCCTGTCAACGTTTGTTACATTTAAGTATTAAAATATTGTTATTATAATTTACTATGTGTTGAAAATTTCTATTTAACTTTATTCCACACCCCTGTCTAACCACAATGGCTTTTCCCATCATGGACGCCATTCACTGACGGTATATGTTGTTGCGCTTAAACACCCACGATTTAAAAATGCAGCTAAAGTGTGTACTGTTCAGCTCCTGTACTGTCAGAACTGCTTCGTGTTGAATGGTAATATGTGTAAAGGTGAAACAACAGCGGCGGATATTAACATGTAACTGCCAATCACGGCGTTTGGGCCCCGCGAGCTCGTCCCCTGAAGAAGCCCTCCGTGAACGTGTATTCGGGTGCGTGTGCGCGCGTTGTTTGGTGCTGTGTATGTGATGGAGAGATGGAGGCAAACACAGAGAAGAAGAAGAAGAAGCAGCAGCTGTGTCGTTAACCACACTGTCCTCTGTCAGTTCCTCCAGGTAGTGGCAGGTCTCGCAGCATCATGAGTGAGCTGAAGGACTGCCCCCCACTCAAATACTACGACTTCAAGCCCGTCGAGCACGTCAAGGTGTGCCCCCGCTACACCGCCGTGCTGGGCCGGTCTGAGGACGATGGGATCGGCATCGAGGAGCTGGACACCCTGCAGCTGGAGCTGGAGACGCTCCTGTCCTCCGCCAGCCGCCGCCTGCGCGCTCTGGAGGAGCAGAGACAGGTAAGAGAGGAGAAGATGTGGGGGGCCCCAGATTTCAGTTTGGCCCCCATCAGTGCCACTCCATCGTCTTCATCCACCCAACCTGAGTTAAACCCTGTGCCATGCTTCAGATCCTCACAGACTGGCAGGACAAGAAGGGAGACAAGCGTTTCCTGAAGCTGGGGAAAGACCCTGACCCCGCGGCCACGTCTCGCCACAAACCAAAGAAACAGAAGTTGGATGGCAAAGGCAGTCACGGACCAGGTCCCGGGCCCGGCAGACCCAAATCTAAAAACCTGCAGCCTAAAGTCCAAGAGTATGAATTCACAGACGATCCACAAGATGTTCCCCGCACTCCTAAAAACGATGCTCCTAACAGGTCTGTGTAATATTTGCCGTTATTGCAAAGTTTCTTTGTTCCTCAAGTCGTATCATAAGGTGATACAACATATTAGAACATAGGACTCTTTCACCAAGTTTTTAAAAGGGATATGTTTATTTCTGATGTGTTTTTTTTGCATTACATTTTTTTTAAACGTGTCTTTGTTTTCAGGTTCTGGGCGTCGGTGGAGCCATATTGCGCTGATATCACAAATGAAGAGATACGGTTGATAGAAGAGCTTCTGAAGCCCCCAGAGGATGAGGCTGAGTACTTCAAAGTATGACCTCCACTCCAGGCATGGCCAGAGCTCTGTGTGTTCTTTTTGTGTTAAGTGGAGGTTGAACTTTGATGTTGCCTGTGATAACTGTAGATTCCAGCACTGGGGAAACACTACTCTCAGCGGTGGGCACAAGAGGATCTGTTAGAGGAGCAGAGGGAGGGAGCCCGAGCCAATGACAAGAAGAAGAGCCTGATGGGAGGACCGTTGTCTGAACTGGATGCTAAAGGTGAGGGGAGGCCGAAGCCTGAGTGTTAATATGACCACGCCACGCGGTATCCATCACACATGCACGTGTCTACCTCAACACTCTGTCCTATTTACTCCTGTAGATGTGGACTCAATGCTGAAAAAGTCGGAGTCCCAACATGAATCTCCAGAGGACGGCTGTCCCTTCGGTCCTCTCACTCAGCGTCTGCTCCAGGCCCTTGTTGAGGTCAGACTCTTTAGTTTGTCATTCAGTTTATAAACTGAACAAACTTTCATTCATGCATAGCGGCTTTGCGAAGAATAAATGACTAAAACATTAACACTGACCTTTGACCATGATTGTTGATATTGATTCTCTTTCAGGAGAATATTATATCCCCCATGGAGGATTCTCCTATACCGGACATTTCAGGCAGGGATGCCAACGATGGTGCTGGGACGTCTCCTCGAAGCCAAGGGAAAGCTTTTAGGTATTTGTGCTGCAGTATGTGAGCGAATGAAATGAAAGAAGCACCAACACCCGTTCTACACAGCAGCACCATCTGCGGCATTAGCACCCATTTCCACACAAAGACCTCAGTGTCTGAAGTGGGATATTAAACACATAAGTATATCAGACTGCTGTAGCAATATCATTTGTTTGTATGTAGAGAGCTGTGTAACTATATCAATATATGTGTCTAATCAGATATATAAATTTGTAAAAGAATTTGCAAATGAATACTGAGGTTTTCAAATGCGTTTAGGCATCTGCAAATGTGTGTTGAGACCATGTGAGCATAATCAGACATGTAAACATGTAAATCATCTGCAAACGTATGTGAAAAGTGACGAAAAAGGGCCGCATTCGCTGGCCATACCTCAGCTCAGGGTAGACAAAACCTTTTGCATACGGACAATTCGCCACATCTGAGTTGTAATTGAGCACTCGTTAGCTGCATTTCCAGCTCTCAGTGCAAAGCCTTTCCTGTCACTATTATCTATGAACGCATTTACAGATTTGTCTACACGTGTACATCTCAACATGGATTCTGAAAAACACATTTAAGAATATGATTACGCATAAATGGTTTCAGATACAAATAGACAATTACCCACACACAAAAGTTATATTTTTCTACACTATTGCCACTAAAGTTACCTTCATTGAACTTTTTCATGCCACTAATCACAGACCTATGGTCTTTCTCTCGCTGCAGTGTTCCTCACACACGTTCGCTGGAGGCGCGGATCAAAGAGGAGCTGGTAGCCCAGGGCCTGCTGGATTCTGAGGAGCGACCTGGACCTGGAGGAGACTCGGAGGACGAGGTCCTGGCTGAACTGCAGAAGAGACAAGCAGAGCTCAAAGCCCTGAGTGCTCACAACAAAGCTCGCAAGCAGGAGCTGCTTCGGTAAGGACACAGGCCTCTAACCAAGACATTTACCCTGAAGCGAATAGTACACTATCAGGTCTTTTATGTAATCAGCAGCTGGCATGAACGTCTGATGTAATGATGTCTCACAGGTTGGCCAAAGAGGAGATGCGCAAGCAGGAGCTGAGGCAGAGAGTCAGAGTGTCTGACAACGAGGTGATGGAAGGGTTTCGGCGAATCATGGCAGCCAGGCAGAAGAAACGCACTCCAACCAAGAAGGAGAAGGACCAGGCCTGGAAGGCACTGAAGGAGAGGGAAAGTATCCTCAAGCTACTGGATGGATAGAAGGAAGAAGAAGAAGCTAGTGTTTGGTTTTTGTTGGAAGCATTTTTCCCCGACACAGATCAGACAGCTGTAACATGGTCAGTGAACATCTGTATCTACGATAATGATACAGTTTACTGCAGGTGAACCTCTTTTGAGTAGAAACATCTGCAGCGGTATTTTTATGTCGTGTTCAACAGGAAAACTAAAATGATCATTAACACTTTGTAAACAACGGACTTTTCTTCTCCTTTCGTTGTTTTTTTTTCTCTTTTGTCAGTGAATTTTTTTATGTTGCCTTTTATTTTGTTAACTATTGTAATGTTATAAAAAATACACATGGATATTTGAATAAATCACACTTATAGACTATTTTTGTATGTGTGAAACAAGGGAATCACAGCGGGTGGGTCATGCACAAGGTGAGTCCTGAAGAAGAGTAACCTTGGCAACTGGCTACCAGCATCAGATGCAGACGTCTACATTTACTTGGCTCCATTTGGGATTTTTTATTTACAATTAGTCCTGTTTATGTCATGGAGTCAGATAGAGCATTTATCAATTGAACATTTATTTAGTTAACGGTATGCTGGGGCACTGTAGTGAAGCGGTTAGTTGATGTCCTACCTACTCGCTAATATAACTTAAAAATAGTATCAATAATGTTCACCTGTTTTAAAGTGGCTGGAGTTGAAATGTGTTATCCTCAACATTTGTAGATTTTCTATCACCTGGGCAACAATCATGTTTTCTTGCCAAAGCAATTACAGATTTGTCGGCAATCTGTCATTTCAGGAGACTTGAACAATAGCGCATACATCACTGTTTGGGAATAGTTTCCAAGAGGTAGCGTGGCCCCACTGAATAGCCTTGATAAATGGTAGGTGTTTATTTACCTCTGTTGTCTTGATGAACACAGAAAGCACTTTACTGAACAGGTTTGCCTTTCACCCAATCTCCACTGAAGTTTAACACTAATGAGGAGGGAACGTTTTAAATCTCGGAACCATGGGGCATTGAAACACATTCCAGCACTTCATTGGTCATGTTTTAACACATTCTTATGGAACATACATGTGAGAAAAACATAGTAAACACATTCATGCTAAATGAAAGTTGAATAAAATGTATCAATGCTTTAATTACTCTGCTGCACTGCATAGCCTATCTACATTGAAAACATGTACTATTAATAATGACCTGTCAGTAACCAAGAACACAACTTCCTGTAGCTGTCAACAATCATGTAGACCATTTGTTAAGATAATTAAAATCTTTATTTTTCCCACACTAGGTATATTCCCTTGGTCCCTCAGCAGACAAGTCAGAATGAGGTAGACAAGAGTGTACAAATATAAAAAGGCAGCAGAAAAAAAAATAATAGAATACAAATGAAAGAAAGTGAAGGCATAGTGATATTGAGGAAAAAAAGCTTAAATAATGTACAAATTGAGTTTTTTAGTTAGTTATTACAGAGTTAGTATTATGGTTACATCACTGTAACAAAAGGAAGGGACCATTGGGTCAATTAGTGAGCAACTGCCTTATGTATTTGTAACCTGTTGACATTTATTTATATGAAATACTATTAACTTAAACTTCACACATAACTTGCAGCATATAATGTGACAAGATGAAAAATAACGCTAAGAAATTACTCAATATTCTGAGAGGGATGGAAATGTTTCTTTCTTTCTGAAAAAACAGATAGAATGATACTCAGTAGAACAGATCCCTCCCACAAGGCCCAACATCCCCTTACATCTAATCACCATGCACCAAATTGCACACACTCACAGATATTTTTTTTCAATAATCTTTAAGTTATTTCTTGTCAAATTCCCAAAATAAATTATAACCAAGTTTTAATCAAATCAGTGCAGCACTTTTTATGTACACCTGCTCACAAATAAACAAATCCCTCCTCGGTGGAGATTTACAAAACATGACCCCACTCTAACGCTGGAAAGCTTTGCACTTTACAGACGCACCACTAGGTGGCAGTCATTGTCTTCTGACTGCTCGGACCCTTCAACATTGACACAGCAAAGAGCCTGTGTTTGAGTGGTGCTACCTCCCCAGAGCGCCTGTGTGTGTCCAGTCTTGAACATGTCCTAACTGATCTTGATCCCAGGAAAAAGCAGGAGACTGTGTGTCTCACACCGTGCAGCTGTTTGCGGGGGTCACCCAGTTCATCCTGCCCAGTGACACCAGCACAGATATCAACAGACCACCAACACAACAATCAGACACATCACTTTTATTAAAACACATAACAATTATTTTATGATTTGATTTCCTACCAGTAGAAACACTTGTAAATCCATTCTAGAGACTTCAGTCTTGTTATGGTCATGTTAGTGGTACTGATATTTTAAATCAGTTTTACAAAGGCTGTGCAGCCCTCTGGGGAAAAAACAGCACAGTACTGGACCATGCACAGCCTGAGGTAGCTGTGGCTCAGGAGTCAGAGCGGGTCGTCCACTGACCAGAACGTCGGAAGCTCGATCCCTGTCTTTGGGGAAGATACTGAACTAAAGTACAGACAGTGTGTGATAAAGAGTGGCATTTAGAAATGCTACATGAATGTGTTCTTCTGCTATGGGCCTAGGTGGCCGGGGACATGTGACACATGGAGCTTCTTTTTCCTCCTCTTCCTCTTCATCACATCAATGTCTCATCAATACATATCACTGACCTAACCTCATCCAGAGACCTTGTGCATTAATGTTACAGATCCAGGATACACATTGTGGGATGTGATCGTGGATTATGATTACACACTACAACTACAGATTGCTTAGATATACATAGTCCTGTCCACTGGAAATACCATTAATACAATTATCATTGCTGCTCCCTTCACCTCTCTCGGATGGTTGCTTTTGCATTATTACTTTAAACATTGATTCACCTCTCCATTAATGCAAGACACTTCTCATTTCCTATCAATGTTGTAAATGTTGTTATTTTGTTGCCGTGCTCTATTACAAACACCATCTGTTGCACTTCGGTCGGTCCTGGGAGAGGACTCCCTCACTTGTGACTCTCCCTGAGGTTTTATTCACCTCTGTTAAAAGCGCTGTTTCTGTAGTTCTTCTTCACTCTATAGTCAAGGCTTAAGAAAAGAGGCTGTCACATGTCTCTTTGTCGTACTATTACACCTGTAAAGCCTTTTGGTCAACCAAGTTGTTTTCAAATGTGCTATATAAATAAAATTGACATTGACATTGACGTTGTAGAGATTGTTAAGCCCTGTGAGACAATACAACTGTGATTTGTAAATATGGGCTATACAAATAGAGTTTACACATAACACACATAAAGATCGGCTTATTGTACATTTAGCTTTTTACATCACGTTTGTAATTTTGCAAGCCATTCAACGATTTATCAAAAGGAAGAACATAACCAGAAAATCCCTTTTCCCTTTATCTGTGTGTTGAATCTGTGTGTGTACACAGTACACCCTGTAATGACAAGACAGTTCAATATAATACATGCATATAAAACAACTATGTTTTCAGAATAATGGTCGACTAATTAAACATTTAAAAAAAAGAGCCTCCATAGAGACAGACAACAATGGCCCCATCATCATGTACCCTCCCCCCCCCTTCAAGCCAGCGTCCTCAATGCAAATTCATAATGCCATCAACCCATGTGTATGAGAGCTTTTAATAACCCACTGAATCCGTCTCACAGGTGAATGCAGGCTACATAGACGGCTGTGGCGGCCCCTCGAGGCTGGGCGTACCACACAGGGCCTTTGTTGCATTTGTTGTCATTAGACTTCCACTGAAGGGCAGGTGGGTTTTGTGTTGATACACGCCGCTCATACACGCTCAATGATGCTCAACCGCTGTTTGTATATCCCGTATTGAGCTGTTTTGTTTTTTGAAGGCCCCGGCCAGACTCCTTTTGACAACCCAGGTGGTGCGTCCCTGAGGGACTGTGTGTCTGTGAGGCTCCAGCGGCTCCACTCCATCACGCACAGCCCTCTCCTCTCCCGTGTGAAATTCAGCTGCGTGGTGAGCTTCTTCGCTCCTTTCTGTCACGGCCTGTAAACCTTTACGGTTGTTTGAAGACGAAGGCTCGCCACCGGAGGGGCTTAGATTATCTGGCACAAGACGCACAGCGGCTACATGTCCTGAAAGCCTTTTTCTATCTCCTCAGGCAAATGTGAGAAGACAAATAAAAACAGAGTAAATGGAGCGCTATGGGCAGGCTGCATGTTTTGTGTAATGTGTTTACATATGCACACACACACACACATATATTTATCTATGCTACTATCACTCCAGACCTCCTGTCAGTGGGGGCCACTTTGTCCATTGGTTCTTTGTTTTGCCAGTTTGCTATGTTTCTTTCTCTGGGGCTTCCCTCCTACTCCTCCTCCGTCCTGCGTTCCTTAGCTGGTACTGAGCATGAACAGAGAGAAGCTCTTTCACACACACACACACACACACACACACACACACACACACAAACAAACACACTGGGAGATTGAGAGGAGTGATACATAGGGGTAAAGGGATTTTAACATAAATCGGTTGAACCTTTGTTCTAATGCCATGTCAGCTTTCATGATGGATTGAACGAGTGTATGTGACAGAGATACAGACAGAGGTTGAGACAGCTGCTGAGGCCCGCTGCTCCACTGACAGGAGCCTCTGTACGGCCAGGCCACGCCTCGGCTCTTCTCCTGCACAGAGAACTATTGTCTTCATGGCTGCGTCCACTATTCTGATGTCATGGTTTGTCCTTCCACAGCGAGCTGCTGTTGCTGGTGCGGAGAAAACTTGACAGACCTTTCAGCCTGGAGTCAGAAGCACATACGGCTGTATGGACGAATGGCAGGAGAGATGATGTTACCATTAGTGCTGCATAGGCAAAACCCCTCCTGTGCTCTAGCCTCTCTGACCACTCCTTTACCTCAGCCCTTTTTTGAATGTCATTTGTTTCTCATTTGCATGGCAGTTGATGCTTTTCTTGTGTGACTCCTGAATCTGGCAGCTTATATGCAAATCAAATCGTTTTTGCCTCCTTCAACCCTCACCTGTTATTCTCTTCGTGAAGTAACTATGGAGATTTTTGGGTTCTTCTTTCCAGCCCTGCCGTGAGTCCAGGGTATTCTGTACAAGATAAGCACAGTCAGCCACAGACAAGCGTTTCACTTAACAGTATTAGAGGCACCACGCCCAGGCAGACAGGACTCGCCTGTTCATTGTAGGGGCATTATAAACCATACATGTGGCGACCACTTAGAGTGAATATCTCTACTTCTATTGGATGGATTACCATGAAATGAGGTGCACATGTTCAAGCTCCCCAGAAAATGACACCACAGACTTTGGTTATCTCCTGGCCCCTTTTGCAACTTCAGCAGGTTGACAATGACGGGTTCTAATGAAATATCTCAACAACTAATGGAGGAATTCATTTAAAACTTGGGACATGCGTTCATGATGCCCAGAAGATGAACCCCAATGACATGAGTGATCCTCTTACATGTCCAATGGTGCCTCCATCAGGTTGAACAATGTGTAGAAGTAAAAGAACATTCTTTATATACTGCTTCTTCACTACATTACAAAGGACACCACTAAGAGCGTCACCACATTTATCTGACAGCTGTATTATCAGTTTGAGATTTGAAAAAAATCTAAAACAGAGGTTGCAGGAGGCAAGGCAGGACGAATCATTTCTACTCAAGAAAATGTATGAGGGGTTTTCAGCACATCAACTTCGGTTCTTATCACCAAAGGCAAAAATATTGTTGTCTTTCCAGGTGGACATCTTCACCAACGTATGTGTATGGCTCCTCTTTTTTTAAATCATTTCTGTTTTGCATCATTTGCGTGTTAAAAACCCAATTAACTTTACATTTTCCTGACATTTCCCTTCCATACTCTCACATGTGCTGACTCAAACAGTTCCCCCACATTGTACTCAGGGGCTGGCTGGAAAATTTGAGGAACATGTCCCGACTTCGTTGCATGTATGGATTTTAAGTGAGGTACTTATACATTTTACATGGTGAGATGCTTTTATACAGACATTCGTGGTTCCCAGACAATCTATTTAAATGACTCTACTTTTCCTCCATCATCAGATAAACCTTTCATCTTGTCCCTTATTTAGTTTGTGAACAAATCAATGCAAAACTTAACTCTTTCACTCCTGCAAAGAGGCAGTCAACACTCTAAACATTATATGTTATAATAACATCAGTGTGAGCATGTTAGCAGGCTGATTTGAGTATTTAGCTCAAAGTACAACTGTACCGAAGCACATTCTCAGCACATGTCTACTTAGGGTTTTATGAATATGTAGCTTTTTCCCCTTAGTGTCCTGTCCTGTACACTGACACAGTGCCATTAGTGTCTGACTGTGCATGTTATGTATGTATGATGTAATGTTAATAGTACTACTACTACTATGCATCATTTTCATTGTCATCCTCATAGTAATAATTGTGCTTACCTGTGTGTGTCAGTCTAAACACAGACACACACTACAGGCTTGAGTCCCCGTGAACCCTAACCCTTCACCATCAAATAATGCTCAAACATTATAGCAGCCTCTCCCTTTTATCAAACGTGCTCATCTGAAGATGAATGTAAATATTGTTTCCTGAACATGTGTCAAACTTTGCATATTTGCAATGTTTCAGTGCGATGTATGCCAGAAACCAGCTACATGAAGTAGAGAGAAATTTAAAGTAGAAATAAGAGACACATAAAGAGGTGAAAACTGGAGCACCATGTTGGAGTGCTGTTTGTCACTGGCTGTAAATTTGGAAAGCAGAGGTCAAAGCAATTGAGAAATTTGCTTTGCTGGGGAGATAAGGTCAGATAGCAGAGTTATGTAGAGGAGACCTATAAGAGGCCTATGTATGGGCATATTTCTACATAGATTTACACAGTCAGCCACCTCAGCCACAAGCCAGTGGGTAAATTGAAACAGGAGGAATTGGAAATGACCCATCTGGTGGTTTTGGGACATTGGAAAGGTCACCAGTCTCCTCCTTGTGTGGCTGGATGCATAACCTGCTCCTTTCTTGGGACTTCCTCTCCACTCGGGGACGGCAGGGGAATGAGCGAGAACATCACCGGCCCGACCCTGTGGAAAACAGTCTGCGAGGAGCAGAGGAGACACGATGAAAAACACTTCTCTCACCACCCACCACTTCTCTCATCATCCTCCCTCCATCCTCTCCCCATCTCTCTTTCGTTTGGTCTGCTCTGTTATTATCACCCAGATCATTATCAGCCTCGCTCTCCCCGCGCTGCGATGCAGAGGGGGGCCAGCCGTCCAAAAGGCTCTGGTGAGATTTCTAACGGCAGCAACACAAGAGGAGGGGAGTGGAGAAGAAGGAAGACAGGAGGCCCAATAAAGTCTGTCTAAATATAGAGGCAGCAGAGCCTTTTTTCCCTTGTCCTTATAAAGAGCTGCTGGTAAACCCGGGTGGACTGCAGCCTCCGTGCTGCACTGAGCACTGATCACTCCCTCCTGGATCAGGAACAGAACTGTTGGTCCATGGACACACACACAAACACACAGGGCTACTTTCTTTAATGAGAGAGAGAGAGAGAGGGGGGGGGGGGGGGGGGGGGGGCTTAGAGAGGGTTTTTTTTACACAAGGGGGGAAATCATATCTGGTGGAACATACTAAAAATGGAGATGGTTTGAGGAAACCTCCACAAAGACATGATGGGAGAACAAAGTGATGGAGGGAGGAAGGTTCCCGGGCCTGAGAGTTCAAGGCGGTGCAGGAGATTAGGATCAAAGACACTTTATGGACAGAAATATCTCATAGGGTGGATTTTACACTTGAATTTATATCAACACAATCTCTGTCCTCTGTCCGGAAAATGCCCATTTTTGGATCTCTCTGAGTCTGACTTCTCCAAATGTATTTCTCACTTATAATCATTTGTTTTTTGTCTTGTGAAATCTGCTTATTTATTTGCCGAGAGTTGGATTTGAAAAAAAAAGTCAGATGAGTGATGCCGCTCTCATATCTATAGGACCAAAAGGAAAACGACAGATGACAGTTTTTAGCTTAGTTAAGCACAAAGACTTGAAACAGCTTATTGTTAAACAAAACAAATTGTATAAATGGTAAGTTTTATTCGTGTTTGTTTCATATTCAGCCCATAATGAGTGGGGTTGGGGTAATCTGCAGTCATGTAGGACATTGCTTTCGGACCTGGTCAGAGAACTAAGGTGCATTTAGAGTCTGTGTATTTATCAATTTGATCATTTGTTAACAAACCACTAGCAGTCACAGGGAGAACATACAAACTCCACACAGGCAGACCAGGAGCCTCAGCACCCCAACCAGTAACCCTCTGGGAATAACGTGTGAAAAAGGTAGAATTACAAATGTTTTTTCCAGTTCTTCCTGTTCTGCTTTTATGACACGAATGCAGCGTATGTGGTGGACTATTTCCTGGCCTGGTACAGTTGCCTGGCAACCACACTTTGATGACAAGACTACAGGAGGTCACAGCTCCGGGCTGCAGAATACTCCAGCACTTAACCATATGTAAAACGACAACATGTCATTTTTTAAACTCAGGTGTTGTTATTAGAAAATAAATTGTTATAACATCCTTTAATTAGCTTTAGTGATCGGGCTTCCAGTCTTTGTGCTAATCTAAGATAACCAGCTGGTGGCTGGAGCTTCATATTTACACTAAGGAGATTATGTTTCCATCACCATCTTCATTATGTCAGCAGCATTACACAAGATCTACTGGATAGATTTCCATGAAACTTGGTGGAAGGATACGGCATGGTTCAGGAAGGAACCCATTAAACTTAAACATTGTGAGATAAAGCTTTTCTTTTTACAGTTTCACTCATTACCCGGGGAAGCATAAATGGATCTTGATGAAAAACTCTCAAAATTAGGGAGATGATATTTTCAAGTTTGCGCAATTTGGTGGAGCTGGATTGATTTTGGGGAGGTGTCAGTCTACAGAGGGCGATTCTAGTTGCGTTATAAATATAAGAGAGGAGGAGAGGTGAAATGCTGGGTTTTCATTGAGTCACGACAACTTTCCTAATAACGCTATTTACTATACCTGAGATACTGTTCAACACAGTTGAACACAATCCGGCTCCGGTCAGCAACATGAAGGCGACCCCTCAACTCAGGCCAGCTCCCTCAAGAGAATACAAAAATCAAAACAGCTGCGTCATCTGTGTAGGTGCCTAATGTGATCCCACGTCCTACGCACTGTTGCTGTCTGCTGTCTGCCTGTCTGAGCCCTTATCAGTGATGGCCTGTTGTGCTGTGTGACATTGGCAGCTGCTCTCATAAGCCCAGCCTTCATTAAATAACAGCCTGAGTAATGTACATGTCGTATGCTGGTTAACACACACCGCACATGTGCTTCGGGGGGGAAACGCAGAAGCAGGTCGCTGTGCACGGACAGAGATAAAATGTTTGCTACGCTCCGTGGAGCAAACAAGAGGTCACCCTCACAGCTGTCCTCGTATAGCAGCAGTGACAGCGAAGGTTCAGAAGTCAGGCGGGGGGGGTTCTCTGTGTGTGTTTTAACATCCTCTTTTACACCTGTTGCTTACTGTTCCCTGCTGTGCGCTGTCTGTGACACACAGACCCACAAACACGACCACACTACACAAAGGGATTTCATTGTACTGGAGCTGGTTGAGCCGCTATCGTGCTGCAAAGGCAAGAACAGAAAACCTGCAGAACATCGAACACATACAGACTCTAACACGCGGAACATCAGCATCCGTTACATAAGAGCTTCTCCTTCGCACAGAGAGAGAGACCACACAGCACAGTCCAACAGAGTCAATGTCAAACTCCACATGAGTGAGAAAATGGTTATAATTCCTGCTAATGCCCTCTCGACTGAAATGGATCGATCTGTGTGTGTGTGTGTGTGTGTGTGTGTGTGTGTGCATGTGTGTTTGTGTGTCAATTTGACATCTTGAACGCCCCACTGAGAGAGGAAGCTCAGCTGTCAGGAGTTGTCAGTCTCTAGGGCCCCTCTCTCTCTCTCTCTCTCTCTCTCTCTCTCTCTCTCTCTCTCTCTCTCTTTCTTTGCTGACCCTGTTGCTGTTAACCCTCCCTTGTTCCTTTTCCTCCCTTCCACCCCCCCCCCCCCCCCAAAACAGAGATTGGCTGAGTTGAGGTGGAGACGCTGCTTGTTAGTAGAAGCATGTTGGCCAGAGATAAGGAAATATGGCACACACACTCACACATGCACCCACACACGCCAACATACTTATGAGGTGAACACATACAAAACACACACACACACACATCATTAAAAGTTCAAGACATTTATTCTGTGGTGTGATGTATAAAACTGGTAATGCCATCCATTTAACAAACAGGGCTTTGACCTCGCTTCCCCCTTGGATTGAGCAGTTCTCTCCTCCCTTGTCTTTCTCCACCGCCGTGTCTCACCCCGTGCAGGCTGTTACCCATGCTACATTAGCTGCTCACATGAAGAAAGAACCTGAACAAGCAGCTTCTCTCTGTTGAGCTTGCTCCATGTTCGGTGGGGCTGAAATCATGTCTGCGTCTGCATGCCGACACTGTCAGGCTGCTGTGGTGTGAAGCGGACATGAGTGGAGGATGTGAGGCTGGACGCGTCTGTGGCGCCTCGGCTCCGCTGGCCGTTGGGGAGATGTGGGGGTGGGATTGGGTTTATTGGTGAGGGTAGATGGGGGGTGGGTGTCTGAGCTGGTGATTACAGCACAGCTCTGATGAACCACCCCGGGCTCTGCTTGAGTGGGACAAACTCAGATCAAGTTACAGAGCTGGAGGCTCAAATATTCAGAAGGTAGACCGGGAGGAAAGATAATGACTGCTATTCTAACACGATACATAAAGTACATATCCACAAATGATGCCTGGTTTCCTGAGTTAAACGTACTCATTTTGATTCACTCCAAGAGCAACCTGATGAAGATGTCATTCAGTCTGACCGACCAACTGATTACTCCCATTAACCCTGATAAACTCTAGCACATACTATCAGTTCTGGATGGTATTATGTCGTCTGGCACGTCTCATCATCACCAGCCCCGGTGGAGGTGTCAGATCGAACTGGAGGCGTGAGAGTGGCATGTGGATTCATTGGAGCAGCTGACAGGATGCAGGTCTCCTGAGCTATCAAACTGATCCACTAAGTGGCATCGAGCTCAGACACCACCGTCCTGGTTGTTCACTGTCCAACAAACTTCACATCTACATTGTCATTGGCATACTAAAAAAATACCCATAGATGTTTGCCTCATAAAATGTCATATGTATAAAAAAACGTGAAAAGAATGATCATTGAAGTCAACAGTACAGTACATACAATACTCAGTATAATATTTGCTAGCAACAATATCACTTTAAGATTCCACTGAGTTTAATACAGTGACTCCAGTGAATTAAATGATACTGGGAGCGTTTCAAAAGAGCAAAAATGTATCCTCTTGCAAATGAAAAAAATGTACCCTTGTTTAATTTGATGCACCAAGTGAGTTTGCCTCTTCAGTCTCAGTTGGTGTGACCAGTATTTCACACTGACTAATGTCAGCACATGGCACATTTTCTGACTATTCTCTATGGGCCTCATACTGTTACAGTATGTTTTAGCACTACACTTTAACCATAGACGGCATATAATGATGGACGTCTCCACAATCTCCCACTATCCAGAAATATAGCAGATATGAACGCTGCCATCTTGCACATTGGGAGCTGTGGTCTGTGCAGTAGTGATCGGGGGAGGGGGGCCACAAAAGCCAGTTCCCACTGATACACACACTCGACCGATCTGGAGTCAGTCTCAGCTGTCAATTAAATGTTTCACCGTATTTCTACTGCATCAAATAACTTATTAAAATTGTAAGACAACTTTAAATTACTAAACCCATCTTTGAGAAAATTACTTGGACTTTTTAACTCGGCCCATGTCCCACCCACTAACATGGAGGAGGCTTGGTCAATAACATTTTAATTTGGGGAGCAGTCATGTCCTCCTTCTTGATTTAGACTTCAACCTGTAACTATGGCCTCAGTACAAACTGCTGTGCTGATGTTAGCTAGCTCCACTTTGATGGGTTTGGACATGATTTTTTTTTTGCCACACTCCCCCATGTTCTTTTCAATCTGCAGTTGCATCCCAGACCAGACTCGGTCCACTTGCTGTCGAAAGCAACGTTCACACACGGACAAAGGGACATGTTTACATAGAACACACCAGTGTGTTCTTTTAAGCAGCTGCAGTGGGCCCAGTTTTACAGGCTGAGCTGGCTGAATTTCTCAGAACTCATGTGAGCGTGTGATACTTTATTGACAGGTTTTCAGCCAGTTGAACCAGTTTTAAATATTATTTCCTCACTACTTCATATCCGTGGTTCAGGGGTGTGACACTAGAGTTTCACACTTACATCAACTCTCCAATTATTTTTAGTGTCCTCCAAATCTTCATCAGACGCTAGCCATAGCTTATAGAGCCTTTACAGTAAATCCTGCCAGTCCTACTCCCAGTTTGGTTTGGGCTGTAATACACAAACAAAGTTTAAACACCAAAAATGAAAACATTTTGTATGGAGTTGAATATTTGACCAGGAATTTTAGACTCCTCTTTAAATAAAATCTATCACTGACACTCTAAATTGGTGTATTCATTGTGCTGTCCTACAAATCAATGTCTAAACAGAGACTTGTCCCTCCAGCCACCTACTGACTGTCTCCCAGACCTGTCCATGTTATCTAAATGGGTTATTGGTGCCCGGGAAAAGGCCACGGGTGATGGTTGGTGTCTGGTTGTTTCTTTCAAGAGCCTGTGTAAATATAACTCTAATCTGAGGCCTATCTGATGCCACAGCACTGACACTCCCCAGGCCCAGATAGAGCCATGTAGGAAAGGACTCTGACATGTCACACACACGCAGGAGGATCTGGAGTTCGGCAAGTCAGGTGTAAAATGCTTGGTTCGAGTTTAAGGATCCATTTAATAAGGGAACATTTCCATGAAATGATATGAATTCATGGTAATAGCCCATAACAATCTAATGAGCAATCATAATTAATTGCTATTTATAATTCTCAACAAAGCATCTGTTTACAAACGGAGCCCCCTGTGTGCTCATAACTGTGTTATCATTTCTGATGTATGGCTCTTATTAATTAAATGGTTCTACTTGACTTTGTGAAGATGTTTTTAATTCATTGCATAATTGCATGTAATGTAATTGCGTCATTAAAAACCCCAAACAAAAAAAAAGTAATGTGTTGTGTGTATATTTATGCATATAGAAAAGTAGATCATAATAGTAGATCATATGTTTAGTATATTAGAGAATAAGACAGAATATGAGGACCTCTTAAAGGGAAAAAATATCTGAGATTCTGAAAATAAAGTAAAAGTATAACAGGAATAAAGTCAAATATTTTAAAAATGAAGTTATACTTGGATATAGTTCTCACAAATAACAAAATACATAATTTGTTGGTACATAAGCACCATATTATCATTAGTATTAGGATTTTCTTTTTTATTGAGCAAGAAACTTTGTCTATATGACAAATGAATCAAAGTTGGAGATAATTGCCCCTTTGGTGGAGGAGGAAACGTTTGGTAGTGGTCGACTGTATGTCATTGTCGAGGCGGTTTTGCACTTTCTCTAGAAACATTGAGATTGGTGCAAGATTTTGGATCCAGAAGCGGTGGAACTCCAGCGAGTCTGGTTGCTCTTTGCTGGTTATTTATTTAATCATGAATTCTTGTAATATTGTCTCTTTTTTCTCATTAAATTATGACTTTGTTTTCCTTTGTTTATCTGGCTGTTTAGCTAGCTACCCTACAAGTTAGCACAGTAAAAGTCTGAGACCGACAGAAACAGAATTTCATAAATGTTCATCAAATTAGGTATGTAAAGTGTAAACTCTTATAAATTATACATCTGTTCTAGGCCTCTGTAGATACATGATGGAGCAACATGGTGGACTCCTTGGAAGAGGGACGTTCTTGATGTAAATATAAGAGGCTCATTCTAAGTTAATGAATAAATGAAAACACAATTATGAACAGATTATTAATTTGCTGCCAATAGATCAGCCTCTACGCTGGACCTTTAATCTTATCATCATTTATAAATAAATTTAAATTTGACGATATAGTTATTCTGCTGACTACATGATGTCCACCTCAGACACAACCGGTGTCTATGTGTTGAGTTGAGGTCTGATAAGCGAGGACTGCTTTTTATGGCACTTCTGAGGAATCATTTGGCGTCAGAACTGAGTGCAGAGCGAGATCAGACTGAGCCCACTTTGCATGTGAATGTGAAAGTGAGGCAGAGAGAGAGAGAGGGGGGGGGGGGGGGGGCAGGCCTCACAGTGACTCAACATAACAGGGTCTGCTGAACCTGCATGACTTCAGGCTGACACCCAGCTCTGTTTCTACTCCTCCATGGTGCGATTCACAAGGAGAAGATAGAGAGAAAAAACAAAGAGATGTTAGAAACAGGAAGGACGGAGAGAAGAAACAGGAGTACGGGCACCGAAGTGAGAAAGACAGGGTTGGGGGAGGGGGGGGGGGGGGGGAGCAAGTGACAAACAGAAAAGTTGAGTAAATAAATGTGTGTGAGTGAGATGAGAAAAACACAAGAGGGAGATAGTGAAAGATAAACAGTGTCAAAAAGAGGAGAGGGCGAGCAGAGCTGCCTCACTAACAACCAGTAAACAGAGCAACATCACAAGCATCAATTCTGTTCACAGTGCAGCGTGTCGTCTGTTTTGGCATCTTCCAGAGTCTGTCCTAACACTGCATGGCTTCTATCAAGCTTTTTGGGGGTTTTACTTGCTGTAAATCCGTGTCACGTGCCAAAACACAGCTCTAAACAAAAAGCTACCTCAGAAGGCCGTTACTGAATCTGCACCTAACAAATCAAAATAAAGCCAGTTTACTCAATGCACTCATAATATATCTTCTGTGTTTTTTTAGGGATCTCCTCAACGTCAGAACAAAATATCCCAGAAGGTAAAGGTCATTGTATAGTTTCAGATGTGTGAAATCTAGTTTTTCAGTAAGTTGACCATGTTGTGAATGCTCACAGATAAAGAACATTGGAATCTTGAGTGTCTCTCTCACAAAATATGAATGTGTCATGAATGTCAGGATATCTCTGACTGTGCTGTTTTGACTTTGATCTTTCATTTAGCCATGCTAATGCTAGTGTGGCTGTTTACGAGGTGGTGGACATTGGTGGACTTTTTGGACATTGGCCCAGAATTATATTAACTGTTTAACGGGGAGCACTTATGTCCCTGTCAACTTTAATAATTATACTTTAGTATAAGTTTCTCAAATAAAAGAAAAACATTATCATACTTATTAGGACTTTGAAAACATACTTATTAGGACTTTGAAAAGATTTCACAAGTAACTGTTTGTTCTGAAGAAAGAACACATGGACACAGAGGAAATTGACTCTTTTGCAGAGGAGGAAATGTCTGGCAGCTGTCGACTACAATGTTAGTTATATATCTGTGTGACATTTAAAGGAGGTCTGTAGTTTCTCAATAAACAATAAATTTGGTAATCAATACAAGTGTATCTGAGGTTCTTCTTTTGAGTGACTTCTCCCTAAAAATAGATTTTTCTTTATTCTTGTAATATCATGACATTTTTTCCTCAATAGATTACATCTCTTTCCTCATAACATTATGACTTAAATCTCAATAACAATTTCATTCTTCCAATATTCAAACATTATTCACAATGTTTTACTTTTCTTCAATATGACCCTGACACTCTTGCATAGGTTTGAGACCAAATACCTGCAAAGCTAAAAGCTTTCCCCATCCACATCAATTGTGTTTATTGCTTATTATCGATTACTTTGATGCTAACACGCTAAACTGCTTTGGTGAAAAAGGAGAAAACTAATACCCCCTGATAAACATCACTATAGCGAAGCACTGTGAGCATGTTATCATGTTAACTTTAGCTTTAGCAGCTCAAAGGCCTGTCGTGGATTAGTCCAGCCTCACCGAGCTTCTAACATGAGTGTCAGTCTTCTTTGACAAACATGGGATTGAGATAACCCAGCTATGAGGGATCAGAATACAAAAATTACAGGTAACAAGACAGAGTTCTCATGTAATAAAGTTCAGAGTTTCATGAGTAAATAAGGTCTGAACCAAACAAGGCCCCATAAAGCCAATTAATGAACTCAACGCCATGTTGTAAATCATGACCGTGTGCATCATTTTCACCCTGTGTCGAGCTTAAAGATAGTTGACGTGTTTTTCTCTCTTTCTACCTCTGCCTGTGTTTTATTCTCTGGGGCCAAGTGGGGTTCAGCAGTGACACATCTTCCAAAGCTGATGTAAGCACAACGTAGAGGCGCTGCCGGGAAACACAGCTCGCTGAGCTTGTTTGGGAAAGTGAAACAAAAAAGAAGTGACATGCAGCTCTGGTTAATGCAGCTTCAGACCTCAGAGAGCGTGCTGGCTGAGGGAACACCCAGCAGCCGTGGCAGGTGCTGGTGTTGGGGCTTGATAAGTCTGGGCCCCCACAGTGCAGAGCACACACTGCCTTGATAACAAGTAAACACGCACAAGTGAACCATCTCTGGCTCAGTTTTGCAGTGAGCACAGTGACATTGCAAAAACACAGATCTGCAAAAGCATATAGCCACGTGGTTACATTTGGACTGATTATTTCTTGTTTTTCACTTTGAGAGTCTATTTGTGTGAGTCATCTGTCCTGGAGACACCCGCTGTTGCAGCAACACACACGAGGGGACTGAATGCTTTAACAGGTGGGTGGGTTTCTGTCCGACTGTCTGTGGACAGATTTTTCACCACAATAGTGTGTCAACAATGTTGCACCATCCCGAAGCTTTACAGGTGGTAAGCTGATATACAAATTAAAGGCTGCATTCCAAGATGGGTGTCGTTCAACTGAGTACTCACTAGTACAAGTATTGACAGGACAGGAGAGTGCTTATCAGTTGGACCTAACATCCTTATATTGATTTGAGCCTTTATTTAAACTGTCAAAGAAGAGGTCAGGAAGCATGTTTAAGTACAAATTCTTTATTTATTTTTTTGGTATGGCTTCTTGGAAGGGACTGTAAAAGACATTTTTATTGAAAAAGTCTAGAGAATTTCTGATGCAACCAGTCGAGGATCTACAAACGAGCATCTACTGTAGTTCTGTGCACCCCAGCAAATCCACCAACATGGTGACAGGCGGGAACAAAATGAATACAACACCTGTGGATCTGCAGGTTAAATGGCATCAGTGCCACAACTACAGTCATTGTAACAAATCAACAAAAAAAGCTATTTTAACTTAGTATCTCTTATAAATACCTACATATAAATATTGTTAATGTACTGGATGACTGAGAACATTTTAAAATGCTATACATGAATGTCCTTTTGAGAACAACAGTTCAATCTCAGTGAGAAAAGAAAAGAAAAAAATACACTGGTGTTTGAGCTCAGTGTCAGCTACCTTTCAACATCGATACACAGCGCTCCCACATACTGCATGTGATTATCTACATCCATCTACAATGATCCAGACCCAAGTATTGGCAAGATTAATGCAACTGACTGCTGAGGACAGTTAGCAGTTACAAGGGGCTTTCCACACTTGGTTCTGTGATGGGGCTAGCGCTTGAGGAATCGAGAGATTCAAAAAGGTTCTCTTTTTATTAAGGCCTCTTTAATTAAAACTAATAATAGGAAAAAGGGAGTCCTGACATTAAACTCTCAAAACAATGTTGCTTCGACAGTCTTATTCCAAACCTTGCAATTTATTCCTTGAAGTGAAATCTCTCGCCATCCTCCTGAGTGGCGCAGAACGCTGGAGGCTTGTTCGTGGGGCAGTGCTCCACCTCAATGTGGATGTTGCACTAGAATAGGATGATTAAGAGATGCTGAGAGGCTTCTCACCTCCAGATCCAGACGAGATACTACGCAGCCAGGAGGAAAGCGGTACTTCCTTTACCAGACAGCTCGCCAATAGTACCATGAATCTGACACAGAACTGATTGAGCCACAACCTGTGATAACATTTATAATAATCGCATAGACACAAAAAAAGATGACAATGACAATAATACAATAATGAAGGAACATAAAAATAATAATAATTAAAAATGAAGTGTCAGCTTCTGGAAGCCCTTGGAAGCCACCATATACTTAATGCTGTTTAGCATCCCAACCTGAACCTCGACAGTCCTCAGATCCCCAGCCGCCCTCTTACCCTTTAAACAAATGAGCAAATGGCTCATCCTGATCGTATAGTGCAATAGTCCTACCCCTTTTCCTGAAAGCCCCTGCTGACAACAGCCAGGTCACCCTGTAGGGTGTTTCACTATTGTCCGTTTAAACGTCAGCGACCATAACTCCCTCTTCCTCCTCCTCTTCCTCCTCTCCCTCCTCCTCCTCCTCCTCCTCCTCCTCCGCCTGTACCACCCCCTCTCCTCTCAGCTTCCTCTTCAGTTCACTGCATACGATCCGGCTGGATGTGGTGCTGCGGGGCGTAGTGCAGGAAGGCCGGGGCTTGGCCAGCAGCGGAGGGGAGGGTCGGGTGTAGGTTGGCCGGGGCTGTGGCAGCGGTGGCAGGGCCGGCGGAGGCCGTGGGGCTGGTGGTGTAGCTGTAGCCCATGAATCCTGCTGGGGAGGCGGCGTACGGGTACTGCTGCTCAAAGGCGGCCTGGGCGTACTGGGCGTAGGCTGAGCTGTAGTCCAGGTAGGGGCTGCTGCTGACGGCGCTGGAAACCTGACTGGGCAGCATCAGGCTTGGCTGCATAAAGGCTTGTGGGTAGACATATTGCTGGGCCAACCTGAATATAGACACAAAGATCAAACAGGGGGGGTGGGTTAGACAGCAGGACCGCAGCAGCAGAGCAGAGATAGAGGCCTGGCTTCTATTGTTTACATTGCGCCTTGAGGGCAAGCGTGTTGAGAATATAAACTCTCTGTAGGTGTTCTGAACTTGGAGATGTCTCACACAGATCCACTGTTATTAAAGACTACATAAACGAGAGGCAGGAGGAGGTCAGGAGGCGAAGGTGACTCAACTCCCAGTTTGTGTCAGTTACAAAAACCTACAAAACCTGTTAGGTAGGGCCTCCTGAGGTAGACTTGTGGGGAGGAGTGGAGGGGGGTGGATGATAGTCAGCCGTTACTGGCAGGTATTCAAGCTCAGGCATCACCAGAGTGTTTTAACAGCTGCTGCTCTTCACTCGTTGAATACACTCAACACACACACACACACACTCAATAGACACACGTACACACACAGACAGAGGAAGTACATGAAGGTAGTGCAGAAGTAGCTCTATCTAGTTCTCGCTGGGTGTGTAAATCTTACAGACTTCTACAGGTGATGATGCTATGGCTGGGGGAGGTATAATGTCGGCGGGGGAGCTCATCGGGGCTGGGTGCCTGGCTCTGCTGCACCTCATGAGCCCGTGCTTTCCGATGTAGCTGATTAAAGCCGTGGGGTCTGGGGGATTGTACCGTGCTTTGCCACCCGATCCGTGGAGGATGGCAGTGGGAAATTGACTCTCGAGGAGCTTGTTTTTAACTCAGGACTTGGAGTATCTCTCTTGAGATAATGTCATGGGTGGGTGGGTGAGTAAGGGGGTCAGCAAGAAATAAATATTCAACAAAGAGAGCGATATCCAACTGTGACACTACGCTTGTCAGAAAAATGTATAGACACACACACACACACACACACCAAGACAAAGACACATGGACTCTTCAGCTGCCTCTCAGTGCTGATAAGAATCTTTCATTGACTGCAGTTACATGTACGTCTTAAGCTAAATCCATGCTACTATGTTTTCAAATGAAAATGCTTTAACTCTGCTACAAATACACCTGGCGTACACATGACTCTTAGAGCCACTGGTACTGCGGTTTAATCTGTACGGGCAGAAACAATGACGTTTGGAAACGGTGACGTAGACACTAACAACCCCTTGCTGAATGGGTCTGTTCAGTCATGATGTAGCCTTTGCTAATTCATCAGGATACAACTTCTTACATTTGTAGGAGACGAGCTATTCCCAATGTACACAAGTGGTCACATGGTATGCGTTTTCAGGTCCGTTATTATAGAAGGGGATAACAACTGATATTGCGTCTAAACGCTCCTGTTGACAGAGATTGTTTTGTTTTAAAATGCCATTTTGAAACAAAAACATAGTAGTATGGATTTGTTTCATCTGCCCCTGATATATTCGGTCCATTAGAAGATCAGCAATGAGAGGCAGCCATGAAGGCAACACAGCAAAAGATGGAAGCATGCATGGATAGGGATGTCATCATAAGACAGCCACACAGACACACACACCCACACACGTCCCCTGGCCCCTCTCTCTCTTCCCCAACCGCCCGCCCACACACCAGTTACCACTGCAAACCCCAAACCATGCCATAATAGGGAAAGAGTCACACCGCAATCAACATAACCTCTTCAGTTCATATCACACAAGAGGGAAAAGATAAAAGGCACTTCAATCCATCACAGCACACGGCACTGCACTCTCAAGCCATCACTGGCACCTTGAAGAGAGGCTGGCTGAGGGAGGGAGAAGGGCATGGGACAGACAGACACTCTGTCAAACCCCCTCCTGCACTGTGGGCATCTTCTGATCCTCTGCTGGGTCACTGGTCAGCTGGCGGCACATAGCAACCGTGGCATAAGGATAGCAGTGATTATTGTCAGCAGTTACATGAAGTCTCATTGTGTCATCAAGTCAGTACAGGAATGCGGTTCACGAAGAAATGTGTCATCTCCCAGTTAGATTTACAGAAAGTAATGGGAACAGTCGCCCTCTCTGATACCCTGCATCACGTAAATAACTGCATTTACAGAGACATCTAGTGAGTGAGGGGAAGGGGGAGTAGGTATGACCACATAATGGGGTCCGAACATCCTCTGGATGTTTCACAGGCAACAACGCAGCCAGAGTTTCTCCGCTCAGATGCGGTCACAACAACAACACAGAAGTCTCCAGAGCGTTTCAGGTGAGGGGTGGCACAGTAGGCAGAGGCAGGAAGCAAAGAATACATTTTGCAGATCACATTTTGTATTAACAGCACATCGACACCGGCATATGGCCTAAAGCTCTCGAATGTCCTCATCTATCAAAGTTGCCATATTTATTGATGTCTTTTATTTGTATGCCACCACTTTGCCAGCCTGAGATATTTTTAATCTTTGTTTGTCAGTTTTTCGTATGTTGCGCACATCATCTGCTGTAGTCTCACATGACCTGATTCGGACATTATCAGTTTTTTGGGGAACTAACATGAAAATCTCTTCAATGTCCGCAGCCACTGAGTCTGGAATTTGCATTCTCACATACAGCACCTCTGGATAAATCCAGGAGGTTATGTCTGGAAGCATCTTCAGCCTGAACAGATACAACCAGACAACAGGGGCATGTAACAAGGAAGCATAAGCAAATGAAGGCAACCCCCCCACCCATGAGCTCAAGCTACACTTTGCCCTCGCAGTGCTATTGAGCTACTCACAAAGAGTCATTCACTCTCGCACACAGCTTTCAAAGATAACCATACATTAATGCTGCGGGGCATATGTGCTTTCACTCCCGTCATGTATAATGAGCCTGCCTTTTTCATGGCCTTGGCCTTGTGTCGCCCACGGCATTTTGCCCTAATCTGGGCTCAAAATCAAGTGACCTTGTGGAGGTAAAGCAGAATAAAAAATTATGTAAATAACATGAGCCTAAAGGGAGTTAAAGGAGAGACAAACATCCTGTATCCTGGCTTGTGTCAGGGCAACAAGAGATGGAGATGTTAGCTGTACATTTAGCTTGTAACTAACAAGAAGAAAAAGGATAGGGAATAAGGCAAGTTGGGGACAGTGGCATGCTCCCGGGGCCACAGAGATGCCAGATGACAAGTGGATTGTGGGACTGTGACGGGGGGGAAATGTGGATGACAGCCGGTAGGTCATAGGTCAGCTGGATTTGTGCTGACGGTCAGTCTGTGTGTGTTTGACATGGTGCCACTCTAAGGATGGCGGGCCCCGCCACGGGAGAGACTCATTCACCGGAAAACTAAAATCCACAGACAGACAGAAAGCGGTTAACCTTTACAGAATCCAGACCAGAGTATTCAACATTAAAGAAGGCCACATAAAGAGCAGATGTGAAAAGCCTGGGCGATACCACACCAAGCAGCGAAATATTTCTACACGATAACACAATTGACCTTCAGCGCGTGACTCACTGCAACACAAAGTGTGAAGAGAGACCGGCCGGGGTTGGGGGAATTAAAAAACGGCTTACAAACACTTCCATGAGGACTTGATACCCCTCCCTGCTCTCTTTGTTCCAGAGGATAGAGAATATTCTTTATGAGCGGGAGGGGAAAACATGTGTTTTGTTTGACACCTGTAGGTGTGTTTCCAAGGGAGCACACAGCCTCATTAAGCATTAGTCCCAGAACAAACCCCTAGATACCCTCCCCCCCTCAATCCTCTCCTTAAACCCCCACCTCCCCCTCTGTCTCTCTCTCTCACAGAGGTGTCAGCTTCCTGTGATTCTCTGATTTCAGTCAAAAACACTGTATGGGGGATACAAAAAGGACGACTAGACGTGGGAAAGTGGCCTGACTGTGTGTGGAGTGGAGGAGGTGATGCATGAAGGGAGATGAATCTGCGAGTGCACCGACAGTTCCTCCCCTCCCCACCAAAAACAATGTTCCTGGCCTCTGTGACCCCCTCCGGCCCTCAAAGTATACAGCATCTGCTGACCACAGCTATAAACACACATCCACAGCAGTGAGTCTGAACCAGCACACCACCACTACACGCAATGCATTGTCCAAAAATCCTACTCCAGAGCATGTCCTCACACCATATGTTGTCAAGGGGTCTGGGGGGAGAAGAGGGGCGGAAAGAAAAGCCACTTGTACACTTGGCATGTTAGGGAGGCCTGCGTCTGTCACCCGCCATACAGAGGGGAACTCAGAGAAAGGCAGACAGGTGCTCTGTGTGCCTCTTATAAGTCTCTGGGGTGGTGGTCATGGAAGATTAAGGGGGTGTAAAAGGCTGTAATACGAGCCAGCACCTGTCAGACACATGCAGCCTCAGAGCAGCACCGTGCTCCACATGTCAAACTCTAGGGTTTTCTGTACCGTGCACACTCACTGTGGGAGCAGGAGCATGGACGACATCAGTGTCCTCAGTGGAGTATGATGGGACATGTCCCTGGTGGACCCCTGGATTTATCATTCAGATGCAGCATGGCCTTACAGAGGGGGTAAGGCTGGTTTGAGAGTCTTATTTTTGGGTTCACTAAAGCACCAAATGTCTCTTATTTAGTCCATGTCCCTGTGGACCGTCTCTTGGATTTCCCTGGAACGCACAGGCTCAGAAGTCACACACTTTATAAGGCTGCATCTACTGATTACTTATATTAATATGCAAGTTGTGGCTTTACGGACTCATGGGTTTCCTCCATGACAAACTCCATCTCAACCTTAAATAAAATATATTCTATTTTAAATTGTTGTTGTTCAACCACATCTATATGAACAAACTGATTGTAAGGGGAGTAAGTTTTCGAAAACTACTACTAAAACTACTACTAAAATAAAAGTCTGTACAGTTATGAAGCCAAGTTTGGCAGATGTTTGGCACATTTGGTAAAAAAATGACTTGCATAATCAACTGTTCAAGTTTGTTATTTCAATTTTCCGTGTACCAGCTAATCTATCAGTCAGAACCATATCTTAATGTAGAAATGTAGCTATTAAGTAGAACTGTGAGCTGACATCTTCACTACTCCTGGTGTTTCAGTCTTCCACAGATCAGAGTTTAAGCATGTCAAAAATGAATGGTGGTGCGCTGCAGCTGGAGGGCTGATATCTGAGAGCTGCAGGGGATGAGGAGTCATTACTGCAGTGAAATGCTCATTAGCTGCTCGGCAGACCGCGGCGGCTCGACTCTATCCAGGCTGTTTCTACAACACAAGCCACTTCTGGAAAGCCTCCTCTGTGACGGAGCCCACTCAGGCAGGTACGCGGGTCAAATGGCCCCTGACAGAAGTTTAACGCTGGTGTCACACATTCACCTCAGGAATGCTCTTCTATTATCACAGATACGTGAGCCATCGAAACTCCAATATTCTAACGAACTACTTGTGGAGTTGCACGCAGTCACAGAAACTGACATGTACTTTCCAGAGGCCCTGTTTGTCGAATAAATAGCCAGCTAGTGGTGTCCCGCAGAGCGTAACACAAGAGAACACAACAAGCGCCCACTTACCCATACTGCCTCTGGATGAGTGCTGGGTGAATGGGCTGCACTCCGATGGATATGCCTGGAAGATAGGAGGCCGGCTGTCAGACACACATTTGCATTTACAGAGGAGGACCAGAGAACAATACACAGAGGGCAGAGAGACGCAGACAGAGTCGGCTTCGAATCCACACATAATGGAACAACGGTTTCAAATGTGCAACAAACAACAATAAGGGCATGTGTGTAGTGTTACTTAGCATGTTAATATAAAATTTGCAGTAAATGGGCAGAATGGGTTGTGAAACAACACTGTCACACACACACACTAAATGGTGATAAGACAAAAACCAGTAGAAATTTAAGTAAGGCTTCAGGGGGTGGGATTTATTACCTGGTGCAGGCAGAGACATCAGTTATGTGACATTTGATTGACTGACTTTGTTGATGACTCGACTGAATCGCGAAACGTGCATCTCACCCGTCTGTATGCTGCGCGGCTTGGCGCCCAGGTAGGCCAGGTTGACGTTGGCCTTCCTGCCATCGATGATGGGGTTGGGATCCTTACAGGCTCTCTCGGCCGCTCCCCTGTCCGTCATCGTCACCTGGCAACAGAGTCAGACATTTCAACACGGGCTCACAAGAAAAGGAAATAAAACAAACCGTCGTCTCACGTTACCCAGCGAAAGAGTGGCGTGGCGTTGCCGGCTGATGGCGTGTCTCATATTTAACAAAACAAGAACACCACACATAAAAAACAGTTGGTCTTATACTCCTCCCCCCCAGGCTTCCCACTGTTATGATTCGGTTTCTGTGGTGAAGACGGCAAACAGAAAACAAAGCACAATGATCAGCTTTGCAAAACGTCCGCAGCAGCAGTAGCCGGCCACTTGACTGCCACTCAGCCACGGGCAGAGCTGCTGAAATATGGATCTGAGGAGAGCCACAAGGAGCTTATCAAATTAGGGACAAAATATTAAGGAGATTGGCATTAGTCTGCCCCTCCTCTCTCCCTCCTGGCATTAGACGAGCCCTTCTGCTTCGAGTGGCACGTTCTGCCAACTCAGAGGGTTCAATAACCTCCGAGTGTGGCCCGAGCGACGAATGTAGGCCACGGCTTGCATTGTTTTTCCGTTTTATTTAAAAAGCAGTGCGCTTCTTCATGGTGGAAGTATCGAGAACAAAGCCCGATCCAGGGTTTGTGTTGTGAACACAGGAAGGAGCGGGGCGGTGTTTACACTGCGATGAGCCGATGCTGTGGGGGGGTTCTCCTAATCCACCTATGAAGTGTGTTTAGAAAATAGGTGTGCTCAGCTTTTGGAGTGCCCCCCCCCCCCCACCCCCCTCCCGCCAGCTACCCATCCAACTGGAACACTCAGAAACAGAATTAACAGGTCGAGAGACAAAACCCCTGTGCTGAACACACAAAGTGCTGATCGTCTCACTACTACAGGTTTGTGTTTTCTCTCTTCAGCAGCACCCACATCGCCCAGAGCCTGTCGAACCTGAATCACCAGCCTCAATACGCAGCCGTTTGATAGCAACTGCACTCCCAGGACAGCTTTTCCTCTGGATTAGAGAGCTGATGTGTAAACACACCGAGAGCAATTGTCTTACAATTCTGCCACTAAAAGTAAACATGCACACATTTTAAGTTTTCCATTCCTTCTTTGGCCTGATGGTACATTAGTGCAGATGCGTCTGGTAAATATTTGCATTTCTAGCGCCGCTTCTGTTCTTTGTGTCAAAGAGAGAATGGTGGTCTTTATCTGCCGGGCAGCAGATAAGTCACTTATTAGTACAGATTTAAATTATACACTGGAAGGGGTCCTTGGATGTTTGTCATTAATCTGACAGCAGCAGTGGCCCAAGGATCAAGTTGTGAGTAATGTACCATTAAACGTATTCCCCACTCTTCACTAAGAGCTGAAATCAGATGGCTGACCGCAGAGCATAAACAACCTGGTGTATGTTTTTAACTTTACGACACTGCCTGTGATGGCTCGGCCTGTCCGCAGCTTCGAAGAGAAAAGATCAGAGAGAAGTTTAACATAAATTTGTAAAAACAGGAGAGAGAGAGAACCCAGGTTTAGATGCGATATGATGGCCTTCAAAAATAAGTACAATTTACAGTTTAACCATAAGCTTTATCCTTAATAACTATTCAAGAAAACTCAAATATATAGATCTTTAAAATAAGGGACATGCTACTTTATATAAAATGATATATGTTTATTCTGTAAAATAAGGGTTTTCATGTTGGATAACATCCAATTCCAATACCAGTATGTCCAGTAAAAAAGGCAAATATTGGCGATAGTATCAGCTAACCGACATGTTGCTCTGGTTCTAGAGCATCGAATACTTAAATAAGTTAGATCACTGCCTATTGGACAACATACAGATATTATATGATTAGGCTCTACTACATCACTTATAACACACACTCACACATACTTCCAGAGGCCTAAGACTGGGTTACTCAGGGGTGACTGGGTTAAAGGGGGGGGGTTCCTCGAGAGGTTTAGGAGGGTGAGGACATCAGACATATGTTGAAATATAATCTTCTTAGTTACCCATCAACTTGTGTGATCCCTCATTCTCATTAGGCTGAAATAACAGGCAACCAGGCGAAACAACCTGAGGTGCTGTGCAATTGTGCATATAAGCCTCGATGTGCGTGGGGGGGGGGGGGGGGGGGTCTATTACCTCTGGCATATACCATGAATGTCCGTGATTAAATGAACATATAATGACGTCAGTTGCTAACAGTTGTCATGGAGAGACAATCCTTTTAGGGTAATTTAACACTCGAACTTGGCATTATGCTGAGAATAAAGCTAACAACTAGCTGGTTTCGAAGTTGTGCGTCTGTGTCTGTGTGTGTGTGTGTGTGTGTCTGCGCGCACTTACAAAGCCGTATCCTCTGGATTTGCCGGTCTGCCTGTCCGTTATCACCACCGCCTCGTCGATGTCCCCGAAGGTCTCGAAGTATTTCCTGAGGGAGGAATCGTTGGTGTGGTACGGCAGCCCGCCGACGAAGATCTTGGTGAAGGTGGTGTCTTTCTGCAGCGCGGTGGGATGCATGACTTCCAGGGCTCCGTTCATCAACTGATGCAGAAGCATTGGGTCGAGCCGGAGAGAGACGGACCGGGAGGCGCACTCGCTCACTCACACACACACTCACCCACTGAGCGACAGTCACAGCTTTAATCAACAGCAGCGTCCCAGCATCAGTGCGAACAAACACACACACACAGACACACGCACTGTTCCTCTGTGACCTTCGCAGGAAGTTAGAAACTACCTGATGACATATAGAGCGATCACTCCGCCGGGGCGCGCACTGACAAGCAGCTCCTCTGACAAAGTCAGACAAACGTGGGGGGACAATTTTATATGGCGAGCACAAGACCACGCCCGTGCCTAACTATTGACTAATCACCTTCCTCGCTGAGTGCCAACTTGGGCAGCGGCTTCTCTCATTGGCCCGCCTCCCCCCCGGCGCTGGGGCTGCACCTGCTTTTGTCCTTTAGAACACAAAGAGAATGTGGGACCCGGCCACATGGTGCGGTGTCAGCCCGATGGAGGAGTCCTGTCGCTGCCTCCAATTCACCTCCACTCGATCTGATCAACGGCACTTTGTTCCGTTTGCTCTCATTTCACTGCGTCACCATGACACAGCACACGAGCAGCATGTGCAGAGGGGAGTTAAGTTTGAACATTCCCTCACAGTGAGAGTGAAACTGTAGAAACGATCGTCTAAAATACACAACACACTCCTCTTAGGTTTATTTTAATATACTCCATCGTCTACATTCTTCCTAATATGATCTCATGATGAACATAGAGTTGTGCTACAGTAAAATACACCACAGTAGATTTGTGTAAAACTTTTATGACTGATGTTTTAAAACTTCATTTTTCAATGATTTTGGCTACATACTAAGTTGTGTGCTTGAAATTCACTTCAGGACTTAATATGTTGAGTACTTCTATGTTGTGTCACCTATATGTGTACTTATACATTTACAACAGGGAAACAGCTTTTTAATCCAAACATTTCTGACATTGACTTATCTTTGATTCTAAGGTGAGTTTACTTGGCCTTTGTTGCATAATGAAACTGTCTTAAATTCCATATTAAAGATTTATATTGGCCGTCCATAACAGGTTACCTTTTTGCAGCCCTCCCCATACAGCATATGATTGCACATTTTCCAAAAACCTCCGCAGCAGGTGTAGCCTGTGTGCCGAGCGTTTGGTTTCCACTGTCATGGTTGTGTTAGACTGCTCACAAACATTCATAACCTCGGAGGCAGATCCAGGGGTCTGCAACCACAGGTCAATCCTACATATTGTAATAGCTTGGCTGTCAAAATATCCATCAATCTCCTGATGGTTACAGATGCCAGCTACTTCAGATTTTTCATCAGGAATTTAGTCAAACTCCAGGACTCTTCGGCTCAGTTGAGGAAACTTGATGGAGCCTGATGTAACAGTAGAGGAGACGGCAGTCTAGAGGAGTGGTACCAGTGTCACCCCATGAAAGTTGAGAGGAGCCGGTGAATCATGGCAGCGGCGTATCTTCCCGCCCTCGGTGCCTTGCAGTTCTGCTGCTAAGTACCAAGGGTCAGGCTAACGGCGAGGTGATACTCTAATGACCTCAATAAAAAGGCATTTAATTCACACCTTCCCCTCTATGAACTGGTTCACTTTTCACACATGGGTCTTTGTAGCTGCCCATGCGCCCTCATTCATATCCTCTTGATACCCTCCAACCCCCCCCCCCTCCCCCATTTCCAGCTGTGTATCCCCCACAACATGAATGAACCTGAGGGAAGAACCCCACTGTCCTGCTTTGATCTCATTTGTCCTGTTTACCTCTGACAACCCAGCTTCTCTCCTATGTTCTAGAGGCAACCCTCCCGTGGGGAAAATGCTCACCCTGCTGGTTGACTTGGAGTAAAACAAGCAGACAGAACGGTCATTGTGACACAGATGCTGTTCAAAGTTTATCATTTTGGTTGTGTGTTATTCCAGATGAAGAGGTTTACAGCTAATATATGTAGGATAGTGGTCATGTTTTTCGCATGCACATTACATTTCCGTAAATCCCCGACAAACAGTAATACAGCAAACACAATAGGTTATTTTGAACCTGCTTACTCCCTCAAGTTGGAACAAACATGTTCACGTCTAAGAGTATGCACTTTGTTATTTATTTTTACATCCCAGTTTTATGTAATGGAGCTAATCCTCGGAGAAACATCAAATCAAGAGAATGAAAAGTCTTTGGAAAACTGTAAAAAAAAATAATATTGAAGAGCCGAACACGTAAAAAAAGTAATGAAGATCAAGATGCCCCCCCCCCCCCTCTCTATGATAAAACTCTAAGGCCAATTGTCACGTAGCTGTCATCAACGGCAGGTTGGAAAGGCCCCTCTGATTGGTCCATGCACAGTACACGCAGCACCACAGCATTGGTCCAGGTGTTTGCCGAAAGGAAGGAGTCTGTCTCGAGCGTATACACACACAAAAGCAACAGGTCTTCCGCATTTCTTCACGAGAGATGCAACATGGCACGATGAATCTAAAGACAGGAGGGAGCAGTCAGTCACAAAGTATCTTTTTTGTGTGTATTTCTGTAAGGGTTTTCTCCTTGTGAGTAAATCAGCACACTAAGCAAATGCTTACAAACCTGTGATTCATTGTAAATTATTGTTTTCCTACAGATGAGTGATCCCTGAATCGTGTCATTGTTTGCACTTATAACTTAATAAACATTTGAATTTATTTCATTAAACACAGTGCAGGGTCTAAACTACTGACAAGGTAAAACAGTAAGAAAGCAAGCGGAGGAAATCTGAACCATGTCTATATTCTCACTGCCCACATCCATGCATGTGACGTGCCTTAAAAGACTGAGTGAGTCACTAGAGCAGAGGAAGTGGGGCAGCAGCGCCCGGCGACCAGGGTCTCCAGGTTTACAGACAGTGACTGCCCTTCACTCACCATTTCTTGTTCCGAGGCTTCAGTTCCTCTGCAGCGTTTCTCAGAAAGATGTAATTCTTTTTCTGGGGGTTGTAGTACTCATGGCCCTGAGGGATTCAGAATGACAGTCAGAGAAAGGCCAACTGCAACTTACAAAACACGTATTCACATCTGAATATCCCCTTACCTTCGACCAGTCGTAACTGGAAGCATATGCAAAGATGTTGCCATTATGGTTGAAGCAGCAAGCTGTAATGGCCTGGTCTAGCTGCTCGGACGTCTTCAACTTGGTGCGGGCATCTTTGTCCCAGAAGCTGAAGCGGCCGTCTGAGCCCACAGTAGACAGTGTGCCATGAACAGGATGGAAGGAGATAGCATTTACCTGTAGGGAGAATATGTTATTTAGTGTGATAATTTAATTTAGTATAATATGAAAAATATTTTAATGAGCACGTTAAAAATGTATTCTGATGAAAACTAGGTATTTGGATGGTGGGCAGTCAAATAATTTTACGGTTACTATTCTAGTTTATCCAGATCAAGGAATCCATTGTTTAGGTTATTATTCCTAGCTAATGTGTCCTCCCATGAGGAGAATGATTCCAGTGAAATAAAACATTTATAACACGCTTTATCAAAACAAATGACTTTTTCTTTGTTCTGATTTTTTTAAAGACAATCTAATAAATTATAAGCACAAATTATACATTTCTTTCAACACTGGCTCAGTAACTCTGACAACTTACAGCGTAGATGTCCTGGGGAGTGGTTGTGTTGGTTCCATTGGACCTGTGGCACTTGAAAGTGAAGTTGTCTTTGGCTCTGAAAGACGTCGGCAAACACATTCATATCATCTTTTGCCTCAGGCCTTAAACATTCAGAGCAGTGTCTTTTTAAATTATGTAAACAAGATGTTTATAAGTAATCTTTGGACCAAGCATCACTTGTAGAAACTGATCAAAAACTCAGTTGTGAGAAACTGATCTTTTGCACACTCACGGGTTTGGAGGGTTGATGTAGTGGATGGCCACTCGACCCTCAATGCTTCCCAGGGCAAAGCCTGTGGGCTTGTTCTGCTTGTCCTTGAATATGGCAACACACCGGTGCTACAGGGATGTGGCAAAGAAGTACATCAGATCAAAAGACCACAATGCATGACAAATTGTATATTTAAATTCTCTTTATACTGGTGATACTCATAAAAAGTACAAGGGTTAGTGGTTTAGAGAGAAACTTTGAACAGATCATCATTAATGGCACTTAATTAACTCACCTGATGTTTAAGAGGGGAGTCTATTCTGCGAAATTCCGAGGGCTGGTTCTCCAGCTGGTACACTATCAGTCCTCTGTCAGCTGTGGCAACCACCGCCATGGGGTAAACCTGCATTTCAGGAAGATTAGAAATAAGCCTAAAATTCATGCAATCACTACATTTTAAAATATGCCATACCACTCATCAACACTTACAACATCTGCACAGTAGCTTCTCTCTGGCATCTGCAAAGACATCATGGGATTGGGAGAACGGGTGTCCCAGAACTGAGGAGGAAAACAGAAAAGCATTTTTCACAGTGCTACATTAAGTGCTCCAAAACTTGATAGCTGCTCACTGATGAATAACCTCTGTATGGTTAATAAAGGTCACGGTGGTCATTACAGTAAAATTAATTTTATTAATTAGTAAAAGAAAAAAAGGGTAGTTTGTCTTGGTAAATTAAAAACCAAATATGCCTCAACTGTGGTCGCCAATGATGGATCTAAATGTTCCCACCACAGTATCATGATGATCAGAGATATTTTTTACATTTCTCATAAGCAGTTTTCAGACATAAACTTGGGTCCAGATATTGTCCAGTGTTTGCTTCAACATATGAAGAAAGCAGCTGTTTCCTTTTACAGCACATTAACACTGGTGTTGCCCTTATCACAAAAAGCTCTTGAATCTTTCCAAGTGGACATCTTCGGGGCAGCTGACTCTGACTTTTTGGTTGTTACTCAAGCCCACATAAAAGATCTCTAAATTAAGTGTTTCTTGCTGCTGCTTCATTGTAGACCTGCGTGAAGTGCTCTCTCTGGCTGCTTCCCCCATGCACTGGACTCAGTAAGAGGTGCATGTGTGAGCGCAAAGGAAAAAGCAGTGACACACACGTAGAGGACACAGATGAAGATGTCAAGAGAGTCTGTAGTGATAAAATCATGTGATCCACGCAGCAGAGTTAATATGTCACTTCCTATCTCTGTCTGCTGCACCCGGCTGCTCCACCTCTCGTCTAAATAATGCAGTGGATTTAAGATTAAGATTAAGATGCATTTATTAGTCCCAAACACATGCACAGACATGCAAAGGCACACTCACATAGGTAGGGAAATTTAACCTCTGCTTTTTACCCATCTGGTGCAGGACACACAGAGCAGTGAGCGACCATGTACGGCGCTCGGGAGCAGATGTTGGGGGAGTAAGGTGCCTTGCTCAGGGGCACTAGACAGGGTAGGGAGACTCTTGGATTTTTTGACAGATCACTCCAGGTTCGTCTTTTGTTGTCTCTCCGTGGAGTCGAACCAGAGACGAACCAGAGACCTTCTCTGCCCATAGTCCAAGTTTCAGATAGACTCTGTAGCCAATTCTCCTGATTTTACCCGGAGGGCATGTCTGAAAGCGGCTTCTGTCTCTCACTGACACGTTCACCTGTCTGTAATGGTTAGACTGGCCATCGGCAGCACTAGGAGGGAACCTGAGGCAGACCACAGTATACAGGCGTGCTTGAGAGCATACTGATTAGAAGCTACTACCACAAAACAATCTAATGCTAAAGGAAACCCTGCTGGCAAATTCTAAACACCTTGGTCACTCTCTTGTGATTCTGATTATATAAAAACTGAGAAGACTAAGGCCTAACATGTGCCGATGGAAAAAGTTGTACCTTCAGTGTTTTGTCCCAGCTGCCAGTCATGATACAGCTGTAGTTAGGGGCTTTTATCCAGTGAATTGATTTGATTGGACCTTCATGCTGTGAGGAGAAACAGTGAAAGGTTTTAGACGATTCTACATCATACTTAGGACCATATAGTTGATGTGTGAGCTCTCATCCAACCTGTGCTATCTGCATGGCTTGATTGCTGTTGAGATCCCACATCTTGGCTGTCTTGTCGCAGGAAGCAGTGAACACTTTACTACCATCCTAATTCGAGGGAGCAGCACACCATACATTGTTACACAACACCAGCAAACAGCATCTACCAGCTGATCCTGCTCTGCATGCTGAGACTTACATCGCTCCAGCATGCATCCAGCACTGGACCTGTGTGCATCTGTTGGGCTTTGGGAACTGTCTGGCCATTGTCTTGCACCTCCCAGCACCTCACCTGAGAATCAGAGGATAGCAACAGAGTTAAGCTGTAAAAGATTATGAGGATACTACAAACGTTAATTGCCATTAAGGAAAGATGGGCTTTGTGTAGGAATCCTCCAGCTTCTCAAGGTGATTCATGTACAGTATAATAATAATGACCCCATTCAAGGAGGTTATCATGTCATTCCTTAAAATGTTGTGGAGGGATCCAGATTAAAAACCCATTCAATTTTAGAGTGGATTCATAAGAATGGTCAGACCTAGGAATTTATTTATTTACATAGCAAAATAGGGCATAAGCTTTGACATAGCTTTGGGTTAGGGGTTAACCCAGACCTGCTGTTTTCATATTAACAACTTTTATGACTCCACAATTTACTTACATCATTGGCCCAGGATCCTCCAATGAGGAAATTCCCTGGCATGGTGGGCGGACTGAAAGCCAGACAACTGATACTGTCATCTGGAGGTGAAGTCACTTCAACATCCTGGGACACACACAACAGAAGAAGAATAACATAACGTTTTCAGAACACAACTCAGATCAGATCTGCTTGCAATTATTAAGAAAAACATGTAAAATACTTTTACTCCCGCTCCTCTATCTCACCTTCATGGGATTATGGCTTTCTGTTGTTGCGGTCCCAAAGACACCTGTCCCGGCGGTTCCAAACCCGGAGCTCGTCCCAAATAAACTCATCGTGCTTAATGTTGTCCCTGATGTGGAGCAGAGAAAAGGCGGAGAGGAACAGTGTGGGTCAATAACAGCCGATCACGTCACTTGTCGTTTTCAGAGGCATCAACATGATTGAAAGCCGAGTTCACAGGTAATTTACAGCAGGTGAGGAAAACTCAGAATAAAGCATGACACAATCAGTGAGTGTAGCCGCTAGTAGAGGACGTTCTACCAATAATCGATTCTATTATCAAATTTGCAACTACATCTATAATCGTGGCTCCTAGTTAATAAACCTCACCCAAACGTGAACGCGAACCAAACAACCTGACACCTGACAAGATGCAGCGCAGCAGCTAACGTTACCGCTAGCTCCAGCAGTTAGCGCGGCTAGCTCGTAAACACCGGTGGCTAGCTAGCGTGCTAGGTACGTGAGGACGCTTTAACCTGGGGAGATATTTAAGTACCCCTTAGCTCATGTGCTACTGATTTAGACATGTCTGTGGGTCAGATATTGGGGATGAATTGCCGCTGGCTAACGTTAGCTTCGTCAGTCTCTGATACCACCAACCGTAGCCGGTAACTTCCCTGCTAACATCACACTTAGACACAACTGTAACACAGCCTCACGACCACACGAGCATACATACCACCAGACTTGTTTTGATTGTGGCTCAAGCGGTAAGGCTGCAAATGCCAAAATAAATTGGCGCAACCAAAAATGTGGCGCTAGTTCTGCCGTTATGTCGCAGTAAGATGACGTAGCAGCGGCCCCGGGGTGCGGGTCCATGTGAGGTGGACGCATGGAGGCAGTGTTAGACCAGAAGTGACTTCACTGCTCAGAGGAGCGAAGCTGCTGTGTCCACGCTCCTCTGTGTGTAGTTCGTCATTTATGGGCAGATAATCCCAGCTGGTCCACAGTGAGAGAGAAAAGAACCATCACAAACCATGTGTCCTCTTTGAAATCTCATTTAAAGACACATCACTCATCCCATCATTTTATTATTATAGATACCGTCACACTAAATTCACCATATTTAACGGGTCACCGTTTAATGACTAGTATCATTGGCACAGGATCCTCTCTACTAGATCTTGCTCATTTCTCATCTGTGGTTTTTTTATTCTTATATTTGTGATCTATTATTGTCTTATTCTGTAGTTGTTTTTAAATTGTTTTATATTGCTTGCCCTCAGTTATTAACTTTTGACTTATTAAGTTCCTTGTACTGTGTTTTAAAAGGTGCTATATACATAAATTGTATTAATATTATTATGGTTGTTAAAGATGGAAAATGCTAGTTTCAGTTGAATGATATCATCCAACTTCGCGATAAGCTACTACTTTGTGGCCAATAAGTAATAACAAACCTTGTTTAAATGTTGACGAGTAAAAAGCATAAAATCTGAAATGTGGGTACAACTATGAATCAATTGTGAGACATCTAAATTGTACTTGATTATCCAGTGGTAGTCTGCTGTTGTAAATGTTCTTATTTACTCTCCAACTGTAACCATGCCTCTAGTCATTTTATTGTCTATTTAAATGTAGAGTTTACATGTATGGACACATAATCTGAATGAAGGGGATATTTACCAAATAAAAGAATCAGGTTGAGACATCTTCTAGCTGTAGCATCACAGAGGTTTAATACATGAATCATCTCACTAGTGTGTCAGAGCGGAAGAAGCCATTTGAATTAAAGGGGAAACGTCATCAAGAAACAGGCAAGTCCAGCTGCCCATGTGCACGTGTACATCTCCAGAAATACCTTGACATGGACTATTGAGAATCTTCAAGGAATATTAGACCGGTTGTGTGTAAGGAGTGTAAAGATCCCATTCATCTGTTGTGTGTATATTAATAGTATGACTGTTAATGAATGATCTGTATTGGACTAGAGTCAGTATACATTTGGTACATTAATAGAACATGGAGACATATAAGATGGCATCCACCCTGCTGAAAAGTCCTTGTATGAATCAGACGTTTACAATCTTTAATTGTTACCACTTAAGAAGTACTGAGGTCTACAAATGTTTGTAGAGGACTCTTGAGTTTAAAGGTTCGAAGGAATGAGTCATGTTAAGTGACCTTTGCTGGTCCTAAAGGTTTTTATTGGGTAATTTTAGTTTGATTGAATTTGTTTATGGATTGCATCAGTGATCCCCTTTGTGCAAAGAGAGAAGTTGAAAATAGAGGTTGCGAGGAGCATGTTAGGAAAAGGCCATTTCTCATAGTTTGGTCAGTGGCTATGACACATAAACCTCCTCTTTTTAGGTTTTAACGGCTGATCCAGTCACCGCTGCCCTAAAACCACATATCAAACACATGTATAATCTGCCCTTTATTCCTTTGTCATTCATCGCCCGCCCTCCACCCCATTAACTCTCTATTAAAGCAGTCCCAGTGGAGTGCTTTACTCATTGTTGTAGTAATTCATAGGGGCCATTGGCATGTCCCATCATGTACCTGGGCTACTGCTGCTGCAGATCACTGCAGACCCCTCCACGATTAGGGTGGGCCTGGGTTTATTGTTTGAGTTCAAAGGTGTCTGCTCTGAAGAAGGGATTATGGGATTTCCCCTCTTTACTGCTCATCTAGTGTTGAAGTGTCTCCTTGTGTTGAGGCACTAGCTCAATATTTAAAGGTCCTTAACTGTCCAAATATGTGATAATTAAAACATCATGGGGTTCGAAAATATGCACAAATGGCAGTTAATGCTAGTATCAGAGAACGAGGGTTTGGTCACAAAGGGTTCCAGGGAATACATGTGCTAATCAGATATTAATTGGAGGCCACTTTCATCAATGGCCAGACGATTATGTCCAAACAAAGGACGCACTGATGGGACACTTTGGGTTTGAAGGTCCACACCCATCGTATTACCAAGAAGCGCACTTCATGAAAGGACACTGATCCCTTTTCGCCCATTGCCTCACTCCCTGTCCCACTCTTTGGTTTATCCCACTTTGAACCCCTCCTGCCCCTCCCCTGACACAGCCTCAATAAAATCCAATCCCAAATTGCCACCCAGAGGAGCGCAGAGCAAAATCAGACCGTGCGTAACAGCAGATGCGGAGGGAGTGATTCCATGAGTTCATAGACGATAGCGCGTTTGATTTCCTCACATGAAGGAGGACTATTTTGCGAAGGAACCGCTTCTCCCCACTCAGCGTTCGACTTGTTAGAGCCGTGCGTAAAACTTTGGGGCAAAAATGTTGACAAGCGCCTTGGCGACGGTGACTACCATCCTGTCTTGGGGTTACTGCGTGATGGCCACGCAGGTCGCCTTCTCCAACTTCTCCATGGACAGCGATGTGCACTCCAGCTTCATCCAGCGGCGGCTGCGGAGCCAGGAGCGCAGGGAGATGCAGCGGGAGATCCTCTCCATCCTGGGGCTGCCGCGCCGCCCGCGACCGCACATCCACACCAAACACAATGCTGCGCCCATGTTCATGCTGGACCTGTACAACACCATCTCCACAGACGCGGAGCCGCGCGGGTATTCTTACTATAAGCCCGTTGTGCCGACCCAGGCCTCCCCCATGGTGACCCCACAGGACAGCCGCTTCCTGGATGACGCAGATATGGTGATGAGCTTTGTTAACCTGGGTGAGTTTTTTCAAATTGTCCAACTTGCATTAGATAACTAGCACAACAGTGGGCTATGGTTTAGCAGCAACAGGATATTTATGTTTCATTCAATAGCCCAAGTGACCAATTTACCAGTGATATCCTGTATTATGTGTCAAAATCATAATCTGCTCCTCTCAAATCACAGTGGCCGTACTATAATACCTAAGGAAGAGGTCATAACAAACTTTAGTTACTGAAGTTTTATGATGGAAAAAAATAGCATTTGTGCGTTATGTTCATCATATACAAGTTTACAGGTTTTTAAAAACTTGTCCCTTCCCGTAACCACTAACCTACAACAGAATGCATTGATTAAGTGTGTTTGTGTCATTGTGAGAGTCTCTGTGTCACCGACTTTTGTGGCTTTTAGGTCACTTTCCTCACTTGAAATGGAGCATTATGCATTCCCGAGCTGTAAATGTTATGACAACATGCCTGTATCCGATTCCCCCAGAATCCCTTCAAAGCTCTAGGGAGAGGCTTTAGCCTGGCTTTGTTTCGCATGACTAGGAATTGAACAGGCATTTCTGAACCCCCGGGGAGCCAGAGACAAGTTGAGCGAGATCAAGATACAAGCTGCATCTAAACATGTGTTATTGCAGGTGTGAAATGCGTTCCTGGATCTGCGTCTGTTCGCAAGTTCGTTTCCAGGGTGTAAATTACGATGGGGGTCAAAGGTGGGAGATTTGCGCACACTCAGCTATATTTAATTAATAAAAAGGCAACTCCTGCCTTTGTTTCCCCTGTAGATCCCACAGCAGCTCTGATATCACTATGGTGAAACAGGCCGATGACATGGTGCTGTGGCTCTTATCCAGTTGTGGTCACGTCCAAACCCAACCGGTCCTTCTTTGCGGCCCTCTCTGGCCTCAGGGCTTGGATGAGGGCCGCAAAGTGAGGAGATGAAGTTTGTTCAGAAAACCCTTTAACCATCTGTTTGTTTGCCATTTGGATTGAGGTTAAACCTTAGATGAGGAGCCGTTTAGACTTATTTCTTCAATCAGGCCACAACAGTGTGCTTAATGCTGAACATTTGGAAACTCTCAAATTTGAAATGCAGAACATACATTTTACGTCCTCAGTCATTAACTTCTAACTTACAGTCTTTGGCTAATGAGATCTGGAAACATTGTTCCGGAAAACCAATAACAGATTCATGTGGTTGCACATCTGTAGACTTTGATTATGAAGAGGAAGGAGGGGGAAAAGGACACAATGAGTTTATATTATTTGTCTCTAAAGCTCACCACCACCACGGCCTCCTGATGATTGGCAGAGGTTGTTAGCTTGTGCTCCCACATTGTGCTGTGAGTGGCTCTATCCTGGTGGTCCCTGGATGATCACTTCAAGACTGAACTGGTTTATTTCCTTTCAAAAGACACTGCGGCCAGTGTACACAGGTACACATTGCCACTTTATCATTTGTTAGACCGAATTTGAGATGTTCTAATGTGACTACTCATACAAGTGCACGGCTGTGTATGTTTACTTGTGTTTTAGTGCCAAACCACAGGTTGTACCTCCAGAATCACAGTAGAATTGGTCTCATTGTCATCAAGCAGCATTACACAAGGCAGCTGCTATTCCCCATGTGTTTACGAAACCTATTGAACGCACTACCGAGGCCTGACTTTGCTGCGAGTCCTCTGCAGCTCTCTGCTCTGCTCACTTTTTGTCTGCAGCTGCTGAAAGTCTTTGCCCGGAGACGAGTACACGTGCGTCGACTATGGGCTCCTTTTGACTTGATCGCAGCACACCTGCAGAGCATGGGAAAACGGCTTAATGGCCAGAAAAGTCACTGGCTTTCATTCAAAAAAGAAGAAAAAAAGAGCAAGTTCACAATGCTCTCAAAATGTTGGAGGAATAACCTTCTTTGAAGAACAGGAGAGCTATTGTGAGAACGTGTAGGAAGAAACGTGTTTGTCCTGCTTAGCTGATCTGTAGCATAAGGAGATCATATGAAGAATTTATTTTGCCCCCACCAGAACAATCTCATTAACTTTCTCATTATTTGTACATCCATGTGCAGAAATAATCACTTACTTTGTAATCTTAAGCTGCGGTTGTGATTGCACGGCCACCCTTCATGTGACACTTTGAGCCTTCTGACATTCTGCAGCAGATTAATGAATAGGTGATATATTTGTTCAGCAAAAAAGGATTTTAGGTCTTTCTTTTAGTCTGTAACAGACCAGCTTCAGGTTTTAAGGAATGTTTAAAAACTTGCCAACACATGCAGAAAGTCACCAATATGAAAGAGCAAAAAATAATTATACTCTCACTATACTAATAAGTGACAAGAATGCCATTCATAACACTTAAACCAATTACTCTTCAAGAAGATCCAATTACCCTCGTGTTTTAAAGTTTGGTCTCAGTGCAGTGATTGTGATGCGTCTTAAAAACCACCCACGCTGATTTGTAGCAGAAAAAAAACAGCCTCCCACTTACTATAAAATTGCAGTATAGGTTAACGATATCTCCGTGGCTGTGTGGCCCAGCAGTGTCAGAAGAAATCTGAAGTGTTGAAATGCCTCCCAGAAGGAAGTTTGCATATCTGAGGTCTGATCTCTGCAGCTAATGGTCTCTAACGTAAACACACCAAGTCCTTACAAGCAATTATTGCTTTCATAAAAACACCCCTCGTTCCCCTGCAGCATTTAATTGCGGTCAAACAAATGACTCGCAGGGTTCAGAATGCGCTGCTCGTAACGATGAGCGGCCTGTGTGCGGTGTGTGTGTGTGTCGTTAGAAGTGTTTTTGAAAACTCTTAAGTGTGTGTGTGAGTGTGTCTGAGGGCCATTTGGGGGAAAATGCTGTGTTCCTAGCGTTGGGTATACTGTGGTTCTCTGTACACTGAAACAATAGTGGACCATCGGCAGAAACACGGGGTGATGTCATGATGATGTCATGGTGTATGCCACTGGGCAGGATGTGCTTAAAGTGGCTAATCGCTGCTCTGCTCTGCACACCTTCGCCAGAGACCTCCACTGCTCTTTCCAAGGACAAACACATTGACTAACGCTGTAAAAACACGACACTGGAAAGCTTCAGGGAGCTTTGGGGTCTCTCCCTGACCACCGCTCTTCTGGAAACTCTGAGCGGTATATAGGGAGAGCGAGAGCTTCAGCTGGCTCAGGGCGGGGCGGAAACAGCGCCGTGCCACCCGCCACTGCAGCCTCACCTCACCCTCTGCAATCAGAATGAAATCACTGTACGGTAATACATGGCAAAATGATCAGGGAGGTGTGGGTGGTACAGACGCCGGTAGTTAAGTCACACGTGAATTTGTGTGGCTCTCTATACTTTACGTGAGTGTGTTTGCAAAAGCACGCTGGCTGCTGTGGTTTTCCGGGCAGTGCCTTAACAGGCCTTTTCTTGTGGTCAGCACATGTGTGCAGTTTAAACAGGGAGCCAAACTGAGCCCGGGAGTAGGTTTTTTTCTCCCCCACATTGGCATGTATGGCAGAGTCGAACTTAAGTGATGTTTAGATCAATGGCCTCACCCGTGGAAGCCGGATTTTTCCTATCTCGGAGCTTCCGAGATGTGGGCAGAGCGACACACATCAGAGGATCCTTTGAATGAGCGACAGATTTGACAGATATTGCCGAGGCTGACGGGTTTACCATCTGATTGTACTCAGCAGTTTGGTTTTTCCACATGTACAAACTTTCCCTGTGAGCCTCAGAAATATTGTTTCACTGTGTGTGTGTGTGTGTGTAAGCTGGGGAGAAAACAATCACCCATTAATCACAGTGGTATCACAGTTGTGTGGAGGTTGGTGGGAGAGTTTGATCAAACATAAGCTGCAATCAAATGTCGATTCAAAGCCTCTGAGCTCTGTCTCCCTGCCAGGAAACCACCTGTTCTGCAGACCTGCTGCTCACACTGTATATCCTCTCCTCCTTCTTCCCCCGGGCAGTTGACCAGGATCAGGATCCTCGCTACCAGCAGCACCGGAGGGAGTTTCGGTTCGACCTCGCCCGTATTCCAGAGGGGGAGGCCGTCACAGCAGCAGAGTTCAGGATTTACAAGGATTTCGTCCAGGAACGCTATGAGAATCAGACGTTCATAGTCAGCATCTACCAGGTCCTGCAGCAGCCTTCAAATAGGTATGGGTGCTTTATTTTCCGCTTCTGGTCATTTTATTATTTCAATGCTGATTTGAACTTCTTAGTTTGGTGATTTTGTATTGTGTGTCGCCTTATTTCTGTGATTTTTCATTTCATTATTTATCTCTGTCGCTATCTAACAATGTGTATAGTATGTTTTCTTTCGCGCATGTATGTCTGTCTTTCTGTCCCTCAAAAGAGTTACTTTAAAACCATTGATCCTATTTCAAAAGTTTTGTGAAGGGATGGGTTATGAAAGGTCCCATTCAAGTTTGGAGTGGTTATGGATATAAGAGTGGATCCAGGAATGATTTTACACAGTCTTTATTTTAACGAGAAATTCTACACTAGTGGAGGTATTCTTTGTCTGAGCACCTTTTCAACATTTGTTTCATTTGTTTCGTTTTTGTTTCACGAAATATGAATAAAATGGTGTTTGTGTGCTCAAAACCTCACAAACTTACATTTGGAAAATGAACGACCGAAATGCCATTCCAGAAACAGCGTCCATATTTCTTCTGGCCAAAACACACTGTCTTAGGACTTTGCCTTTAGTAGGAAGTAGTTAAAAAGAGACGTGCTAACATGCTAAATTAAAAGGCGAATCATGATATACCTACTACCAACAGCAGCATGTTGATGTTAGCATTTAGCTTGGAGTATGGTTCGTGATTACGTACAGCCGGACAGTGCTGCTCGCAAAGCTGTGGCCTCATACACATATTTAAATGTAATATCTGGTCATTGTAGACGGAGAGAATCTGCTCATCCTCTCTCTTTTTGTTAGTGGTTGAGTTTTAAAAACACATCATGCCTGTGTGTTATTCTGGGAAGCTGGTAGTTTGGTGACGTACGTGCACACAGCTCCGTCTTCATCAGTTGTGCCGGCATATATTCCCTCCCACAGTTTATTTCTGCTGATGTTAGTGTCAGCACTGGAGCTGTTTACACAGACATTACTTTCAATTACAGAAACACAGTGGTTCTCTCCGGAGCAAGTTCACTCTCACACAGTCAGAACAGGAGAGTCCCCAGGAGACCTGCGTTTATAACATGCTGCTCCCACCACAAATAACACACTCGCGCCTCACGACGTCGTTTTACTGTTTTCTCTGTCACACAGGTTATTCCTCCTTGTTTTCCATCGCTGTCTGTCTGTCTACCTGCCTGTCTTTCCGTCTGTCAGCTTTACTCTCCTTACTCTGCTGGTTTCAAACCCAAAAGTAAAATTGGATAAAATAGACATGACAGATCTTTCTCATAAATCAAAGCACTACCATCCACCCACATGATAGAATCTCTGAACCCCGTTATCCCGCCTGCCTCGGCCTGTCGGGGAGGGGTGAGTCATGTGCAAGCAGTAGATTCCGTCTGTGACAGAGGGTGATGATGGTGTAAAGGGCAACACCATTGTCATTCGTAGACACAAAGGCCACACGTATAGACGAGCAGGCAGCAGGACTGAAAGACAGACGTCTGCCTGCGGGTCTCAGACTCCATCTGTAAACACAGCAATTGTCTGTGAAATCTCTGCCCTTAAGACGACACATCGGTGGAGGATTCCTCCTCTTGGAAGTTAAGAAAACGCTCCTTTGATAATGGCTGATTGCCGCGGGGGAGAACATGATTCAGACTGCTAGCTCTGTGCAGATCCCTATAGGTTTTTGAGGCTGATACAATTACAGAGGTTTGTTCCTGTATTTGAATTGTCTTCCTGTATTTGTCTCAGCTCATCGAAAGAAAGAACACAAACAAAGACGTTTGCTCTTGTGTTCCCTGGGTTTTTTCATTCGTTTTACTCTGATAACACATTTCTGTTTATATTTGTTTACTTTTTTTTTTGTTTATACCCACATGCAATGAACCATAAAGAAACTGTCACCCCTCACACTAAATACAGCTGAACAGTTTTAGATGAAGTAGACCAGTTAAAGTAAATTTTATGCGATCCGGTTTAAAATGAGATTGATTCATTTGCACTGGCTGTCTAAAGTCTACTATCAATAACAGTAATAACAACAATAACATAAAATAATGACCGAATAAAAAATTGAATAATATTTGTATTTATTAAATACAAACCTCAACACTATACTTGCTTTCACATAGTGGTGGTGAAAGTCTCACTTTTTACTGAATTGAATCTTAATGAATGATTCAATGAGTTTTGAGTTTATGCCAAGAATTGAGTTTAAATCAATGATATTAATATATCACCCAATCTAAAATACATAATCTCAGTGCACTTTATATAGTTCACCACTATGAGCAAACATTTGGCCAAAAAAAGAAGAAGAAACCGGGGTCAGAGTGGGCGGCCATCTTCTTCACCCTTCTTCAGAGGACAAACATGGAGACGGATAAGGGAAACGGGGAGGGAGACAACAGGGAACAAAGAAGAGAGAGATTAGACACAGTTGCATTTTAACACAACGTCAGATATGTTGTTGTAGCAATAATGATGGTGATGCTGTTACTAATAGTCAATTCAGCTCCAGTTAATACTACTAAATATGACAATAGCAGTGCTGATAATAAATATATATCTATATAAATATATAGGGCGTAAATGTACCTGTATATGGAAACATTCCATAAAATATCTTGAAATGTATAGATCTGCTCTGACCACAGATGTATGTTCCTCTCCTCAGTGAAGTGGATCTGTTGCTGCTGGACCAGCGAGACGTCTGGGCTGCAGAGGACGGCTGGCTGGTGTTTGACCTGACCCCCACCAGTAACCATTGGCTGGTCAAACCTGAGCAGAACCTGGGCCTGCACCTGGTCTTGGAGGACAGCCACGGTCAGTCGCTGCCATACAATGATGGGATAAGATCCATAGAACCCACAATAGACTTAAGACTGTAGTGTTTGCCTCCAGAAATGACTAATGGTTATGATGAATGCTCTTTAAATCCTGTGGCTAAAAAAAGGCACCACATATTGACTGAATCTATTTCGAAATTTAATTACGACTGTGGTTGCTGTGGTGAAATAAGGATGAACAAATGATTGTTTAGTAGAATGTCAGACATGTGTCGTTGCCAGTGGCTGTTTGCGGCCGACTCTAAGCAAGTGTTGTCTCCCCCTGTAGGCCACAGGAGGAACCCCCGGCTGGCAGGGCTGGTGACAGGCACCGGGCCCCAGGACAAGCAGCCCTTCATGGTTGCCTTCTTTAAAGCCAGTGAGGTGCGCTTCCGCAGCATCCGCTCCACCCACGGCCACAAGGGTCGCCAGTCTCACCGCTCCAAACCTCAGAGGACTGCTCAGGACGCGCTGAAGGCAGTTGAAGCCGCAACAGGTGGGTGGACCCTTAAATTCTCCCCGTCATAATAAAATATAACGACCCATTCACATTCTTTTAATACACTTGTTTTGACTCATATTTGCCCTTTTCCTTTTCAGATAATCTTGGCTTTTCTAAAGAAGGATGTAAAAAACATGAGCTCTATGTTAGTTTCAGAGATCTGGGATGGCAGGTATAATTTATTTTATTTCTAATTATTTTATTTTATTTATATCAAAAGTTAATACTTTACGGAAACCCTTACCCTGTGCTTTTCTCTGTTCAGGACTGGATCATAGCACCAGAGGGCTATGCCGCATACTACTGCGAAGGGGAATGTGCTTTCCCTCTCAACTCCTACATGAATGCCACCAATCACGCCATCGTGCAAACTCTGGTAAGTCCCGAAAGTGATGACAGTCATAAAAACCTCAGCTGTCTGTGCAGTGTGATATATGCTTCCTCTAACCTCAGGTGCACTTTATCAACCCGGAGACGGTTCCTAAGCCCTGCTGCGCCCCGACGCAGCTCCACGGCATCTCAGTGCTCTACTTTGACGACAGCTCCAACGTCATCCTGAAAAAGTACCGCAACATGGTGGTCAGAGCGTGTGGCTGCCACTGACCACTTGTCGACCCTCCCTATGAGTTTTATAAACCTGGAGGGATACTTAAAAAAAAGACAGAAAGCGGAGAAAGCAGACGGAAGATGATTGACTGGGGTATCCTTGCCACAGAATAAACTTTATTCTGGGTAAATGCTGCCCATTCAGTAGTAACCACTACCACATCCCAACAGAGAATGGCTGAACGAAGGATTTCCTTTAAGTGTGACTACACAAAGTGAACTGAGCCATGTGGAGTCACTTTAGAAGCACAAAATCACTGATTCCAAAAAACCTTTCAACCAGTTTTTCCTGTTTGGAGAGAAACACAATACACCATACATATCTGCATTTAAATTATCTGGATATTAGACATGGGAATATTAAATATTGCCTGGGTAAAAATTTGCATTACGCCGCTCATACAACCGTCGACTGAGCTTGTTTCCTGATCAGAAAAAGTACTTCAACCAGTTGTATACTGGTCAGGTGTAAGACATCTGGCCGCCTGTGTGTGTGTGCTGCTGATGTTCAGGAGCTCTGTGAAGAATGACAGCTGAGACTGCTAATAACAGTGTGCTGATGATTGAATGGCCCTGACTGTTGGGCCCATAGTTTCCTGGTGTAGACATATTTCACCGCAGGCCTGTGAAGGGCGTACTGTCTTCAAGATGTCAGTGATTCATCTTCATGAGGCGGACACCAGGGTGTGCACCATCACCCCCGACCACAGCTGCCTTCTGGGGGCCAACAGATGCAAACTGCAGGTGATCGAACAAGAGGCTGTAATTTTACTATGTCAGATTAAAGCAGTTGAATAAATTGGAACAAGAATCAGACGTGTGCTTTTTACCTTATTTGGATCAATAATGCTCTTTGCAGTGGAATTCAAATCCCCTTCCACTCGTGCATAAAACTCACTGAGGTTTATTTTCTACACTGAAGCTTGTCTCATATGTTGTTACACAATCATCTTCTGTAGATGGGAGAAATTTGAAAATCTATAATTCCATAATGTGGCATGGTACGGCCGGGGTCTTTCTGTGTGGAGTTTCTATGTTCTCCCTGTGTCTGTGTGGGTTTTCCCAAGAAACTCTTACAGTCCGAAGACACGCAGAAGGGCTATGTCAATTCGAGACTCTAAAATGACCATAGGTGTGAATGTGAGTACAGGATGTACACCACCTTTCACCCCGGGATTAGCTCCAGCTCCCCAAAAACCCTTAAATCAGGGTTTCTCAAAGTGGGGACCCCCATGGATCCTGAGGGGAGTCAGAGGGATCCCCAGTAAGAGTGGAATCATTATTGTAGCTATAAATTCATCCATAAGTAACTCACTGACACAATGTTATCACTTATTGGTCCTTAATAACTACACTTCCTTTAATATAACAACATTGAATCCATTGCCTCAAATGATAATCCTTATAGATGATGGATGGAGGGATGGAGTTGCTCCACGCTGAAGAAGATCATGTGATATGTTCGAAAGCAGCCGATCAGCTCCTTAATGGACCTTGTGGTGCTTATACAAATTTACAGAACATTTTACATAACATATTTATTAAGAGTGAGAAAACTGCTCCACAAGTTTAAGGCCCTGATCTGTGGTCCTGTTTACAGCAACCAGCCATAACTGAAGTCCTAGATGAATCTACATGGTCCACATTTCAGTTCCTCCTCATTCAGTGACCTGTGTGTACTCACGGGGGAAGTGACATCACAGCGCCCACACATGAAGCATCATGTGTACAGCAGTACACTGATTGTGGGCTTTAATATACTCAGAATAGCACAAGCGTCTCCACTCGTAAAATAGGCATCAGTACAAAAAGCAAAGCACATACTTTACATAATGTGTGCAACAAGCTGGCAAACAAAGGCATCCACAGTGACATTCACCGAGAGGCTGAACGCTTCAGCAGAGCACATTACATCACTGCCCACACTGTTAAAAACACACAATTACATCTGTCACTGTGAATAGAAAATAGAGGTAGAAGCGTAAGAACGGAAATCGTACTGATTCAAACACAGAGGTGCTGATTGTCGATGCTCGACTTCCCCAAAATCGATCATTTGTGAGAAATGAAGAAGTCTTACATAACATGAGGCAGGAGATAGCTTCAGAACATATCACCAGCAGAGAACGACCTGAGGGAGTGTTTGGTCTGTGCCTTTCAAGGAACACGGGCTGATTCTGTCAGGACTGCTGGGGAGAATGAAAACTGAAACTATCTTCTTAGATCCTACAAGATCCTTCTCTACCTCACTGTCACTACTGAAGCTCCCTGCGGGGACACATATTTCACATGTATTCTCAAAGAGTGCTTTCTCACATGAATGAGCGTTTGATTAGGCTCACAGACAGTGGGATATTTAACCTTGATTCAACTCACATAATCAGTTTGACTTACCTCAACAAATTTTGTGCTAATATAACCTCTAGGGGATCCTGAGCGATAACGATCGTCTTTATATTGACTCCTTATAGATATATACATTTTTAAGATGACAGTCATGCACAGAAATGTGATTCAGGAGGTAGAAAGACAGCAAATACAGCTAAAGATAGCAGAGCTTTACAGAGCCTGACGTAATCCCTGCTCATAAACCAGTGGCCCTTTCACTTCATACAATTAGTCCCTGGACCTCTCAGCTCGGGGGCCGAATAACGTCTCCTCCGCACTGTCTTTCCCTCCTCCTTCTCTCCTGATGGCAACTGTGGCCCTGGGACAACAGTTGCCATCAGGTGTGACCCCTTGGGGGGCCCACACCCTCTCTCTGACTTCACGCGTGAGGTCTTTGGCTCCAGTGTGGCTGACAGTGATGGCTGAGACGGAGCTGAGACGGGTGTGAGGGCCAGGCAGACGTCCCCCACGCTCAGCTGGCGACACTGGAGGCCACAGAGACAGGCAGTTCTCTGAGGGCTGCAGGAGGACCAGCCCTGCCCACGCACAAAGAACGGGTACTCCACATAGACGTCCACCAACTCCTGATGACGGGAAAGACATATCCAGTATGAGACAGAGAAATGCAGCACACATACTTGTTCCCGGGAGGTTGGTGCTGTTCCAGTTTGTAGAATCTAACTGTGATGAATTCAAAAAGCAACCACAGAGCAAGAATCATGGAAGTATTTGATTCTGACTGTTTGAAAACCTTATTTTTTTTTTTTATTAAAGACTTACCACCTGTCACTGGACTCAGCTCCCCTTGACTATTAGAAACTAAGCAGTATAAACGGGTGGATAAATGGATGAATGGATGGATGGATGGATGGTTGGAAGAAACATTTCTTTCAACCATATACTGTCTATGTGAATGAATGACAAAGATGACTTGACTTGATGAATGGATGGATGGATGGATGAATCAATGGATTGATGGATGTATGGATAGACGAATGGATAGATGGATGGATGGCCAACTACATGCATGGACAAGAAATGTCTGCACACCAATTGATGCTCACACAAACTTTTCAATTACCTCCCAGCACGGGCTTCCTCAGACAACGTACAAAGCAGAGACATAGACACATATACCTGCGCCAAGAGGTCACCTGATTGCTCCAGACCTCTTGACCGCATATCCCGATTTATTTTTCGATCGCTGCTAATTTCTTTGTCTGACCAAAGGCCTGCGACACATGCGTTATCTGGGAGTTATCTAAAAACTTTTGGGGAGAATCAATATTTCTTTTTTCTTGTTTTTGTCTTGCTCAGGTGTTGATGCGTGTGTATTTTTGTGTACTTTCTAAAAAATACTGCACTCAGCCACAATGGAAAATCCAGTTTGAACTTTTATAGTTCAAATTTTAGTATTAGTTTGAACAAATTATATGTCATTGTTATGTAATTGAAATATTTTATATTTTATTATATTATTTATATATGTTTAAAAACAATCCCGGGGAAAAATAAGTGTTGGTCTCAGATTTTTTGAAATATTACAACATTAAAAAATGGTTTAGGATTACAGTTTAAGGCCAATTCCTGGTTTCCATGTTGGCAAGTCCAGAACGTTCTGTGACGTGAACTTAATCATCTGTTACCAGAGATCTGAGCACTTAGAGCGGATTCATGTGGACTGTCTCTACTGTGAGTACAGACTCATTCCATGCAACATGTTTTTTTGTTCCTATTAAGCATCTGCACACACTGATTTCTCATGTTTTCCAACCAAATACAGGCAATTATAGAAACACCTCATACTGTCAGCAAGTTGTCACTGCATTCTTGTTGAGTGTGACTATATATCGACATTAGAGTTTACATCTATTCTCACCTGAATGCAACATGTGGAAGATACACAGCTTCAAGAGAAATATTAATATAGCTATGAGAATCTACACTAAAATTCTACACTGGGATTTTCCCTCACCTGCGTCTGTTGGTCGTGAAGCAGGATGAGGAGGCGTGACAGGGAGGAGGAGGAGTTGTAGGATGAAGGAGAGATGCTCTGCACCGTGCAGCAGCTCAGGCGCAGGTCCGGGCAAGCCAGTGATCCCAGCAGGAAGTCCTCGGTCTGCAGGTGCTCCACCCGTCTCAGCCGCCCGTCTCTGAGCTCGATCAGAGAGCCGGCCACAAAGTGAGGGAGCAGCCAGGGGAAACGGTCAGGAGAAGGAGACGCGTGCTCGGAAGAGGGCAGGGTGGATGTGTCCTCTTTCATGGAGGTATATGTGCTGTTTGAGTTAACGTTGCAGGAACCTGTTCTGAGGGAATGTTCAGACACAAGTTGTGGGACAATGTTTGTTGGTGTGTGCAACAAATCATGTTGGTCCTGGTGAGCAGAGTGAGGTAGGCCAGTGCTCAACGACAGAGGACTTGCTCTTTCAAACCTGGGAAAATACTCCACTTTCCTGTCTCTTCTCCTCACATATGGTCCTTTACTCCTGCTATTGCTTTGCCTCTCTGCATTGAAACTCTTGTCCCTTAATGTCTTGAGCTGCTCCCAGTTGTACCCTTCGCGGTGTCGCAAACCCTCTGACACTAGAGAGATGGGGCTGAATCTAGAGGGCCGGTGTGGATGGACTGCAGGTGTGCCAGGTAATTGGTAGTGGTAGGGAAAGTCCCATGCAGGGTGCAGGGGGTTGAACTCTCTCGACTCTGCCCAGCCATGGTGATCCTTGAAGGCAGACAGCACCTGAGGCTTGGACCTGCTGGTGGACGATGAGTGAATCTGCATCCAGGGCTGGTAGAGAGCAGGGACCCGTCTCGGCAACGGCTGGAAGGGGCTGGTGTGTTTTATCTTATGCTCATTGCGGCTCTTGTAAGGGTAAGGTGCCTTGAATGTTGCTGCATCACACTCCTGCTGCGGATGTGACAGTGAGCTCAGTCTTTGGTCCCTCTTCTTCAGCGGGAGGCTGTCCCTGCCTGGGTTTGGTGTGAAGCTCATTGGCTCACGCTGCCCGTCACTCACACCGGTGCTGCATGACCTCCTGCAGACGTTGAGGAGGTGGGGTGGTCACGTGACACCATCAGTCTCTGGGCAAGCGTGGCAGAAAGTTCGGCCCAAGGTCGTCACGATCTGAAAAGTGGAAGAGACAAACATTTATACAAACAACTTTATGTCCTTGCAAAGTGTCAGGCCAAAGACAAGCTCTTACCCTCTATTTAGCCTCTGTCTTTCCTCACCTGTCACTTCCTCTCTTGCTCTTTACAATCTGGTTGATAAAAGCCGCCCGTCTCTGAGCCCGTCACCTCCCAGCTGGACGTGCCACCTGGTGAAACGCTGGCCGTAAATATCCCCTAAACATCTCAACAACCATCCGCTGTCAGCTTCAAATTCAGGCTGTCCAACCACCACTTGCCATATTGATGGGTCTCAGTTTGATGGACATCTCTGAATGCCCGTGTAGAAAAAAAATAAGTTACTATGGTAACAAAGTGAAGGAATTTGCGACAAAGTGGGGACCAGGCGGTAACAAGGTTGAGGTCGGGTGTGCAGTTATAGAGGTGAGATCATGTCAGTATTAGGTCACTTCTTTTGAGGTTAATATTCCAATCAAGTTTTCATGTGAAATGTTCCAATCCAAGTTGCAGGAGGACAAAACACATCTTTCTTGTGGCACTGAAGTGATCTCCGGCACCTGGAGCTACTGAAACACCATCATCCTCCTTACATGAGTGCACAGTGAGTCAGTTCACTCGGGCGACCTAAATATAAGCACACACAAGGCTCCTTACCTACTCATGGCCCTGCAGATATATTTACACAAAAGGCTGCAGGGAGGCAAAGAGCAGAGCAGGACTTTTACAGCCTGTCAATGCAAAGCTCATCTCAATGCCCTGAATTATGTCATCGTCACAGCCGAGTGCCGCTGAATGGAGCTCTGTGACTCTGAAAGGCTTGTCTCTGATATGAACTGTTTCTCTTGTATATACTGTGTGTGTGTGTGTGTTCCTGTACTTATCTTTTTGCGAGGACCATTTTAGGCAAAGATCCTACAGAGTGAGGACATTTTTGGAAAGTGAGTCCTCACTTTATTAATGGTCTGTTTGAGGGTTAAGACTTGGTTTCAGGGTAAGGGATTAGGTTTAGGTTTAAATGTGTAGGTTAGGTTTAGGATTGGAGTTGGGGTTAGGGTCAGGGTTAGGAATTTAGTTTGGATGGTTAAGGTCAGGGTAAGGGGCTAGGGAAGGAATTATATCAATTAGTGTCCTCACTAAGACAGAAGTACAAATGTGTGTGTGTGTGTGTGTGTGTGTGTGTGTGTGTCTGTCTGTATGTGTGTGTGTGTGTGTGTGTGTGTGTTTGTGTGTGTGTGTGTGTGTGTGTGTGTGTGTGTGTGTGTGTGTGTTTGTGTGTGTCTGAGAGAGACACAGAGGGATCAGACACCACCCTCACACTGACATCCCGTGTGAGTACTCAGCATTATACCATGAAACATAAATAGATTAGTGTTTGTCAGATAAATTCCCACAGCGGTAATGTAAATTCATTCAAATGGCATCGAGGTGTTGCCTTTACTTACTCATAACGACAAGGTTAGGTTACAATCTGATGGGGACCCACACAGGCCTATACACTGTCATGTTAAGATCATGAGGTTGTGAGTTCACAACAGGTTGTTAATCTAGGGAAATGTAATGTGTGCACAGTGGTGTTCACTGTGCTTTAAGCCACTGGGATAATAAATAGCTCTTTCTTTTGCATATCAACAGTGACAACATTGCGTTATGGGCAGCTTGATGTGCAACGCAGCCGCGTTTAACCTTCTGCTGTGGAAATCCTGCAGAGAGCGAAGAATTCATCAAACATGCATCCGGAGTTCCAACAACGCACATATGTCATAACATGCTCTTTATGTGGAGTGAAGGAGAGAAACATCGTCAGAGTTTCTCTATGTATAGGACACTTACCTACATGCTCCTCCATCCATCCATCCGTTTTCTCTGCACGTCCATCTTCACACTGCACATCCAACCATGTCCACGAAATGAACACAGGCGGTTCTCAGACACACACACACACACACACACACACCTGTCTGTTTGCCTTGTGTCGTCCTCCTGGGCTGCAGGTGAAAAGGCAAAAAAAAAAAAAAAGCACAGAGGAATGAAAGGAACCATCCAGACAAGCTCAACAGTCCATCAGACACCTTTTCTCTTCTTGTCTCTGATGCTCCCCTCTCTCTCTCTCTCTCTCTCTCTCTCTCTCTCTCTCTCTTACCTCCTACTCACTTTTACATTTCACACTCCCACTCCGCTCAGTCAGTCCTGTTAACCTTTCTCAGACAGATTTCATGTCCCTCCCTCTCTTTCTTTCTCTCTCTCCCTCGCTCTCTCTCCATCCCTCACATCTGAACTTGCTCACCCTGCGTTTGCTGCTGAGTAGCACTCTCAGCCTCTCTTCCATTTGTAATCACCCTCCTCTCTTTCCATATTCCAAACACTCTCTCCCTCTCCCCTCCGTGCAGCTCTCTGTTGTTGTGTGTATAATTAGAAATGAGACTGCTGTGCAACTCCTCAGCTGATGGTAGGCGTATGACTGCCTGATGGCTCTGGCGTTCTGCCTGGTGGAGTGAGGGCGGGAAGCCGTTTGCTGCTTTCGACTGGAGCCTGGACACACTCACGTAAAAATAAAAAGGAAGGGATTGGCAGAGACCGAAATCTTGTGGCCACATCTGACACCTCAGGGCCGTGCCCGATCCCTCACTTTGTTCATACCTCAGGCTTATTCTCACCTCAGGGTCAGACGTCGGTGATGTTTCGTCCTGAATGAGTGCAACACCCAACACAATGATTGCTTTGGCACAGGCGGTAATTGCTCCAGACCAAAGAGCTCAAAGGTCAACATTAAACACCAAAGAGAGGAGGCCTTTCATAGCTCTGCAGATAACATGAACAATATTCCATCACTCGCGTCCGTGCTTGCTTTCTACATGAATTTCCTCACCCACTTCCTGCTCCTGTCTCTTTCATCTCACAAGAAAGAACGAGAACGTTGGCTCTATAGCACAGCAGCCCTGGTCCCAGCTACTCATCCTGCAGGGCCTCTGCAGGTGAGCCCCCCCCCCCGTCATGAGAAATCCCACGCGTAATTTCGTTTGAGGTGAAGAGGATTTCTCACTTTGAGTCACATCATGCTTCCGCTGCCCACTCTGTTTTCTCTCTACACTTTCTGAACACATACATGCAAACACCAGTATGCACACACACACACACACACACACGCACACACTGGGGAGAGTTAACAGTGTTGTAAGACTCTGCATCACAGTGTTTGCCTCGTTTGCACTTTTAGACTGAACCACCACAACCGCTGACATTTACAAAGAGTGCATTGTTTTATTGCTAGAAATCGCCAATCACACCCACCACTTCCTAACTGCTGTCTCACAGCCTGTTTCTGCAGTTTCACCAGTTTGGCACAGATACAAAGTGTGAGTTTCACCAGTGAAGGTTTCCATGCTCACTTTATTTGTCAGTAGGACTTAGGAAATGTCTGTTGTTGATTTGTTTCCTCAAACAGGATTTTCTTTTTCAAACGGCATTTTCTGTTGATCAAAATTATTGTGTGTGATCCACAATTTATGTCACTTTGTGCAGATTATTGGAATGACTCACAGCAGCACCTGATCCTGCCTGCGCCTGAAGCATGACACTCTTGACAAGCCTCCCTCAAGTGCTGATACAGTGTTTTGCAAAAAGGCAAAAAGGCAATGATGTAATGGTGTCTTGTGAAGGTTCTGCATGCAAATATTGTGTAACCACCAATTTCAGCTGAGAGGTTGTGGAACTGATATCTCTTCTCCACTAGATGGAGTCCAGGAAACACAGACCCTCTGATCTGTGGTCTCACAATTTCCTGGTGCTAAAATTCAATCATCCACTTGGTCTCATCACTTAAAAGGCCTCTGATGAATATGATTCCTTAAAAAGATATGTAATTACATTCAGCAGATAAAAAAACACATTTAAATTCACTCTTTTGATCTTACTGTGCTGTTTAAATTAATAATAAAAAAATTATATTTTAAGCTAAAAACAATTATCGGGACAGCGGGAACATTTTCAAAATTCCGACAATTGCTAAGTTGGATATGTGTCCTATATATGTCATTAAATCAGACTCAACACTGCACCTGGTACGGTCATGTTGTTGGAGGCAGGTTCAAGGAATTTGCAATGCAGCTTCATTATCTTATTTCAGACAACTCACATTCAAAAGTTTATTGCAGCGGTAGAACAGGTTTAGTGTTTTGCGTCCAGGCTCCAACTTAATCACTCCCCCATATGATTACACAGGAATGATGGGAGTGATGGGCAAATACTTGCAACCCCCCATCGGAGCCTGCAGGTGGATGCTGGGTTGGTGGGGGGAGGGCTGAAGCAACTGGTAGCAATACTGCAGCAGCAGTGTGAGCAAAGGCGATGATGAGAAATTTCTCTCTACTTAAATGGACCACCTGATAAGGTGAGTGTGTATTACAGATGGTAGTGGAGGGTGAGGCATATCACATGGTTGGAGCAGCGCAGCTCAGGTTGGCTGCCTGACCTAGCTCACTGGCGTCGCTCCATTAAAACACTTTAAATCACAATAAAGAAGGCCGACGTTGGCCCTTGCACAGCAGTTCTGGTCCAAGTTGTGATATATGCAGTATTGTGTGTTATCTCTGTTCTTTGGTAAGTTATTCTAAGGCTGTGTTGTCATCAAAAGTTTATACATTCTTGTTTAAAAAAGACAATTAGTTTGGATATTTTTAGTTTTTTAATTGAAAATATTTATCTTTTCTCAAGGAACACATTCTGAAGGGAACAACGTGTTCCTTGAGAAAAGAAACCTGAAAAAAGCTTTTACATTGTACAGAACCCTCCGTGCTAATAATGAATAATGAACCAGAATCCTTTTGACATCGTGATAATAACATGTTTATCCCTGATGTCCTTGAGTCTGAAGGTGAAACAGAAGAGAGAAGGTCTGAATCTGAAAATAAAAGAGTGGAGACAGGGAAGAGGAGACTGAGGAGGAGGAGGTGAGGAGTGGGAGGGTGTGTGTGTCTGTGTGTCCGTGTGTGTGTGTGTGGGGGGGGGGGGGTATAAGAAGACAAAAATAACAAAGGCATGTGTCTGTCTCACCTCGGTATTTTCCATTCTGTTACACAAAATCCCTCCTTCCCTCTCCTCAATCCCTTCCTCGCTCTTGTCCAGCTCCTCCCCTCCTCCCTGTCATTGGTCAGCCGGTCGGCTCCGTAGAGCCACAAACTTGTTCTTGCCTCATCCAAGTGGCTCAGGGTGTCCACTGGGGGGAAAGAGGCAAAGCTGGGAAAGGAGAGCAGCAGAGAAACAGGGCAGCATCAGTCACTTTGGAGCTGTTCACACTGAACAGAGGAGGTGGGAGATGAGCTGCAGCTGAACTCTCACTGGGCTGACTGACTGGACACCACTAACTGATTGATTTCATTCCCACGATTCTCCAGCAACATGAGCTCCTCATCCTCCAACCTGCACAAAAAACGCCTGCCATGTGAGTAAGCCATTCCTTCAAACTTCTGAACCTTAAACAGACATGCATGTTTCACCTCAGGCGGATGTTTTGAGACGTGACCACAAGTTTGCTCCATTTACAGAGTTTCCATTTTCAGATGTGGGGCATGACATTAGAGGGGAAACTCCATATTCGGCTGTCAGAAGTAGAACACACACACAGACATACATGGAGCTAGAGCTTTAAAATTGCTGCCATTGTATAAATGGGGAAGTGACCATTCCCAATGCAGTGCCAGCCCAAAGTCAGACAGGAATGTTGAATCATCAGCCTGAGTAATGTTCACTAATTCAAAGTGAGTAGGTCACACACTCACAAACACACACACACACACACGCCCACACACACACACACACACTGCCTGTAGTTGTGAGGACTCACTGACATAATGCATTCCCCAGCCCCTTACCCTAACCTTAACCATCACAACTAAATGCCTAACCCTGACCCTGACCCTGACCCTAACCCGAACCCAACCCTTGCCCTAACTATTACCCTAAGCAAGTCTAAACCATCAAACAGCCCTTTAAATTTGTGTGGACCAGCCAAAATGCCCCCACAATGATGGTATTGAACCAAAATTGGCCCTCGCACACACACACACACACACACACACACACACACACACACACACACACACACACACACACACACACACACACACACACACACACACACACACAGGATCTCTAGTTCTAATTGGATTGTATTGCTGCAGAGCTGACCAGGGGTCTGACTAGAGTAGGGTCTGCAGCCTGCCCCATGCAGACACACCAACCCAGATAGGACCTGGAATTGAATTAGCTGCGATGAGATCAGTTTGTGATCTCACGAGGCTAAAAACAACCCCAGGGAAGGCGCCTCCCACCTGTTGGCCCACCCGGCCTCCAGTCCCTCGCAGACCATGCTCTCCTGTTTTATTACCATTGTGGGAATGTGCCTGCCAGAGTGCACATGCGTGTGCTGTGGAGTGAAGGACTGGCCAGCTGCAGAAAGCATGTTACTCATGAACTGTCTGCGCTGCATCTTTGATTAATCACACCATGAGTGTGAGGGATACACAGTATGTATCTGCTGTCAAGTCACCGGTTCATTGATGGATCATACTCATTAGAATTTGACTGCGGTCTAAATGCTTCGAGAGCATTTGGACCTTCTGGTGGGAAAATAATTCAAGAGTCAGTTGGAAGCTGTAGGAAGCCACAGCTGTTCCTTGAACTGAATGGCAACATCAGCATGCTTATGTGGTAACCATGACAATGCTAATGTCAAGAAGGTATAGGAGGAGGCCGTCAAAGCTGTGCAGTTTGCTGTAAGTGGACTTAATGTGCAATTATGCTTCTCTGAAGATGCACGTAAACTTAAATGTGTGATGTTCTCACATATTTTCTGTACACGCAGCCTTGTACCCTGAAACCACTCAGTGCCTAAAACATCCCACGCTTCGGGTTGGCTTGAGGGAGCTAAGCAAAATCCACCTGTCCCAAGCTAAGGTCAGAGAATATTAATTCTCTCAGATTGAATAATGCATTTTTTTTTAATTTTATATTCAGTGTCAATATGATTTAACTTGACAATAATACACCTTTTACATTATGTTGTTACCATAGCACATTTAAAAACAAGATTTACAAAACGCTTTGACAGACAAAGCTAAGACAGGATACTCTTTCCAAAAATTTACTAATAAAGAAAAAAAATGAATTGAAGCAGCAAGAAAACTGCATCATGTAAAAGCAGTAATTACAAATAAAGCAGTATAGGGACAATAAACAAAAGGACAAAATTACAACAATGCAAATAAATATGAATAAATAGAACATAGAAATAACACATCAGATGATACAAAGAAAGCTACGCCTGATAAATGGTTCTGTCAAATACAAGATATAACAGGAATATTGACAGAATCATAGTAAATGTGAAGGAAACTCATGTGGTGCAAATAAGATGAATCTCTTACAAACAATATGTTACTGCATGTCAGCACTTTAAGTTAATTATACCTATGGGTCTGTGTGTGATTATACTAAACAGCGCTGCCTGGATGGCTGAGAAGCAGAGCAGCCCCGGGGAACACAGACCAGCTCCTCTCATTAGTTCTCTAACAAATTCATCTCCTCACTGTTGAGATGAATCCTCTGTGTATAGAAAGTGTTAGCTCCTCCAGGCACACACTGAGCAGAGGAAGACAGCACCACTACAGTTAGCATCATGTAAACACTCCAACCTGCAAAACACAAAAACACAAATTCACCTGTTTAGTCTTTTAATAATTTGGAGCTGGAGGGTCAGGATCACCTGATGTTCAGAGAAGAAAAGAGACGGACCATTTGTCGGTTAATAATTCGACGACAGGTCACAAGAATTTCACTGCTCCGATGACGCTGTCATTAGTGCATGTGACAATAATCTTTGATTTGATTAGATTTGATTTAAGTCATGAGAACACCAGGCAACAACAGCACGGTGCTAATATTGTTATTACTGTCAGCGTCCAAAAGGCAAAGAGCTTGACAGGCAAGCAGCCTGGTAACATAGATGGGGAGATGCAAATACATAATGACAGAGGCTAAAGAGGCCTTTGGGAATAGCTACATTTTCCTTATACATAGTATAAAATTAAAATATATTAATGTATCATCCAACACAAAATACACATTTTTGCCCTTTACTTTTCGGATGGTGTTCTTGGACTCTTCTTCTGAATACAGTTAACCCTATTTAAAGGCATATTGCAAAGAGATCAACTCCAAATAAATGCTCATGTTGCAGGGTTGGAGTATAGACTGTATATAAAAATGTACTGACTGCATCCTTCAAAAGGACAAAATGCAAACGTAGATGAAGATAATGCAAGTTTAAGGCTTCGGGAGGGGTTATATAAGATGAAGGTAAGATAAGATAATTTGTATGTCACCCTGCAGTCACAGATAAAATGTGTCTGATTATACCTGAGGATTTGTGGAATTAGTATGTAGATAAAAAGGACAAGACATTCAGTTTACTTCAGTTCCAGTGGAACAGAGAACACTAATCATACTATGAAAATTATAAGCATATTGAAACCCAATCCATAAGTATTTGAGAGGTTACAGCAAAACAAAAGATGAAATAAAGCTGTAAAATACTTTAAACCCTGTTATCTTCAGCCCACCCTGTCTCCGTCTCCACAAACAGAGGAGTAATGTCTGAGGGCCTGTGTTGACTTTAACCAAACACTCTTAGTTCCCCCGGATGACGGGGGAATAGCTTTAAACCTGCCTCACATAAACTGGAAGAGACAGTGTAGCTTTGCCAGGAAGAACTGGGAGCAGTGTGAATGCTGAGGTGATTACAATGAAGAGAGAAGTCCGCTCATGTGAGGATTTGAAACAAACTCGTTAATGCTGTTAACTTTAGTATAAAGTCCAATCACTTTACTGACGGCCACTGAAGATGGTTGATAAACTTATCTTAGTATTAATTAACAGTCACTGCAGATAAGAGGATTAGTAAATGTGTGTGTCAGTACTTTGTCAGCTGCTGAAGCTTATTGTGTTGATCACAACTCATGACAGTCTGCTTGTGGGCTTATGGAGGCAAGTGGGACAGGACAGTTGCCTACAAACACTCCCATTGTTAGTGGGGATGTGATCCAGGCAGGAGGGAAGGAGGGAGAGAGAGGGTTAACACTGATGTCACTGTTTATCTGACTAACTGGGCTAATGGTGCTGGACACTGCTTTGTCCCAGTGAAGAAAAAAAAGACAGATCTAAAATGCAAATAACGCACACACACACACACACACAAACATACACACACACGCACGCACACACACACACACACACACACACATACACACACACACACACGCACACACACAGACACGCACCTAGGCACTTAAACATAGACCAGATAGGCACACAAACACACATCAATAGCTGCCATTAATAATTCACCATCCTTGCAACTAGAGCCCAGTAAATGGCAGCATTTGAAAAGAGAACAGTGAGAGAGAGAGAAACCAAAAATAAAAGTGTGAGACAGAGCAGCTGCACAGTCTCCAACAATGTTTTTGTCCTTTAGACAAATAAGGCCACCTGCCTGCTTTACTTTACTTTAATGTTTTTTTTCTGTTTAGAGGGTTGAGGGTTTTTAAAAAGCAGTCACTGGAAAATAGGAGTAATTCTAAATCAAGATCCTAAGGATGCAATAGATGGTTTAAACATCATCTTTCCAAATCTGTGGTTGCGTGTTCATGCCGTTAGAGCAGGACAACTCCTCCACCGGTGCCCACCCTGTCACTGCACCACACTTTAAGACTAAAGAGACACTATTAATCACAGCAACAGTCTTAACAAAGGGACAGATCCCTGCGCACTTCCTCCTTCTCTCTCTCTCTCTCTCTCGCTCTCTCTCTCTCTCTCTGTCTCTCTCTCTCTCCCTCCCTCTCGCTGTTGTTGTACTTAAGTATGGGGGACAAAAAATAACTTATTTATCAACCAGTCAATACTTAATGTTATGTGCCTACAAGTGTCCCAAGTATTGTACATCCCTAACCCCAAGAGTAAGACATTTCTATGTATATTTGCTTTAATGTTAAGTACCTACAAGCGTCCAACCTATTGTACATCCCTAATCACAAGTGTGGGACAATTCAAGGCATTTTGCTATAATGATAAGTTCCTACAAGTGTCCCAAGTATTGCAGATCCCTGACACCAAGAGTGGGACATTTCTGGCATTTTGCCTCAATGATAAGTTCCTAGAAGTGTCCGGCTCTTTCGGACACTGACAATAGAACTATAATTAACTGCATTTTAAATAAATACATGCTTTTAATTGATTGGGAATATATTTAGCAAGTATCTTATGTTTAATTTAATTTAATAATTAAAGCCTTTTTTTTAGATTTTTGTATATATTTCTCTTTATATTTACTTTTATATCCCATTAATTCATGTACATATAACATTTTTGTGATATTTTTGCAGTCATATATAAAGCCTGTGTATAATATATTTATTCATTGTCATATCTTTTGATGTTTTTATATTTATATAATTATTCCGTAACCCTAACCCTCTACACTTAGACCATAGGAAAACAGTGAAAAGCATTAACTCCTGAATTTTTTTTTGCATTACTTAAACCACTGTCACTGTCACTACTTCAATGTAAATCGAAGACGCATGTACCACCACCATTTGAAAAGGGATGACCTCATTCATTTGTGTAAGGAAACCACTTCTGAGAAAAAATGCTCAGCTTGGATCAAAGGAATCAAACTGAGAGTCTGGCAAACTGCTCTATTATAAACACAGAGGAGGAAACGCTGGCTCCCGACGGGGTTTCTGTTTAACTACTGTTCACTGGGGGGCTCTGGTCCGTGCTGCCCCGACAACCACAAACAACTGGATCCTCTGCACTGGCAATTTTCTCAGCTCTCTGCTTGACCTGCCCTCCTCACAGTCACAGGGGACTTTGTGCTTGGGGTCTCACATTTTCATTCAGCACAGTGAAGGGCTAACTGCAGCCTGTGGGTGACATTGAGTTCATTGACATCTAGCCTCCAGATCAATGTGCTTCCTCTGTGAAGTTGCTGCTTCTAAACCAACGTGTCGGGGTCCCGTCCTTGAAAGGTGTTCACCAGAAGACGTGTCTCTATGGAAAAAACTGTCAGAGGACAGACGAGCATTGAATGATCTGTGCATCATCATGAGTCGATGATGTGACTAATCTGCTGTCATCCTTTTTTACAGTAACTTATGAAAGGCCTACAGAAATTAGTGCTGTTCCCCATAGTGCACACACATTTTTTGGGGGGGTAATTTGATTACCGTTTTCTATTGGCTTGTAAAACAACGTGTAACAAATGAGGTTGAGTTTCGGCGTATCCCCCTCTGCTAGATCCCCCAAAAAGATTTCCAGTAACCGGCTTCATGTCGGAGGAATGCAGGCCAGTCCTGTTCTCTTACATCTCTGCCTTTGTCCAGCTCTGAATGGACCCTTTCTCTCTCTGCCCCCTGAGCAGGAGGAGGATCTGGGTTTGTCTTTATGTGGGGAGGCAGAGTGGCACACACACACATTGGGCCCTGTCCGCTCCGCTGTCTGTATCTCCTGCCTGTGTCCCAGCCCTGACCTCTGACCTCAGCCTCCTTAAGTCTGCCAAGCACAGAGGAGGGAAGAGAGGAGGGAGACAGATAGTAAAATAGAAAGAAAGTAAGGAAGGAAGGAAGGAAGGAAGGAAGGAAGGGAGGATAAAGGGACGGATAGACAGAAGGACAGAAGGGATGAAGGAATTGAGGAAGGATGGATGGAGAGAAGGGGGAAAGCAGGAAGGAAGGAAGAAAAGAAGAAAAGAAGAAAAGAAGAAAAGAAGAAAAGAAGAAAAGAAGAAAAGGAAATAAACTAATTAAATAACTGAAGCTGGATCCAGCCAGAGAGAGATATACAGGAGATAGACAGATGAGTAGATGGGAAAAACAGTAAGAAAAGAATGACAGAAAAGGAAAAGAGGCAGACATTTTACATTACAAGATAAAGGTTACAGAAAAAAGTGAAGAGAAAGAGAGAGACAGAAAAATACTAAAAAGAAACAAAGAGCTATAACGTGGGGCTAACTCTTTGAAACTCGCCTCTCTTCAGACTCCAACATAGCTGAAGAACAGAACTAAACATGATGGGACTGATCCACTTGGCAACAACCACATGATTGGTTTCCCACACTAACCATCACCCGCTCAAACAACCTTGACTCTGAAATAAATCAAAATGGCAGGGGGGTGGTGCATCTGTGTCGAGCGTCAGGCCTAAACATAGTTAATGGCAGGTTCAGAGGGGACTCTTTAAGGTCATTAGTGGAGGCTAATCTTCAGCTCTTGAATCTTAGCTGTGCAATCACTGACATGGACCCTCCACTAGCAGTACAACACTCCCCTATCAGAGGCAAGCTAGATGTTTTGTTCTTCAAGCATTCAGGTTATATGAGTGAAAACTAGGGGTGCAGTGAGCTGTATGAAAGAAATGCTACTTACAAGATGGGCTCCAGATAGTGGAGAAAAATTGACATATCAACATATGATCAATATAAGCATATCCTAACCTGAGATAGTGTCGACAATCTCAGGTTGGGATATGTTTCATAAGGCAGCTATTTAACGTATGTATTATTAAGATGTGGCATGGACAGGTAGCCGGTAATGAAAAACATGAATTTCCTGAAGAACTTCACAGAATAAATAACCTATTGAATAGCAGTCTGCTCTCCTTTTGAATGAAAAGGACGTCTAGACCTGCATTCAATACACATTCAAAAACACATTCAGTTAACCTTCTGAAACAAGAAAGGATGCCAGATAAATAGATTGGTCAAACATGAATGATCTGAGAAAAATATCAATTAATTAAAAAAAAAAAAGTTATTTCAAATCAATATAAAAGTACATCAGAAACAAAATAGCTAAATTATACCCACTTGAAATTACCGGTTTTGAGAATGACGTTAATCATAAGCAATTATGGTATTTGAGTAAAAAGTTAAACACGAAGCAACCACAGGTATTATTCATACAAACGAAGGGACACAGAATATCATGGTTGAGAGAGGTGCACTTGTAAATCCTCATGTACCTTCGAATTCCACTAACGACTGCATCAGACAAATTACAGCAGTTACAGCGGTCAGCAAAAGGGTCAAACCAGGGGTCAAAATAGCCATCAGATCATTTTAGTATTGCTTTATATCGAGAGCTTTTATTTTGAAAAGTTGTGAATTTGGGTCTGAAGATTGTTTCAATGCTTAACAGACCTCTGGATTACCTGACATGCAATGTATGATAAAATAGCAGAATTTAGGGAAATCATTCAAACTTACACCACACATGTGAACTGTAATAAAGCAAATTTAGTTTAATTTGATGAAAAACATTGACTATAACCCAGGTGGGATGAAAACAAAGCTTTCTAACTTTCTAACATCTGCACCGTAGACTGTTTATAAAAAGGTCTGCAAACAACGCCCAGAGGACAAACAATAAAATGTGAGAGTACATTGTAGAGCAGTTTGAGGAACACTCATTATTGAAAAGGAAGAATCCTGAAGTAGCTCAGGAGCATTAGGACAAGAGAGCCATCCATTCCAAGCAGGTAGGTTTGGAATGGGCTCTGCGCAAATCAAATAAGAAACATTAACTTTAAACAATTTAATTCAATATTTTCAAATTCAAACAAGTAAACGTAAAAATACCCTTTTTTGACAAGGAGACTGGGAAAGTCTGGCTGTGAATAGCTGTGACACACACACACATCAATGAATTTACGACAGAAGGAAAAGAAAGAGAGACAGAAGGAGACAAGACAAAGACACAAGGACAGAATGAAAGGAATGATATGAGGTGAATTTAATGCCCGCAGGTTATCTCTCCATCCTTGCCCTGGAGCGGCCTCACACCCTCCAGACGTCTGGAGACATGATACTAAAGACTCTGGGTTGTGGTCGGACTGCAGCAGAGTGGACATGTGATCCAATCGGCAGTGGAGACTGCGGTCGTGGCTTTTCTTGTGACGGAGGATTTTCCTGTGTGAGTGGTGCTGGGCTGGTCAGGGGTCAGCGGGGTCGTCCGCATGCCGCAGGGGAAGACGCATCGATCAAGGTGATTCTATGGGAAAAAAAGGAACTGGATAGGGAAGAGAAATCAATGTGGGGTTATGCATCTGTAGCTAACCTTTAGATCTCAGTGGGCTTCAGCCTTTAAGTAGAAACAATCAATTGTGCGATCAATCAGTGTTTAACCAAGTGGGAAAGAAACCCAGCATCAGCAATTTGTTTAAACCTGGAGCCTGTAATGAAAAGCATCATTTTTCTTGAGATGGTTGCAGTGGCAAAATACTATTAAACAGCTGTCTGCTCCCTCGTCCAATACACATCCAGTGTTGAGTCGGACATGAAGTCCTCCAGTGGTCACATTGTGGGGGGGGGGGGGGCTCTTTTCAGACAAGCACACGTCTGACAGGCAGCTCCTGCTTGTGACTGACATCCTGCTTTATCAGCACTGTTCCCTTCGCTTCACCGAGACTGTGTTTCTGTTTGTGTGTTCATCATGGACCCACAATTTTCTCTTCCACAGAGACACAACGCCAAAAAGACGACACTAGAAAGATAACCAATATTTATTTTTAAGATTGCAAGTGGGACTGAACTGGGATTGTACCTTCAATCTTCATCACTGCGACCTACTACCAAAAAAACACACGGCAGCCTGTCTGTGATCCATTCATCTTATCAGCTTCACACTTGGCATGTGTGTCCTTAATGGCCCAGGGAAGTGCAGTGTTGCATTGTGTGCAATTTGGACACATGATTTGTTCAATATTATCAAACTTTGAACAGGAACGTTTAGAGCAGGTACCACATGTCACCATATCACACCTCCTGCATGGGGCTCATGGTGACACCTGCTTTCTGTCTCCGGTAAAAATCAGTGACTTTCATATCAAACACAATCTCCAACTTTTGAACCAACCAGTCACTTCCCCTGCGTCCTCCTTCACGTCGGCTTCAGCGTTGGAGCCAGTGAGATCCCTGTGCCCAGGAGTCCGGCTGTCGCACAGGGCTGAGCGATGCAGCGACCCGCTCTCCTCCTGTCCTCATGTGCCAGCCTTAGTGATGGGACTGTGCTGATGCAGCACTCTCAACAAGGCAACCTGTAGAGGCATTTTAGGCCAACATCTACATCATTTGTGCATTAACAGTGACCGCAGACATTTTCTGACTGCAGCGGTTGAAAGCTCAGTTCATTATGTGAGGTTGTGCCAAAGGGAATCTCTACACTTTGGTCCTCCTTTCTCCCACCCTCGTATTGTGTTCGCCATCATCCTGTGGGATAGAGCCACTGTGATTGCTGCTCTCAACACAGGCCAGATAATCTTCCCTCTATTCCCAGTTCAGTCATGGCTTGAAAGCCTCATCCTATCATTCCAATCACTCTCTGCTGGTTGTAATAACTCCTCAAAACTGTGACACTGCTCTAATGGCATACATTAGACGGACATCAATCTCATCCAACCTATAACAAGCATATTAGTATATTTCCTCAAATCATTAAAAGTCATTTAACTCAGTTGCTTCCTTTGTATGTATTTGAGTTGGCTCTTGTGAACATGTTATCTAAAGCAAGCAAATAGGGAAATTCTTTAAATGTTGTACAAACATTCACTTGGACTCATGGATTAAGTGATTAGATTTGGGTGGTCAAACGTCAAAGGACAGGATCACAGTGGCCTCAACCTGTTCTGGGGGGGGGGGGGGGGGGGGGGACTCTGGAACATGATTTCGCAAGTCTGCCTTCAGGGAGTTTCTTCAAATCTTGATCAGTTTTCACAAAGACACAAACATTAATTGATTCGATTTCAGAGGTCTCTGGTCAAAGGTCACGGTGAACTCATACAAGTCTGAAAGAAATGACTGTAAACCGAAACACAGCACTGGTTTAGTGGAGGCATACAACCACAGCCCAATGACAAGGGCTGTTTTCGTCATAGTGGGAGTAATATTCACCGACATGACTTCAGTCCACCAATCCACTCACTGTTTTGGAAAATGACACTCAAGAAGAGTAAAATGAGTATTTCCAAACAAAACTAACTTAGAAAGGGACCTGACAGCTTGCGTTTTCAATTCATCTGTGGATCATGACTGATTTATGAAATATAAAAACTGGTACTGTTTTGGTTTAGACAGTTTGTCTAATTAGTGTTGTGATTAAAGTCAATTAGTGAAATCTATAACAATCCACAGGACAAAAAGTTCAGTGGAAAATTGTGCCCACAATTCTTTTGTTTTATAATAACTTGTATTAGATAACATTTCAACAAAAGTAACTGTGAGATCTATAATTCACTTTTCATTATGTCTCATTGCTCGCTTGTTTCATTTGAATAGTCAATCTCAACAGAGTCCAAGAATCCAACGTCACTTGTGGCTCAATGTCTCCCCCTTCTGGTTAATAACAGTTGAGTCTCAACAAAGGTCTTAGAGTGCAGTATGTGTAACATCATCCAGTAATTTACACAGTAGAAAAACACATGTGTGAAGACGTCTCATGTTGTGTTTGCTGGACATGATCTCAGGCCTCCAGACTCCGTGTCTGAAATGTAAAGTTTAATCTGAGCAGCTTTCTGACGTCCTGTCTTTCTGTCGTGCTTCTCTAGCGGACACCGAGAGAGGCCAGAGGCTCCCAGATGTGGATGCGGCTCAGCAGCTCAAGCTGAAAGAGAGGCAGCGTTTCTTTGAGGAGGTCTTCCAGCACGATGTGGACGTCTACCTGTCCTCGGCACACCTGTGCATCAGAGACTACAAGAGACGTGAGTTGGACTCATGGGGTCTCTGTGAGAATTCAGATGAGAACTGTTTCTTATCTCCCGCTCTTCTGACAGCTCCCATTGGCAGCGTCTCGTCTATGGAGGTGAATGTGGACATGCTGGACCAGATGGAGCTGACTGACAACTCTGACCAGGAGGCTTTGGACGTCTTCTTCAGTTCTGGAGGAGAAGACGAAGGCCTGACGTCCCCACTGCCAGGTATGGACACCACAATTAGAACAGAGATGACTAGCAATGTAACAGCAACTCTGGATGCTTGACATATTTGTCTTCTCACTCACAGTCCAACGAAACAAAAACAACAACAACGAAGAAGTCAACAGTAATGGACTCTTTCGACACGTCCTTGAGGGCCTTGACGCCAAGTCCCGCATGTCCTCCACATCTTCAACCTCCTCCACCGAAAGCCAGACCAACAATGCCAACGGTGCGAATACCCCTGTGGTCGGGTCTGAAGATGAAGAAATACACACCCGCACAGTGAGAAGGAGGTTCCCACCTCCAGAGAAAGAAAGGATGTAAAGTTAGACTCGGTCATCGTCTTCCTACGCACCCCCCTCTGCGGCAACGGATCTCCTCCTGCAGGATGGCAGCTGTCACCTCAGGTCGGGGTAAAGAGACTGTGGTGCAAGACATTCAAAGGAGCCTCTCAGTTATGACTGTCTTCCACAAACTGTCGCTTATCTCTGCCCACAGCCTTTGTTTTGACTGATGAGTTGTTGGTTGGGTGCTGTGTGGGGTTTGAGGTGGAGACCATGACCTGTAAATATGGAGATTTCCTATTAATATGATGGCATGTTGGAAGGACAAGACCTGCTCCTCTGTCACTTACCTCACAGGATTTGAATTTTGTACAGACTTAACACAGAATAATAATATTATCAATGGATGAGAAATGTGGTGGAAAAAATGCTTTATCATTGTAACAGTTTTTCAGTTTTTTAGCTGTCGTTTAAAAACAATCTTTAACATGGTCTCTTTGTTTTAACAATAAAGGAATCTTACTCTCACGTGTTCCCACAAACTGTTCCAGGTAATTTCAAGCTGCAGTTAAATTGTATAGAAGTGCTCTCGTCATAAAAACAAATTATACTTCAGGTGAAGTTTGGCTGCCACAACCTGCAGGGCAGATTTATAAAAAAGCTAAATGAATGTTTGTTGAATCACTGAAACGCCAACGACTTATCTGTTTTACTGCAACGGCCTACACATCAGTTATTGGTACGGAAGTTGTGAGTCGCCACAATAAACACAATCACAAGAATCAGATGTCGGAAAAATTAAAACGCTACTATTGACTTACAGGTTAGATTAATTACATTAATCATACACACACCCATGCACACATATGGGTGTGGATAGCATAGGGGGCAGGGTCTCATCCTTCTTAACTCGGGGGTCGGAGTCAGTCTTCAAACACTGGAGCTGGAAATATTCAACAAGCATCATGCTCTGCGTCCTCCTCCTCCTGGTATGTAGCAACCTTGACTGTCTTTTTGTAATTAACGTAGATTTAATCAATTTAGCTTATACAGTATATATACCTCAAAAGGTTATAATGTATTATTATTCATTCTTCATCTAGAATCTGTCAAGTTTGTGCCTCATTTTCCAGCACAGCCAGTATAAAAGTTTACTGACATGTATTTTTGTGCTGTTGATATTTCTGTGCAGGTCATAGACTTTTCTCTACAGAGTTTCAAATTAGTTCATAAACTAATTGGTGATAATGCCTGTGTATTCACTTCATGTAACTGGTTCACCTACTATGAAGGTAATAAGTAAATTTCATTCCACAGCAAATAAATGTAATAAATTATGAGCCCCTGCCTATTGCCTTAATCAATTATACATAGTTTCCCCTGAATATTTATTCACTGGGAAATAGGTAGATCAAAATCGTGGATTTATTGTCTTGTTTCTCAGCAGTTTATCACATTTGCTTCTGTCAAAGAAACAAAGCTTCGTGGATGGACAGATTCCAAAAGTGTATTACAGAAGAGTTTCAGTCCCGACCCCACATGGACGGTAACCAAGTAAGTAAAGGTTACTCACCTCCGTTTCAATCCTTCTCATCAGATGATCAGGAACTATGGTACAACCAATGGCCCCCACCAGGTAGCGTGACAGTTTGTTGTTTTGCTCATCACTTTGAGGCAGCTGCTGAACTTATATAACTTTGCGTACAGCCTGAGGAGATGGGCACAATGAATTCCCTCTCCATAAGAAAACCAAGCTATCCACATCAGACACTTCTGAACCTGCTTCCTCGGGTTGGTAACCTACATGCTCATCTTGATAGCCCAAGTGCTGTGACTAGTTTGCTGGAAAGCATGAGCCTGTCTTGGTAAAGTGCTCTGTTGTATGTTTCCCTCATTTGCAGAGGCTCACCACTGTGCAGGAGACGTGGTCCACCGGCTGGACTCTCTGTCTCACCTGTACGTAGAACAGGGCAATGTCAATCAGGCAGAGCTGGACAACATCAGCATTCCTGACGCCGAGTCATTCCTGAAACCACTGCCAAACTTTGACCCCAAGTTTAACAAACTTGCCTCCATTTGCAAACCACACAATATACATGAGTGCTTTTTAAATCAGTGTGCAACTTCCATGAGGTGAGCAAACCATGCATTTTAGCAACTATAATGCAGTTTAGATGTAAAGGGATGTTTGCTATAAGGTTTTGGGCTCAGTTCGATCAGTAGTTTCTCTTCAGATTGAGAATTAGCAGTACCAGTAGAAAAGCCAGTCCGTTAAGTTTGTTATTTAATAGCAACTGTTAATTTCTCCAGTTTATTTTTTACAAGAAAAAAAGAAAATGAAGCAGAGCTTTCTGTCCATCCAGCTTTCGGTCCTCAGAACAGTCAGGAGTTACATTCGGAGTCAGGTCAGAGACATTCAATACATTTAGTAAAAAAATAAATTAAAGGCATGTCTGCTGGCCTGTTCAAATAAAGTGCACGTTGCATGCTTCCAAACAATCTAGCAATGAATACATTTGCTTTTTGTGCACAGCAGCTGGATTACAAATAAATTACTCTTCTATTTCATACAAGGGTTCAAAGTACATACGGGGATAACGAGAAAAAAAATTGCTTCACGTGCTTCAAAAAGGGGGGAAAATAGGGATGTACTTTTTGAGTAGAAAACTACAATATTATTTACAGAAAAAGACAAAGAAAATCCTTTACACTCTCCCACTGCCAACTTTTGGGACGGGTCGCTGCTCTGTGGCACTCTGGCCCCTGCTCCCTCGGCCTCTGAATCCTCTGCCTCTCAGGAAGCGGCCGGGCACTCCAAATGTTTCCATGTTCAGCTTCTTCTCCTCAGCCCATGTTGTTCTCCTGAGGATGTAAAACATTATAAAAGCAAGTACTGCAAAAGCATGGCAAACTCCAGAGGTAAGAGACAGATGTCCAAAGTGACATAATCACCTCGGCTTCAGGTCTGAGGAAATGTTGTCAAAGAAGCATTTGGTTTTGTCGTAGTATTTATCAGGAGTAGTTTCCTCCTCTTCCATAGCTGGAGATTCTGGGGCCTCTTCAGTCTCCACCTTCTCAACTGCAATTCACAAAAGAAAAAAAAAAAGTGAAGTAAACATGTATAAAGCCTTCTATATGGTGCCCACTGAAATCGAGGTTACAAGTAACTTCAAACAACATACCTACAACCACCTTTGTGAGATCATCTTTAAACTGAGCGTTTGCAGTTTCAAAATCAAAGTCCGAGTCAAACTGCAGAGTTGTAGCCTTGGAGTTTTTAACAATAAGTTGGCCTCTGCTTCGATTCCTGGACCTACGACTGCCTGAAAAGGTTCAGACACATACAAACACCACTGTAAATCTGGTATAAATCAGTTAGTATAGAGTGTATCGGGTTTTGATATTATATTCTGTCAACATCTGGGTTTAAAATAAACTTTCAATAAAAATAGCTAGTGCGAGAAATTAGATGTTTTGTGCATTCCTCATTATACCTTGTTTTTGCCTTTGCTTCTGGTTCTCTGTAGCTTGGCTTTGAATCTTGGCTGCAGTTGGCTGGGATGGTGCCCGCTCTAAACAAGAATATATTACATGTTTAAAAAAAAAAAAAAATTCAAGACACAATTTGGTGGATGTAAAGTTCCACAATTAAGTTGGCTTACTGGTGGGTACATTCTCCTTCTGAAGCTGGGAACCGGCTTGTTGGGTTGGGCGAACTGGCGGTCTGCTCAGAGGCTGGGTTGAAGCTTTTCCTCTTCTAGGGGCGGCACTGACCAGTGGCACGGTCTGGACGGCCTGCTCGACCATGGGGGCTCTTCTGACCGGGATGCCATGAAGGCCTGGTACTGAGAGCAAACATGGCTGTGGCTTGACAAACTGCAGACGTGAGAAACAACAAAACATCTCATCCGCCACCTAAGTGTCCTACAAATAATTAGTACCTAGGCCTAGTGCAGCATTGTACTGCTGGTTGAGCAGAGAACTAGCTGCCAGCTGGTTGTAGGTGGGCATCATGTCTCTGTATGGACTCCATCGTGGGTGATACCCTGCAGAGGAGCTGCCAATGGATGACTGAAATCACAGAAAGGAAGACTTAAGGATCTGCTTTCATCACTCTGGACCATTCTTGCCAAATACATCTGCATAAAAGTGCACAAGAAGTCAGACGGATCTCTGAGCCACACACCTGCACAATGGCAGGGTCACGAGGCAGTCCATGGTGCGATTTCGGGGGCTCAGACACAGTGATATCCTTGATATCACTTCCCCTGAAAATTATGTATTCATATATTTCGTCTTTTGGTGGCACTGGTCGGTTAGTGTGTCTGTCCTCGGTCCCGTAGGATTTCACTGTTATGAAAACAACAAGAGTCAGGAGTTTGGTTGATATTCAGCAGTGAAAGAGAAAACACGTGTTGCCCACATCGCACTTCTCAGACACGGAACCTACCTTTGGCCAAAGCGACTGTGGACCGGTCTGTGTCGACGGAGGACAGAATTCCTTCGTAGCGGATCTGTGCCTTGGATATCAGACTGATTTTGCTGCCGATGTACGGGGTTCCTGCTCCGGTGCTCATGTTTGCAGAGAGAAGTCCTCCGGCTGCAGCAATCCCACCTGGGCTCTCCAGCAGTGTGCGCAATCAGCAGGCAGCTGCAGCGCTTTATAGGAGCGCTGTGACGCTTCAGTGCGCGGCTGCAGCTCACCTGTGCGTAACGGGCGGGGGGGGGGGGGGGGGGGGGGGGGGGGGGGGGGGGGGGGCGGTGGAGTCTGTGGATTGGAGCTTATTGGACAACGCATTCAAAGCCTCTCAGTCTGTGGCATCACACTGAGTGACTGACAGAGGCCACAGCAAGTGATTTAAATAGTTACGACGTTTCCTGTTCTATGCTCTTGTTGACATGCATTTTAGCACTTTTACCTCTTCCATCTAACCTGTGTAGTGTGTGCAATGTTTAAATAAATTGTGTTGAATTAAGAGATATTGGAAAATAAAATGTTTATGTGTGTTAAAGGGGCAGTTCACCTCAAAATTTAAATTCAGTCATTATCTACTCCCCACTACGATTAAAGTGAATTGTTGAACAAATCTTCAAACGTAAAACAACAGCTTCCATACTGCTCCTGTGGTGTCATCCGAGTGTCCGTAAGGCCCCAGCACTCGCCTCAACTCGAAAATAGATCATTACACCCAGGCACGTGCACAGACATTTTGGGGGGCAGGTGCTCAAACCAAAAAAAAAAGGGCACCTTACCGCCAAAATTGTTTATGAAATTAAAATTAACAATAATAAATAGATAAAAAACACAGTAGGATATTTTCAACTTTTATATTTATCGTGTTAACAAACTGACTCAAATTATCAATTTGAATAAATAAATGAATAACAGGCAAAAACAGACGAAACAAGGCCATATTGAATAACCAAATATTATGTTAGGCTTAGGGTCAGGGTTAGTGATGTGATGGGCTCCTCTGGACCAGGTGGTTACTGATTCTCCCTCATCTGTTTAACAGGTCGATGGCCTGTTCCATGATAAAAGAGAGCTGCTTCCCTGAGCTGTTTGCTGCAGTTCTCTGTCCTTCTGCTTTTGGAGTCTCTCTTTTCTTGGCATTATGCTGCAAATTTGGTAAATGAGATAAATCCATGTTGTGCATAATTATCAAGAGTGACTCACATAATCTCTATAATCTAAAGCTTGTGAGCGCCGCGGAGCAAGTCGGGGCGAAATTCTCACAAGAACTCAAATAAATGCCCCGTCAGATAACAAAGTCACCTTAATTGTTTTGGTTTGGGCTGCAACACTGTTTACCCCTGAAACTCCAGAAGTGTTTTGTGGACTTAAACACTTCACCTCAAGAACAGAAAGACTTTTAGCTGCAACAATCTATTTATTACTGCTATTCCTATTTTTTTTATTGTCGAAGTACATGACATTACAAGTGCCAGTGCATTAACAGTAACAAAGTTTTCTATTTGCTGCAGGTTTTTCAGAAAAATTTACCAAATATTGAATGTATATTTATTAATGATTTAACTCAAAAAGGTTATGACAATAGATGATTATTGACATACTAATAATAATGTCTGTCAATTATGTAACATAAGAGGAATAAGTGACATTATTATTTGAACATGCCTTTGTGACTTAAGCAATCTTAAACCTTCAACTCTGTCAACAATAGAGCATAACTAACAAAGTAACTAAACATAATGCTGAGGAGACATGTACACTTCTTCAGTTCTCCCTCAAGCTCTTCTTTGCTGGGTTCTTGACTGATGCCTATTGATGTGGCAAATTTTTCAAAGAAGTGATGACACTTGATCTGGAAAAACAAGAGGCTGGAACACCATATTTTATATTTGTGTATTTTAATAGGGTCTTTCTGCAGAAAGGATCAACACAGAGAGTGACAGGGATCTCAGAGTGAAGATGGAGAACAGTCAAATGCAAGGATCTTATATAGGAGGACTAAGGCTATCTCTCAAAACCAGTTCAGACTGGTTCTGTAGGGGCAGGTTGAGAGAGGAATCTAAACACAGACAACTGGTTTACATATATTTCCTTTGGAGATAAGAACACATACATTGAGTTCTTTGGAAAGTTAATAAGTGGCCAAATGGTCATTCACAGTTCAGACCATAAAACAGCTCGGGTCATAAAGTATTTGGGCAGTTTGTATATGTATGTAGATACAGCTCATAAAAGACATGGCTGCAAAAACTTACTTATAGTAAGTTAGTATAGTTTTCAACCACACTATGATTTTTCCAATACACACTCCACGGACATGATGTGTTTCATTGAGGTCCTGGAACTTTCTCTCCTTGATCGGCAGAGCAAATGGAAACAATCTTATCCAAGCTATCGGCTCATTTGGCACCTGCACCCTTTGTGGCAGTGCTTCCTATGCCGAATCCTCCGAGAAGGACAGCTTGAAATGGACCTTACCTTCACTGCTAAGCTTAAGGATCTCCAGCTGTTTTGCCTGGTCTGATGCTAATGAATTTAGATCCTTTCATTTTTCAGGACCTCATCATGCTTGAGCACCTTCACATTGTAGGGTGATGGCCTGATTCAAACGGCCTAAATCACACTCTTGACAGGCCATTATACTACAGGGGTAGAATCACCTGATCTGTTCAACTGAGGATGCAGCTGATTTTACTAGAGGTGGCCAGCATCATAAGGAGATGATTTAGGTAACAAACAAAATTACGATATTGTTTTGGTACCTCTGCCAAGCAAAGCTATGATTTAATACCTGTGAGTTGGCTTGTTTGGTTGGTTTGGCAACAGGATTGTATAAGAGCAACTGAAAATTCCAAGAGAATAAATAAAAAAAAACATTTCTGTAACTCTTCCAGGCAAAGGGGTGGATCCAGGAGTGTTTCATCACATTGTGATATATGGTGGGGTCTTTACAGTATCTATGTTGTGCAGAGAAAATTCATGGGCCTTGATGTAAAATCAGTTTGTCTGTAATGCAGTCCACAGTATGAGCTGCGTATAAATAATAAAAGTAGATTGAAGTTGTTTTATATTGTTGCCTCATGTCTAGCTGATGTTTTATGTAGTGCACCAATCACAAAAAGGCAATTTCTTGTATGTGCAAATATATTTGGCAAATAAAAGCAGTCTGATTCTGATTCGTGGGAGTAAAGTGAGTGTTAGTCTGTGTGTGGCTGTAACAGTAGTAGCAGTAAATCCCATGACTGTGACAGCTCAGTGTTTCCCCTCGGTGGAGGGTGGGGCCTCAAACGCCTCTTCACAACATCAACTTCACTCAGTAGCCAAAACACTGCAGCCATCTTGCACGGCTCGTCGAGACCGACTCATCTGAGAGTTGTGGCCCGTTAGCTTGTTGAACATCACAGTGTCTCTCCACCGGCAGTGACTCGTTGCGGGTCTGAGTCGGTGCAGCGGTCCGTACGAGGCTGACGCGGCGGCGGCGGAATATTCGATGGAAACTTTCGGTCTCCGGTTTGACGCTGATCCGTGGGGCGCCAGCTCTGGACTGACAGTTGAAGCCGTTGGCACCGCCTCTTACCAGGCGCAGCAGCCAATCACAGCCCGCACAGCTCCCCGCACCGAGCTGGCCAGCCGTTGTGCGCACGCGCCCGTCAGTTGGTAAGTACCTAACCTCAGTTGTCATGAGCCCGCAGGAGTGTGAAGATGGCGGCTCTCCCGGGCCCGCTGGATGAGCTGCCCTCACACACACAGGTGAATAAAGCGCTGGTCCGTCCCCCTGTCCGGGCTGTAGAGTCCCAACTCTACGTCCTGAGTCCCAACGACCACTGGGGCAGGCGGGAAGCAGCCGCTTATTACACGGCTATAGTTCCGGGACAAGCGGGCAGCTTCTAATGTCCAGCTGGTGCTTGGTCAACACGGCCGTGAAGGCAGGTAACTGAAACTGTTGTTTTCCTCTTTGTCTCCACAAGAGCGCACCTGAACAGCGGAGCTGACGGAGCAGACCGTTACAGGTGTCCCGCTCCATCACACCCCGCAGTGCTTGTGCCGCTTCTGAACAAGTTGAGGAGCTGGGGGGGTCTCGTCACAGCGAGGTGCCCATGGTTCAGCCATGGACGCATCGACGGACTCCACCGCAGGAAACGATCCTGGCCAGAAAACACTTGTTGGTGGCGGTGGTGCAACTTCCTCTCAGCAGGGGAGAGTGGGCTCAGTGCAGACCTGCAACGGGAGCCACACTATGAACTCTTCAGGTAGCGCCGCCGCGCACGGGGCTGCCGCCGTGTCGGGGGCAGCTGTCAGCAGCGGAGCGCTGGGGTCTGAAGGGCTGTCCGCTGCCATCACGCCGCCCGCGCCCACCACCGTCATCCAGTCGCCTCTCATGCACTCTCAGAGTGTTGGGAGCTCTGGGAACCAGGCGGCAGGAGCCACCGTGACGCTCGACAGGCCGCCTATGCAAAACGCCGGGACGGTTGCAACTTTGAATGGGAACAATAATGTGGTGGCTGCCGCTGCAGCAGGACAGCCAGGTGTAAACAATGTCCAGCATTCCTCCCCGGGCTCTTTCAGCGCCAGCCCACACATTATCAAAGCAGAGCCGCCGTCGACGATCATACAGACAGCACCGCAGCCCGCTGTCACCTACGCCCCCGTCAGCTGTCCCCGGGCTCCGGTGACCGTGGCTGCCGGTCCCGGTGGGATCCGAGCGCTGACGCCTCAGATGTTTGCCCCGAGGCTCCCGCAGCCCTGCACAGCGCAGCCCAGTGTGCAAAACTTCCAGATACCCCCGGGTGAGTGGGGACATTTACTTCCACTGATTTACACCACTGATTTCACTTTTATTCACCATTGTCATCCATTATCTCAAGATAAACTGTACACAAAACATTCTTGTTAAGTGTTGTTCTTCCAAGGTGTGTCCCTTTATGAATGATTCTTTGACACTGCTTCTGGTCTGCAATCTCAGCTGATGATATACGTCTATTTAAGTTGTCTCTTGTCATACAGATCTGCTCAAGTTGTTTAATGTGTTGTCTGCCTCGGTGCAGGGATGGTGATCATCCGCAGTGAGAATGGACAGCTGCTGATGATTCCTCAGCAGGCTCTGGCTCAGATGCAGGCCCAGTCGCAGGGAGGCATGATCCCTCGACCTGCAACCCAAACCAACGTGCCTCTTGGTCAGGTGAGATCACACGGTCCGCTCAGCAAAAGCTTTACATGGTCAAATATTATGTTTCCCTTTTTTCCCATGAACAGCCTGCCTTCCTGTCTGTATCTTCGGGAACCACTTGTTGAGTGTAAGCGCACATGTAGTAATATGGAAAGTGGTGGGGTTTATTTTTTGTTTTGTTTCTTGTATTAGGTAACATGGCTCATTAAGATGTAGTAGATGCCTTTTCTGAGTGTATGAAAGTCATTTATTGCACATCATGTTTTGCCTTCACTTCCTCTCAGGCTCCTGGAAACATCAGCAGACAACAGGCTCCCACCACCATCATTCGACAGGTCTGTCCCGCTCCAGCGACACTCGCTGCAACCACCACTCTTCACAGGCCTCCTATTCTTCAGGTAACTTCCTTCTGTATGTGGGTGTCAAACAATTCCTTGTCTTTATTTAGCCTGTTGCACATTGTTTTGTGTCCATATTTTGAATAAACGATGGGCTTTCTTACTCGTTGCCCCAGGTCTTGAGCACAGTGTCACAAAGCCCATTTGCCACAGAATGGAAGGACATCTACTTTTTTGTTTGTCTTGATTTACACAAAGTTTGACACAAAGTGTCATTGAAATACGGTCAGCACTGGGGATGCTATTAAGATACTAATAAGCTAATAGGATATTCTTACATTCTTTCAATCTTACATTGTGATACAGTATAATAGATGTTTTTTTATTTGCTCAGGTTTATTGATAATCCTGTACCTTGTTTCCTGGATTTATTAGAGCCGATCTGAGACTCAGACTTGAAGTAATTGTTCTTTTTTGAAGCGAAATATTCAATAAATGCTCCAAGCTAAATGGCTCAGGATCTGCTGGACTCGAAGCAACTGTCCGGTTTTCAAATTTCAACTCCGTTAATAACATGTGATTGTGATGTCTTTCCTCAGAGCTCAGTTGGGGCTGCAGGACCAGAAATGACCCCCAGGACTCACAGCCAAACAGCTGGGACCACAGGTTCCTCAGTAACTGTGAGCAAAGTGAGTTGTGCTAAGTTCAAGTGAACTCAGCAGGGTGTCTGCTTGTACTGTAACAGTTCACTGCCAATGACGATTGAGCATGTTGCGGCATGTAACACGGTTAATCACAAGTGAAACATGACTGTGTTCATTAACTGAATGTGTTGTGTGTCCGGCAGGAGACAATGGAGAATGTAAATAAATGTAAGAGCTTCCTGTCTACATTGATAAAACTGGCATCCAATGGGAAGCAATCAACACAGACTGCAGCCATCGTGAGAGAGCTGACTAAAGACCTGCTGGTGAGTTACCTTTACATACAATGTAAATTCACTAATGAAAGAAACACAGGTGAAAGAATCAGAAAAGGCCCTTCCTGGAAAAGCTTTAACCAAGAGACAAAACATCTGTACTGTTTGTTTCCTACCAAGGAGGGAAAACTGGAACCTGAGGAGTTCACTAGCAGTTTGTACAAAGAGCTCAAGTCCTCACCCCAACCTTACCTTGTGCCTTTCCTCAAGGTGAGAAAACTCAGGCTCTGAACTCATTGTCAGGAATGTAGCCTCCAGCTAATATTAGCAGTCAAATTTTTTTTCTCGAGCTGGAGGAAACATCTTTAAGTGCATTTCTTTAATGTCTGTATGCCTGCTTGTCTCGTGTAGAGAAGCCTCCCAGCCCTGAGGCAGCTCACTCCAGACTCAGCTGCATTCATCCAGCAGAGTCAGCTCCCCCAGCTGGTCCCAGGTCCAGTCTCCTCCACCTCATTGACCCCCACCACGGTGGTCCTAAGCAGCCCTGCCCCTCGTCTCACTGCCCCAATCAGCAGGCCGCAGCTGCAGCCAAGCATCGGCCAGCAAGGACAGACCGCTTCCATGGTAAACTAGACTGTTTTGTATATCTGGCCTTGTTCAGACCTGGTATTAAAATTGATCCAGAAGGAACAGATCACATGTTGTCAGCTCTAACGACACGTATTCAACACACCTGACATTAAAATGTATCTCCTGTGACCACTTGTGATCAGATCTCACTTCCCCACTCATATGCATATAATCACATACGTCATATCTGTCCGCGAAGACCATATTATCCCATTTTTACCCAGTCCGAGTTTACAGATGTGTACCATGTCACTGTGTTTTCATGTGTCTCAGTGTTTGTGTGTCTGTGTGTCCACACAAGTTAGTGCGAGAGAGGTAGAGAAAGAGCGGAGTCAGGGGGGGGTGAATGACTCGTGCAGTGGCTGTAACGAAAGATTTGACCAATTTAAGAATCAAATTACTATTCAAGACGTATTTGGGTATTTTCAGTCCTGTACTTATCTCTGACCACTTATGCTCTGATCACTCAGGACAGATGTTAATACCAGGCTCTGATGTCAGCTCCACCAACTCCACTTCAAAACTCTGAATTATATTCATATAAAATGTAACACAACTGATATCTCCCATAACCTCAAACTGCATCACTGTGCATCACATACCTATGTTTATCACTGTGGTAATGACCCAGTCAGAATCCTTTTCAGGTTCTGCAGCTTCAGCAGCAGAGGGTGACAGTGAGACCTCAGGTCAACTTACCACCCACCCCCATGGTGATGCTCAGGAATCAGGCCCCTGGCCGCATCATGCTGGGACAGCAACAGGTCCAGCTCAAAGGGCTCCAACCAAGTGAGGTTCACTTCTTCCTGTCGTGTGTTTGTCTTTCTTTGGATGAGCATGAGCATTTACTGTGTGTTTCTCTGCGTTAGCAGCCTTCACTGCAGCTCACAAGAACAAGCTAAGAGAGGCTGGCGGCACTTTCAAGTAAGAGCAACAATAACTGCAAATGTACTTTTTTATAACTTTTCAAATATTCCCAGCAAAATTCAAATGTTTTTTTAAATTCCCATCAACATTCATCAGCTTAAAAAAACAATATGTTTTCATATACTGTAAGGGCTGATGAAAATTAAATAAAGAAATATTGATGAACCCATTATGCTCAAGTATTAATATTGCATGAATTCCCACTCTCTTTGTGGATTCTTTAATTAAATTAAATTCTATACAATTTCATTTGTATAGCACCAAATCGCAACATACATTATTTCAAGGCACTTAACATGGTAATCTTGAGACCTTACAATATAAAAGAGAAATCCAACATTTTTAACTGGGTTGACTTCTGCATCAAAGAGTTTAGATCGCAGTCTAGTTACATAGTCTGTCTCACTGCTTTTATATTAAAAGGGATTATGACGACATCAACGATGTGGCCTCCATGGCTGGAGTGAACCTATCAGAGGAAAGCGCCAATATCTTAGCATCCAATTCTGGACTAGTGGGAGCGGTCACACGTTCCTGTAAGGATGAGCCTTTCCTCTCCTGCTCCTTGTTGCAAAAGAGGATGCTGGAGATAGGTGAGACACTTAAACTTGAACAACATTACTTTCTGTGCAGTGCCCATCCAATCCATTTCCCAAAACACTGAGGTATTGTGCTGTTTCTTTTCCAGGGAGTAGGTATGGTGTGACTAACCTGGGTGCGGAGGTGGTGAAATTTGTCTCCCATGCTACTCAGCAGCGACTCCGGGGCCTGTTAGAAAGTGTATCCCAAGTGGCCCAGCATAAAAATGTCAACTTTAAGGTTTGTTAACAGCTTTAAAACAAGTCATACAAGCTTTTGGTTTGGATTTGGTTTTAAACAGATTATTGCAGAAAAACAAATAATACAGGTGCCATGATACTGAAGGTTGTACAATATTTACTATGTTGCTTTACCATGGAACTGACGGCTCCATCATGGTGTTTTTTTGCATCCTCATGTAAACGACAATTCTTTTATGGTACGTTTGCAGGAGGATGACAAGCATGAGCAGAACAGTGACGTGCGTGCTCAGCTGAGGTTCTTTCACCAGCTGGACCATCTAGAGAAACAAAGAAAAGAGGGGCAGGAGAGAGAGATCCTCCTGAAGGCAGCTAAGGTACAGAGTCACCTCATTGTATTAAACATTGCTGAACTTTGAAGTTTTGATTATTGTTTTGTAATAAAAGAGCAGACTTTTTTTTGGGAGATTAAAAAAAATAATTTAAACCATGCATTTTGGTTGCGTTGATGCATTTCATTTAGGTGGAATGTCATGATTTAAAAGTCTACTTTTAAATAGACTTTCAGCAATGACCAGGTTCCAGTTTTCTACTTATTATATTATCTTACTCTGATGTCTCCTATTTATTAAAAATATAGATAAAATCAAGGTCATTTTATTAATAATATAAGGTGTGATATGAATGCTGATTTGTTTGCCGTGTGTTGGTTTTCTGCAGCTTTTCATCTATATTCTCTAAAGTTTGACAAATGTTCACTAGCGATTAATTGTCACTCGCCTTCAGGATGCCTGTTAGGATGTAACTCAAAGTGATAAAGTTTTATTCTGGTAACTCTGTGATTATATAGAGTAAGATGGCTTTAATTAATGATTCTGGACTTACAAAACAAGTTAAAGCAGTGAATAGGTTTTTATTGAGACAGGGTAAGTCATAATAACTCAGGTTTAAACGTTCTGCCAGCAATAGTTCCTAACGTGCGTCTTGCATTTGGCCCCTGCAGTCTCGAGCTAGGCAAGAGGACCCAGAGCAGTTGCGTCTGAAACAGAAAGCAAAAGAGGTAAGATGACATGAGGGTGCGTGACATTCAGCTCATCACTGCGTCTGTGTGTTAAGCATCATATGCTTTAATTCCAATGTTGGTCTGTGTGCGTCGTCCAGATGCAGCAGCAGGAGCTGGCTCAAGCGAGACAGAGGGAGGCCAACATGACAGCACTGGCAGCCATTGGCCCCAGAAAGAAGAAGAGAATCCTGGACTCTCAATCCTCCTCTGCTGCAGCTGAGGTAACATGAGTGACAGGACATTGTTACCTCCCCTAAGGAGGTTGTTGTCACTGCTTGTTTGTTTGTTTGTTTGTAAGTATAACATACTGGACAGGTTACTACAAAACTTGGTGGAGGCATGGGTTGTGGGAAACGATCCATTAAATTGTTCGGTGAGAGTCTGGAGTAGGAGGCATATCCAGGATTTAAAAAAAAAAATGTTCTTCAATATTATGAGATAGGGCATCTTGTGGCATTTTCACAGATTTTAGGCTAAATATTCATGATAAAATAAAAAATCTGGTATAATACATTCTATATACGCCCTGTAAGTGTGCAGCGGAGTAGATAACTCCCTGGCAATTTGGTAAAAATGTCAAAAAATGACCAAACCAGTGCTCAACTTTCATTCTTTATTGGCCCATGTCCCATCCTTCCACCATTAAAATCAGTTTGTTAAATTTAACGTAATCCTGCAAACAGACTGGGGTAAATGTTAAATGGACTGTATGTTATATAGCCCAGTCTTATTTATCCTTACAGAATAAGCTGCATTCACCCATTCCCACACTCATTCACACATTTCACTAATTTCTAACACAAACCATTGTCACACTGATACATTAGCCACCAGTGAAGACATAACCACCTTGGTGGAGGTGGTTACCATGACAGCAATAGTATCATCAGGCTACATTTGAAAATAAATGATTACGAGTAAAATGTATTGTTTATAGAATAAGCTCATGTAAGTGTTAACAGTGTGAAAGTCGCCTACTGACGGTCCAAACTGCCGTGACAAAACCCTGAAGTCCTTCTTCTCTGTTCTGAGTAAAACAAATATGAATGAAGTTTCTTATGAGTTGGAGCAGAGCGCTGGACTCAGACCCACTGTCTGCTGACTCTAGTAATCACAGATCAAATTTAAACACGTCAAACCAGTCAGATTTAATCAGTACAACACTGTGGTCTTCATAATGTGACAGAACTTTACTCACCATGCTGCTGCTGCTGCTGCTGCTCATACAGTCTGCACATCCCTGTTACTGCAGTTCATTGAATTTTATTTTCTCCACTACACATCTCGATTCATGGTTCCTGAGCCACAGTGTAGCTTTCCTTCTTTGTTTTTCACACATGTCTGGATTCTGCTCCATTTTGTATTAGTGTTCCTGTCAGTCCCCACTGAATCAGCTACTACAAGAGCAGTCTGTTCTGCAAAAAACATTTTCAGCCATTTGTTGGATCAAATGATCCTGTGTTCTCTCACAGAATGGGTCTACACAAACAATTGCTTAGAAAACAATGTGTTATATCGGTACTTTTATTTACTTTATCACAAAGGTTCTTATAATTTAAAGATGGTGTTTATTTGTACACCTGCTCACCCCCAGTGACAATACAGCTGCTTTTGTTCTGTTTCTCTTCTTGTAGACTTATTTATATTGCTCCTTGAAAAATAGAAGAAAAAATACCCATAGCTGTGTTTTATCCTGTTCGGAGCAAAGCAAATTGCCGCAGCAGTGAGCAAGTGGTGTGAAATATGGGGAAATCAAACAAGCACACAGTGGACAAAACACAAGACGTTGTTAAAAACAATACATTGTTTAACACAAGATGTTGAGTTGTGTAGTTTGAGCCACACAGGTGATGGCTGCAAGCCTTCCTAAATATTAACAGTTTTGGAAATACTCAGAACAGCTCATATTTTAGTTACTCTGAACATTCCTCCACTTCCTTCATCTAATTCAACTATTAATCCTTTTCTTTCAGCATCTTTTTTAAATCTATCTGATTCAAACATTTATCTGCTACATTTAGTTTGACCCCACTGCTGGCGTGTGTACTGCTTTTAATGCCCTCTCTATTGCAACATATTGTGTTCAGATGTTTCAGCTTAATCCAAATATGGATTTATTTTCACTTCTGCCAGAGAGGCTCTTTTCATCCCTCTTTGTCTGTTCGTTAGCATAATTATACAAAACTACAGGATGATTACGGCAAAACTTGGGTCAGGGGGATTTTTTTTTAATTAAATGAAAATAAATTTTTGGTCCAGATTATGATCAGAGGCCATATCCAGGATTTTTCTTTCTCTGTCTTGAACATCATTAGATAGGGTATTAGCTTTGGTGGAGGTATGCACTCTGGCCTATGGTGCTTTTACACAGTGAACACATTAATGAACTCCACTTCTCCCAGTGTTGGCAACATTTTTATAATTGGAATGGTAGGCTTTAAAAAGTTCCAATTATATTCAAATATTATGTACTAAGACTTAAATATTTTTAGGTAAGTCTTGATCATTTTAACATTTATGTACTGCTACCATGGACACCAACGGTAACGTGGTGTTTCCCAGTTTGTTCCTTTATATTTGTCTTCTTGAACGTGTGGAAACCCAGGCTTCTCCTTTTTGGTGAACATAATTAGTTTAGATGTGAGTAAAGATGTTTTCAGGCACAAGCTCATTCCAATGGTGATTTTTCTCTGTGTGTCTCTCATCCTGCAGGGATCAGGAGCAGCCCCCTCTTTGCCTGGTGGGGCGGGTGCGTCGAGATCCAGACCCACGCGGCAGCGGATCACACGCGTCAATCTCAGGGACCTGCTCTTCTGTTTGGAGAACGAGAAATCTACCAGTCACTCTCATTTCCTCTACAAGGGCTTTCTGAAATAGGCTTGATGTCAGACAGGAGGATGAGGAGAGGAGGTGAGAGGAGGGGAAATGAAGTGTGTGGAGAGACCGGCCGCTCCCACCACAGAGAGAGTGATATAGACTCTAGCGTATGAAGAGGAGAGGAGTAACTACCTGATCACCTGAAATACAGCAGTAGCTTCATATGATGGTCTTCTTCCTCTCTCCTCAGCTCACCTTTCTTCTTACAGAGCAGTCGTGGACTTATGCCCCTTTATTCAGCCCATACAACTTATTTTTCAAAAAAGGATAAAATAAAGGGTTTTTGTATGAACAAATGACTTGTAGAAATATGCACTGCAGCACAGTTTATTTTTTAATTATTTTTTTGTGCAGTAGACTGCAAAGCAACGGAAATAAATGTTTAACTTTACCACCGACTAATTTTATTAATGATGATTCAGTTTCTGTCAACTGAATTAGTTTCGGCCTCAAACTGTATAACCTACTGAGTTGCCTTCCTAACTATAAATAAGCCATATAGCCACACAGCAACTATTAACCCTGCTGTGTCTCCTGAGGCAGGAGCTCGCTCTCTCTCTCTTTAACCTCCAGGTCTTTACTTGACTTTTTTTCTACATATACAATATACTTGAATTAATGATTAGTTATTTATTTGACATCATGAAACAGCTCAGTTGTTTCATGTAGCTGCGATTTAAAACACATTTAGTGATGTGTGGAGATTTCAGTGTTCATGAAGAAAATACACAAATCTGTTTATTGTTCTTTTAAAAATTAGTTCTGAAGTATATTCATATTTTGCACTTCAGCAGTTTTCAGAAAGCATCTCACCTGTTCTGCTATACCAAACATACATCTACCTGAAATTTCTATTTTTGTAGATGGCCACCAACACAGCTTTTAACTCTTTTAATAGTGACTAACAGTATCCTCAATATTTTCCTGACCTGCTTCTATTTTTTTTTGCTACTGGACAGCCCCTTACATTTTTAGTACCTATACGACTAAAGAAACTTACTGTATATTTGTAAATGTTACACCCAAAGTTTTACACACGGTTTTGTATAGAATCAAGAATATACCCATACAACGCAAAGAAAAATACATTTTCTGTATTGAAAGTTTGAATAAAAATTGATTTTACAGTAACTTGTAACAGTAACTTGCTGTTTACTTTGGGTCATAAACATGTGTTATATTATTATCCACTAGAGGGAAGCATTGCATTGTGAGAAGATGTATATGTATTTTGCAGGTGGGGATAAGTCACTGTGGTAAAGGAGCTGAATGCCTTTAATTCCTTCTTCCTCTACCTGTTCACAGATAATTCCAGGTAATCGCCTCACATCTGCAGGGCCACATGTAAGAACACAGTGCGTCTCCCTTGAGTGTATGCATGAATCTATTGAACACAACTCCCATGAGCTTAACACAGCTCAACAAGAGA